>NC_092802.1:16335729-16655951 GCF_918797505.1 Bemisia tabaci | reverse complement strand
GGGCTGTGGCTTTTGGCGAAGTTGCAAAAACTTTTCGTTAACAATAGTGTCACACGGTACTAGGAATATTTACTATTTAACGAACCTTATATTTCCCTGACTCAGTCCTAAATTATAGAAGTATGCGTTACTTTTCCAGCAATCCAAAAAAACAATTATACAAAAAACCAATACCTACACTTTCAGATATAAAAATGCAAATTTTTTACAGCCTCGCTAAACGACTTATCAACCAGAGATTTTTTAGGAAGCGGACCTCCAAAGAGCTTTCAAAATTAAAAGTATACAACAAGTGATAATGCCATGTATTCGCCATATCAAAGCCCAATACACATTTATACACCGGCTACGTAAATCTGCTAAGTTACAAAACATGAATCGACAGTTGTCGGATTGTACATCAATGACAAAATGTGTCTAGGCCCTCATTCTTGACTACAACTACTGCCCCCAGAGCCGCTCTCCGACGCCAATGCGTTGGAGCTCCCTGCTTGTTTCCATTCCGAGTAGTATAAGATTATTTTGGTTGACAGTTTGGCAAGGCGGGTAAGTAGCCAGTGACCGGGCGGAACAATAGCCGTTTGTTGAAAGCTGAAAGAGAAGCTCGGTGCTCACTGCTCAGTGTTAGGTAAACTTAACACACCTGTGTTCCGTGCTCGCTGCTCCCAGACGGACCCAGGCGCGGACAGTGCGGCTCGCCGTTTTTTCGTCACCCTTTTTTGACACCGCCGCGCCTCGTTGCCGACCTTCCCGCCAAAAAGAAGCGCGCTCTTGGGGTAAAACGTGAAGCCCATACCCTGTTGCGAACTTAAGCTACAGCTGAAAGGAGAGTATGTATTCACAGAAAATGGCTCAAAAATCACGATGAGCGCATAGGAAAGACTTAAATATACTCCTAACTTCACACTGTAAAAAAAAACTCCGACCGTAGCAGCCGTACTTACGGGCTACATAAACACACCGTCTGTGTTCCGGGCTCAGAGGCTAAAGGTTCCGGGCACAGCACCGGGAGCATTCGAAGTTACGGCCCCAGTACCCGGAACTTTCGGCCTCTGAGCCCGGAACTAGAGTCCCTTTTTACCCAGAGTTAAGACATCTCGATCATTAGCTGGCCTGCGCTGGCCATGGTGTCACAATAAGTGCACCCAGACGAAAGATACTGAGGGATAAGGATGAGGATTGAGGAATCCTGCGATGTCTGTCATCCAAAAACAACAACATCAACAAAACTGATCAAAACCTAACCAAAGAAATTGTATTGCAATATAATAAAATGAGATTGATTTGTGAATAATTTCTTAATCTATTTTCATTTTGGTGCGATGAAAATGACAATGTACTCTTGATAAATCACAATTAGCTTTCATTATTTTTGTTCACATTCGAGCCACCGCTATTTTGGTGCACACTTTTGTGACACCATGAGCGAGAACCAATAAGAATTGGATTTTTTTTGGGCCACTTTCAGCCCAGCCAGAATTGAGTTGTCTAACTCTGGGTATAACGGGACTCTAGGAAAGACTCAAATATACTCCTGACTTCAAGGTGGAAAAAAAAAAAAAAAAAAAAAAAAAAAAAACTCCGGCCGTGGAAGTTGTACTTACGGGCTTTATAGACATACCATCCGCGTTCCGGGCTCAGAGGCCAAGAGTTCCGGGCGTAGCATCTGGAGTAATCGAAGTTACGGCCCCAGTATCCGGAACGTTGGGGTTTAAGGGGGTATCGAACCTGAAAGTGGCCAAAATCAATGTTTTCAGCCACATTTTTTGACCCAAAGAATCGACTCCTTCAATATTTGTACTTAATCCAAGGACACCCTGTATACTACTACTTACTTCTATTATTCACTATTGCAGTACTCTGTAAGCACTTTATTACAGTTCGCTGAACTATTCTTTTCTTCTTTCTCCACAATGACCCACATTCCAAAACCCTTTATAGGAACCCAGTAAAATAACAGATTATTTGGCACACCGGCATGTCCAGCAGTTTTATCATGTTTGGACAAACAGGACGAGCCACCACCGATGACCGAGTCAACAAACCTGACAATCGCCCCCCTCCCCCCTTTCCACCCCACCCCACCAGATCCCCGAAAGCACAAAAAGGCGGGAGCCAGACCGAAATAGTGCCAGCACTCATAATGGTAAGCAAATACGGCGGGCCTTGCACGCCTGTAATTCCTGGCCAAATATTTGACGACCGACTTGAAACTATTTTAATAAAAAATCAATTCTAACAACCCGCAGACAATCTAGCCTTTCTCGCGGCTCGTTTAAGAATTCGGCTCGTCTTCCGCTGACGTCACGAGCAGGCTGTGACGTCACGGTTGGGAAAATGTTGGGATTTACTAGAGTCCCTTTATACTGAGAGTCAAGACAATGTGAATCCATTTCTGATTGGTTCCCGTATTTTAGGCCTTCACAGTGTCACAAACGGGAATAAAGATTACAGTTTCACCAATTGCAAAGATTATAATCTGGAATGGACCGGGGAATTACGGGTTCGGCAAGGAACAAACGGAATGAGGGAAGGAACGAAAAAAGGAATTCGAGAATGGGTCGATCAAAGATTACGAAAAACGTTCAATTTCTGTAATCTTTATTCCCGTTTGTGACTCCATGAGGGGTGTTGTCTTGACTCTCAGTATAAAGGGACTCTAGGATTTACTAGAGTACTTACCTGAATTATAGCGAGAGTATGGACAGGTGTGAAACTCCAAAAATTCATTAGGCCTTCACTATATAGTCCCTTTAAAGAAAGAGTTGAGACAACGCGGCTAATGGATGTCACGGACGGGAATAAAGATTACACAAATCGGACGTTTTTTGTAATCTTTGATCAACCTATTCCCGAATTTCCATCTCCGCCCCCTCTCTCATTCCAATTGCCACTTGCCGTACCCCCAATTCCCCGGTACATTCCACTTTATAATCTTTGCAATTGGTGAAAATGTAATCTATGATTCAGGTAAGTACTCTAGTAAATCTTAGAGTCCCTTTATGCTGAGAGTAAAGACAATATGAATCCATTTCTGATTGGTTCCCGTATTTTAGGCTTTCACAGTGTCCCAAACGGGAATACTCTCGTTCCAAAATGGACTTAAACAATTCAATGTTTACAAGAATATGACTGTGGAATATTTGACAAAAATTGTGCTGATTTTTGTGTAATCAGCGGAGATTTAGCGAAATACTCAGTCATAAATGCATGAAACTCCTCTAGTTAAATCATAATTTACGTGTTAAAATTTTGCTCCACTGAGATGTAAATTCGTTTTTTTGTCTGGAGAAGGTACGAACTGGCAGTCGCTGGTGCAAATTTTGCAACAACCAACTTTCATTGGTTCAGATCGATTAAGTATCTTAGAGCAGTATCAATGAATCTTTTTAAATTGTTAAAAATGAAATAAAATATTCCGATATCTTTATGATTAGTCGAGGAGGCCTAGAAAACGTAATAAACCTATGATGAAACCAATATCTCAATCATTCAAACTTAATTTTAGAATAATAGAAAACCTCTTTTTTAATGTGGTTGCTAGGGGAACAAAAGAGGCATGCGTCAAAGGAAGACCGCGTTTAGCCGAAAGAACCCAAGTCACATTAATCATCGCCAAATTTCATTCAACGATGAACTTCTTCGCAGGAGAATGATAATATGGATTCTTTTGCTAATTAGAGATCGTTGATAATTGGCGAATTTCCTTCGCGTCACAGAGGAATACCCTGGAATTTCCAAAAGGACCTACGAATCTTTTTTTGTGTAAAAATCAATCATTCGATAAAATTTGGCAAGGGCGCACGTGATTTGGTTCCTTTCAGCTGAATGCGATCCAGTTAATCCTTGAGTAATTCCATCGAATTGTTATGTCTCCGCCAATAATCGATTTCGAGCGAGCTATGCTAATTTCGTCATAACGAAATGAAAATCTCAGTCATTTCAGCGATTCGAACCTTCTCGTCGGCACACCTTAAATGTACGCTAATTCGATCGAAAGCCCCGGCTGACCGGTACCAAAATAAGAACTGAAAATGCGGGGGTTTTGATAATATATCCAAAGCGTGCGAGTTATTCGAACGGTGGTGCCATATTTCACACGAGAAAAACAAAATGGTTTTGTATGCATTCTTGAGAAGGTAGTTCAAATGCCATTATTTAAATTTTGGGCATCTAGGTAGCTGGATTAGTCCTGCAACTCTATAGAGTTGGTGTCGAACCAATATCTAGGTAAAGCCATTTTCGAACCTCGCCCCGAATTTGTTTTTTCAGTGTACTTTAATGTCTGGTTTTGCATAAATTTTAAAGAGTTATAAAAAAAATTCGTGTGGCAACCATGCACAGCCTGGCATTACCACCTAATAAAACATGAATGCGCTTGTGCAAAAAAATGCATGAGCGATAGGAGAAAGGAGGTGAGGGAAATGGTCGCGAAGAAGCGCGACTTTGAGACAATAGAAAGGATTTAATGAAGAGTTGAAAAATACATAAAGTTCAATGTTGCCGGCTTGACGGAATAATGATATATTATAGTGGAGACCTTCATCCGAATCCCTCGAAAGGATCCATTTCCAAAGTTATACTGCTGATAATCATTCCCCTGGTAAAAATTGGCGATAGGAGCTGCGTTTCAAAATACCATAGAAGTTCTTACAGCCGACTAAAGATGGCTATTGAAAATCATATAGCTGACTGTAGAAAGCGGAGCAAATCATATAGCCCGGCTATACGAAGCTATAAAAAAGTATACAGTCGAGCTATAGTTCCTATCGTCGGGCTTTACACTTTATCGCCATTGGCTATAAGAGGCTATAAGAAGTTGTGTAGAAATTCGTGTACTTTGGAAATCATTAAGTTTGATACGGAACTACCTTAATATTTACAAAACACACATTATATTTTCCTTTAAAACATTTTTTTCTTTCATCAATTAAAATGAGAATAGTCAATACAGAGTTAGCAAACATTTCAAAATCATGAGTTGAAAAACGCTGACTCCGCGAGATTAAATATTAGAGCCTAACACAAAGCGGATCGGTGACGCACTGGTGCCTACAAATCTAATAGGGATACTTCACGCATTGCGCAATGCGTGAAGTATCCCTGTTAGGTTTGTAGGCGCCAATGCGCGTTCCGCGCTCTCTGCCAGCCTGCCGCGCCGCAGCGTGCCACGGCGTCTGAAGCAACTATTTCACACCAGAGGTATTGAACAGTATCATAAGAAATTGAAGGCGCTCCATCATATTAAGAATGACAGACATCCTTCAAAAGTACGGAGCTTTTCTCGCAAAATAAATCAAGATACTGCGGCACAAAAAGAGAGCGGTAGTCCAAAAACTAACCAAGTCCTAGTATCCGTAATTAGCAAGGTTTAGCATAAACTTTATCGTCTGGCTGTTGCTTAATCGCCATCAGCTATAAAAGGCTATAAGAGATTGTACAGCCGGCTACAGAAGCTATTGGAAATCTTTATTTCTTTTTAGTCTTTACCCTTTTCTCAGTAAATACACCGAGATTTTGTTTTTAGTGACTTTTTCTGTAGTAAAAGGATTGAAATGGCAATACTCTCTCGTATACATCCGGTACTCTGCACTAAAAAAAATGAGTTAGCGTCAGATGACTAAAAATGGTTTCTATACACTAACTCATATTGTGTGATTTGGACACACATGATTTTTGGTTTCTGTACACTAACCACTATTAGTGCTGGGAACTAATTCCGCTACTCTAATTCGCATTCGGTAGGGTTGGGTCAACCTAACCTCAAAACTGAGAGAGGAGAAAACGGCTTAGCGAATGATAACTGGACAATACTTTCAGGAAAAGAAGATTTCTTAAAAGATGAGAGGTAAAAATCAACTGACCGGTTCCAAATGAACGACAGAGGAAAGGAATATCCCATAGGTATGTGCAAGTAGACAGAATTATCCTTTAGAGAGACACACACTCACACATGAAACGGTAGCGAATGTTCACACTGAATAAACATATCTCGTCCGAACACTTGAGATATTCTTTTGAAATTACGGGATAACACGAACTATAGAAGTAAGCAGTAAGTTCACAGATTTTCGTAAAATATAAACTGAACGCGGAACGCTTTAATCGCAATTTAATACAGAAGATTGACGACTCAAACGAATATCATGCTTGTTTACGTTTTGAATCGAACAGACGATTTCTAACCTTAACAGGTTTATTTATGTTGCTTTCGAACGTTTTCAAGAAAGAGAGGACACTATAAATCATACCGGGAGTATTTACATTGTCAAACGAGCCCGAAATTTCACATTTTAATTGATTTTCACGAGCTGACGCGATTGAGGCTGTTGTACCGACGCCACTTTTTCGAAACTAAATAAATGTAACGGACAATGTGACAGTTAGTGTTGAGGGCGAATTAGTTTGACCCGAAGGTGAATTTGTCTTACCACAGCGCTAATTTTACAGCTAGTGCTGTTTTCCAATTCTGGTTCGCGCTCTAGTAAAGTCAAGTCAGCGTATGAAGCAAATTGATTGGTGCTTCAGTACAATAAATTAGTTCTGAAGCCTAATTTTGATTCTACTTGGCGAGAACTTACCAAATTAGTTCTCAACGCTAACTACTTTTTTTTCAGTGTGAAATAACCGATGTGTGTTTTAATTGTCTGAGGCTATTCAACTTGGCAGCGCGGGAAAAGCGTGGGGATTTGGGCTCAGGGCGGCGACAAGGAGCGATGGCAGTCGGTAAATAACTGGAAATGAGTTAATTTCCCGCGGTCGGCCGATCGCTCTTCCAGTCTGTCCGTATTAAGATGACAATCGAGCATTCCGTGTCCACGTCTGTCCGCGGTCTGTCTGTCCGGGATAATCGTCACATTCCCATTCGGCCGTACTAGGGAAGAACACCGTATGAGCCTCCAGACGTTGCCAGATTTCCAGTGACAGATCACGAATTTTCGGGAAAATTTATATACTCTTTTTTTCTTCCAATTTTTCGGACAATTTTGATCGGAATTTTATTTTATTTTTAGATTATTTTGGTCTTAGAGTTATTCCATATTATTTTTGTACCATTGTATTTTGACTTACCTGATTTAGCACTACATTTAATCTTTTATTTTGTTTTAAAAAAAGGTGTACGTTTTTTATATTCTTATTATATAGGGCAACCCCTAGAAAGGATATTTTAGTATAGTATAAGCACTGTCCTCCCTCCCTACAATAGAAGGACAGTGATTATACAGTAAATATATATAAAAATGTATAGAAATAATTTATAATGTCTGAGTGTCAGATAATTCCGTGTCCGCGGTCTGTCTCTCCGGGATAATCGTCATATTCCCATTCTGCCGTGCTGAGAGAGAACATTGTATGAGCCTCCAGTCGTTTTCAGATTTTCTCTGACAGATCACGAATTTTCGGGAAAACGTATGCATTTTAAACCAATTTTCCAGAGAATTTTTTTCGTAATTTTATCTAAAGCGTCTGAGAATTTCGAGGAAAATTATTCATACTCCATAAGTAACATCTCTCAAAAATACATGTTTTCCGCGAGGAAATTTGGCAACATTCGAGTGCTTATACGGCGTTTTTCCTTAGCACGGCAGAATGCTGCCATGCTAAGAAGAAACGCCGTATGAGCATTCGAGAATTGCCAAATTTCCTTCGATAAAATGTTTATTTTTGAGGAAAGTTATGAATATTTTTTCTTTAAATTTTCAGAATTTCTAGGTGAATTTGCGAACAAAATTATCTAAAAAATTGGGAGGGAAATATTAATAAGTTTACCAGGAAATTCGCTTTTTATCAAAGGAAATTTGGCAACATCTGAAGGTTCATACGGCGTTTTTCCTTAGCATGGCAGCATTGTGGCGCGCCAGACGCCAGCGCTTCGCACTCGCATTCGGCAACTTCATGCGAGTCATCGCTCCTCTTTTTGAATTCGTTTGAAGAGGTTATTAAGTGTTTTCTGTTCTTTCGGAGAATAGGTCTCTTTAAAACTTTCGTCTCCTCAGTAATATGGCTCAGAAACTACCATTTTTTGTGGACTAAAGGCCCCATTTTCCGCGAAAGATCGCAGATCATGTCATGCGAGAGGTATTGGCGTCGCCCTCGTGCGAAAAAAATGCCTTCAAAATCGAAGGCACGCAATTACACGACAGCTGTGTTTGAATAGTTATCGTCCGGCGCCCGAGAGTTACTCAAAGAGTTTTTCTTCCCAAGAGTATTTTCTTGTAATTGTGGATTGTGAGCGCCAGTAATTTAACAAGTTAATACAGTTCGTTGCTCTTATGATTTAACTCTCACATCACCGCACGATGAGCACATATCTGGAAAGTCCGAAATTCACTCCTAAGTTCACAATCTGAGTGATAAATTAAGCATATTTTTGAGATTCCTGGTTTAAAAGTATACCTCGTCAGAAATAATATGAAATAGCTCCAAGTGAAAATTAAAGTGGTCATACTGTCATATGATTCGTGGTTTCTGAAATGAAGACGAGGAACAAAGGAACGTTTGATACCTCTGCTTATAGCAATTTAATTTGAAAAGCAGGAATGATAAGATTTCAGGGGAACAGCGTTTGTAATAAATTTTCAATCGAAAACGTGGGACACATAACGCTGTTCATTTTCAGTATCGTGTGTAAATTAATTGTAAAATTAGGATTACTTATCTGTACACGTCTCTCACGTCTCTACACGTCTTATCTCTACACATCCTGCCTTTGTATTTTGTATTTTAGCCTTGCTTCCGCATTTTCCTTTGTTTTCGATTGCCGTTTCCGTTTCGGGCTACTTTTACATTCTCTTTGTTTTCCACTTTACTGAACTATGTCTTTGCCGTGGTAGATATATTTTTTCCTTTTTCATTATTTGACTTGGTTGTTGCATAAATTCACTCATGCTTGCGAAAAGTCTCTAATTTTTGAATATTCTTGGCCAGTCATCTTGGTTTGATATTAGAATTTGAAGATTGGCAGTGACGTTTTTTATGTTAGAAGATTGGCTTCCCTTTTTATTCCACAAAAGATTTAAATCTGAAAACTACTGTTGTCGTCCATATTCGACATGGCTGAAAAATGAAGCTAGCAAAACTTTCAGTTACGCCCCTATTGGCAATGAAGCCGGTGGATATAGAGGACAGTGGTATGTGGCCGAGCAAGCTGGTGATATCACGTCGCCCTCCTGGTACAAGAACTCATATCCACTGCGCAATGAACCCTATCGTACATATTACTCAATGTTTTATAGAGCTCATTTCTACGTGCAGTAACTCCCTTTTGTCAACGAAGCGACGAATAGTGCGTTTGCTTTGCATGAAAGAGGCCGCGGACAGCGGAAAGCCACGCCACCTTTGTTTTACTTGTCCATTGCCACACTCCACAGCTTCCGATCCTATTGTCCCTCCAAGTACAACCCCCCCCCCCTCCCTCCCCACCACAGGCAACCTTCGTAAGTGTGTTTAATAATTGCGGACAAACATTTGTTGCGCTTTGACCACCGCCATAAGAGCAGCAGCAGCACAACAAGAAGTACAGAAACCCGCGGTCCGTGCCGTTGCGTTTCATACGTATGCAGAATCCATGCACTGAAAAAAAATTCTCGGCGTTTTTACCAAGGTCCGTTGGTACCTTTACCATCTCACTTTTTTTACCAGTTATTGGTAATTTTACCAAGACAGACTGGTAAGCTTACCTAAAAACCGGTATTTTTACTGTTTTTTCTTCAGGTAAGAATACCACTTTTCTTGGTAATCAATTCCCGGTAACTTTGCCAGTTTATCTCGGTAATTCTACCACAGTCGATAAAAAAGATGGGCGTTTTTACCGGGGTCCAGTAAAATTACCGAGATAGTCGATAATTTTACCGAGATTTCTCGGTAAAATTCATCGGTAAAATCATCTCTCCCGAATCGGAGCTACACCTCATTGGCAGCATATAGCAGAGCATTGAGAGCTCACGCTTCGCGTCATCGCGCCTTCAATTTTTCAGATGCAGCACGGACGTCCATCAAGTACGAATAGTTGTATCTCTGCGCCGTCGTCAACGCGCATCCTTTCCCTTGCTTTATTTCCATGTTGTGTCCGTTTGCGTTTGTCTTATTCGGAATGGTGCTTCAAACTAGTAGCATAGAGGAGAGCATTGCGAGTTCACGGCTCACGCCACCATGTCTTACATTTTTCATATGCAATGTGAACATCCATCTTCCGCGAATAGTTAATTGCATCGCGTTTACACTGTAGATGTCTCTTATTTTTAAATTTCGAGATAAAGTAAGGTTAAGTTTGCCTGAGATATATGTTATGGTATGTCCATATCAATAGTTCTTTCAAACAGGAAGACATATGTTTAAAGGTCTCTCAAAGGGTCTATAAAGGATGCGTATGTCTAAACATCGAATCGACTATCGCTTCTAAGGGAGTTACACATAGCGAATGAAGGAGGAGGATGATAAAGCACCTATATGGCAAAAAAAGGTGAAAATTTCACAGAAAAGTGTTCACACGTCGGAAAGTAATTCTTGGACCTCTGTTCACCCCTTATCATGTGTAAAAGCACCTTTCTTTACTCCTAACTCTCTCTTCTCCCGTTCATTTATGAAATTTTCCGTATACATATCGTATCCGTATTTTTCGTGTATATTATCGGTCGTAATTGTTTTCTCTTCTTATTTCGCTATATGTCAGAGGGGCGCGTCTCCGGCGCGCCAAGGGGGCGTATCAGTGGCGTGGCGTGAATGATCGATTATCGATATCTCGCCATTTGAAGCTATGGTAAAGAATCGATTACTTAGGTGTTCGCTGCGAACACCCTAATGATCGATCTTTTTTCATAGGTTTGAGTGGCGTATCGATCGATATATCGCAAATCTTGCCACGCCACTGGGGCGTATCTGCCAATGGCAGATTGGCCTTATGGCCAGTCCGAACCTGCACTTGTGGCTGTCACATATGTCTCGTTTTCATGAAAATAAGATAAATTTTGCTTTTTAACCTCTTTCAGTGATTTCATCCAAAACAAATAGACGAATTTTGAGGGAAACTCGATTCCGAAAATTTGACACTTACTGTTCTCTTCGCTTCTACGGCAGTACTATCGACCAGTCGATCAACTATCAAAGAATTCTCCTAAAAGCTGAAGAACCCGCAAAGCAATGAAATTTCCATATTGGAAGCCAAAGCGTTGACCTATGAGAGTGTTATTCCATCCCAGCGCCAGGAAGCCGAAGGAACTCGGGGAACGGCAAATGAGGCAGGGAAGACACGAATCAATGAGTGCTTCCCACCGGATTATTACAATGAGGATGATTACAGATTTGGTATTTAGAAATTTCCTGTCCGCGTTTTGCGTGCCTCGCGCAAATGTACATTGTACACCGGGGCGCGGCCTATCCTGCATGCACCCGCGTGCAACTATATCTCCGCTCCACCGACGCAAAAACGCGTAACCGAACCGAGAGATGAGCCCCGAGTTACACGGGTTGCCAGGCTTCGCGGGGCTCACGTGGAGGCGGGCCCGCGCTCCGGGTGATGGGCTGCGTGCGAGGCATAACGAATGCACATCACGCTCCTATTTCTCGGGTCTCGCGGCAGGGCCGCGGCGGAAAACTTGTTATAATTTTTATTGTCACGAGAGAACAACATTTTACCATTTCTCCGGGCCCCGGTGTTAAAAGCCGACGCCGGGACATTCATCACTCGTCGCGCGTCTGCGCGGAGATAAATTTTATTTTTCGCGGCCGCGGCCGGACCGGGCGCTCCCGCGGCGCCGCCTCCACGACCGGCTTCCACGCCGGGCGGGAGGGGGGCGAGTCCGTGGAGAGGTGCGATCTGACGTCATTTACACTAGTCTCATCGACTCCGGTATAGAGGACTCAGGTCTTTTAAAGAAAAGTGACGAAGGAGCCAGGGAAGAAGAGGAGTAGGAGGGAAAAGGAAGTGGAAGATGAGGAAGAGGAGAACGAGAAAAAGGAGAAGTACAAGAAGAAAATAGGAAGAAAAGGATTGAGGGGAAGGAAAGGAACTAGAGGAAAAAAAGGAAGAAAAAGGAAGAAAAAGGAGGAAAAGATGAGGACGAAGGAGAAAGAGATGGAGAAGAGGAGGACGACGGAAAGGAAGAGAAGGAAGAGTAGGAAAAGGAGGGAGAGGAGGAAGGAAAACGAGGAGAACGAGGAGAACGAGGAGAACGAGGAGTAAGAGGAAGAAGAGGAAGGAGAGGAAGGAGAGGAGGAAGAGGAGGAAGAGAAAGAAGAGGAGGAAGAGGAGAACGAGGAGCATGAAGAGTAAGAGAAATAAGAGATGGAAGAGGAGGGAGAGGAGAACGAGGAGGAAGAGGAGGAAGAGGAAGAAGAGGAGAACGAGGAGTAAGAGGAGGAAGAGGAGAACGAGGAGGAAAAGGAGGAAGAGGAAGAAGAGGAGAAAGAGGAGGAAGAGGAAAAAGAGGGGAAAGAGGAGAAAGAGGAGAAAGAGGAGGAAGGGGGGTATAGGAGGGAGAGGAGGGAGAGGAGAATGAGATAAAAGAAGAGGAAGAGGGATGTTAATGACCTTTCGTGTTTAAGAAGATCCTGCATGAGCCTTCAGACCTGATTTCCTTTGAACAATTAATTACGAATTTTCAGGGGAAGGCATGAATCTATTTCTTTCAATTTTTCAGAGAATTTCCCTTGTGATTTGATGTAAAAACTTTGAAAATTTCAAGGAAGAATAGTATAACTTCCATCAAAATAAATGTATTCTGAGAGAAAACTTGGCAACATTGGAATGCTCATACGGCGTTTTCCCTTAACACAGTAAAGAGGGCCAGGCCGTTGACTTGACATGCACACGGTGAGTCCCAGGGTGAGGCGGGTGTGAAAGTGGGACAGTGGCGGCGGTCAAGACATCCTCGCAGTTTGACGCGCCTTTAATCCGGCGGAGCTGCAACATGCTTACATCCGTGGTCAAATAGTTGTATATCACGCCTGCCGTAAACGAACTCGAATATCGTTGGTTCCTTCCACGCGAAGAAGAGCTTATTCACCTCGATCGCAACGTTGCAAACCACAGTTGACGCTTCAATTTCTACCAATATTTTTTAAAAGATAAGCATTGATTCTCTGAAAAATTTACAATAATTTTACGAAGGATTTTTAATTGAAATCACAGGAAATTTCATCACGATATTTTTATTAGTTCCATTTTCCTTTTTTTCTTTTTACCGAAAAAAACCACGGTCTGGTTCTAAATCGTAGCTATTCGGATAGTAATTATTTTTTTATGGTGAAAATTAGAAGAGAGTCATGAATAATGACGCGTCGTCTAAGTGTCGCAGCGATCGTGGCGTTCGTCCCGCCCGTGAGGGTTGGCAGGCGGGCAAGGCATCTTCGCAGTTTGACGCGCCTTCAATCCGGTGGAGCTGCAACATGCTTACACCCGCGGTCAAATAGTTGTATATTACGCCTGCCGTAAACGAACTCAAGTATAGGTGGTTCCTTCCACGCGAAGAGGAGCTTATTTACCTCGATCGCAACGTTGCAAACTACAGTTAACGCTTCAATTTCTATCAATATTTTTTAAAAGATACGCGCAGATTCTCTGAAAAATATACAATTATTTTACGAAGGATTTTAATTGAAATCACAGGAAATTTCGTCGCGATATTATATTTAGTCCTATTTTCCTTTTTTTCTTTTTACCGATAAAAAACGACAGTCTCTGATTCTAAATCGTCGCTATTAAGGTAGTGATTAATTTTTAATGGTGAAAATTAGAGGAGAGTCATGAATAATGACGCGTCGTCCCAGTGTTAGTACGATTTAAGCGTTCATCCCGCCCTCGAGGGTCGGCAGGGCGCGGCGTGGCGTGCTTTGCGATAAATCGATTATTCTGCCATTTAAACCTTTAGGATCTATCGATATACAGGGTGTTCGCAATGAGCACCTTAACAGTCGATTCTTTAACGTAGTTTCTAAGGGGAAATATCGATAATCGACCATTCACGCCACGCCATTGAAGTGGGACTACCGACTGGTGTCTCTCTTCGGGGATCATTTTTACTCCCGCCGTCACGTCTGCTGCAGCTCTAAAGCAAAACGTCATATCGGCGGGGAAACTCCCAAACCACTTATCTCGTTTGCGGTGTTTAAAAGTCTCCGCTCCTGTTTTAGTTTTTTTTAAAGGAGAAACAAAATCATCATCACTCCCTCAAGTTTTCTTTGAATTCGCCTCTCACATAGAAGGAAAATCACGAAAGTTTTTAAAAATTGATAAGGAGTAGTTCTTATGGTGAAATTTTTAATAAATTTAGCGCATATTTGAAGAAAGTAAATACGGAAATAATGAGGGTAATATAAGTGAAACTATAACTTGGATGTCCTCTTTTGTTATTGATGTAAACATCAACTACTTCGTTTACATCAATAACATAAGAGGAAATCCAAGTTACAGTTTCCTTATTTTACCCTCATTATTTCCGTATTTACTTTTTTTAAATATGGGCTCCTCTATGCATTGCTCAAGTTATGTTTATTTGGAATTTCACCATGCCAACGTTGAATGAAATAAGTCATACGTGTTCGATAGAGACTAGTGCCAAAATCATTCTACGTCAGTATATTTTCTCACATTTTCCCTCTTAATACACGATATGTAGGTATAAGTGGGAATTCAATTAGATGAAAATTGTATGTTCGGGCCTAGGATTGAATAATATTACTTAAAAGGTTAGTGGAAAAATTATAATTTTACATCATTAGATGCTGCTGTCAACTTTGGTTTAGGATTCGTATGATAGACGACAATTGATCAAATTGGGATGATAATAATATTTATAAAAAGAACCAAGGAGTCAAATTTGCAAGGCGGAGGAAACACGCTAATTTTTTAAAAAGAAACACTTATCTTTCGATTTTTTTTAAAATTTTTACTCAAAATAAGGGACAGTTAAAAAAGATAAAGACATATATCAAATAAATCAGTATATATCTGCTGAGGAGCAAAGATATAGGAATACATTTCAGAGGTGTTCTAAAACTATACACCCCGAGAAAATACTAAGTCCAAAAAATCAATATATAATAATCTTTCTTCTATTCACGTGGTGGCGTAACTTGATAAGAGTTTAAGTACAATAAAATTCTTCACTTTTTAAAATAAAAGATCAGGTTTATCTTTTTTGGTGACAAGGCGGAGAAAGGGTGCCGGGTCCACACCGTTTCGTGGAGAAAACAAAGCCAAGAAGTTCCAAAAATTATTATTAATTCCAAATATTTTGGTGTGTATATCATGCAGTAAGGAAACGAACAGAAAAGTAAAGAGACGAAAGCCACAAATTGATGATTTAAACCAGTTTTTATTTCTTGACTCCGCGCTAAGATTTCGGTAAAATCCATTTCTCAGACCTGAATTGCCATTGCATTGTCAATCAGCCTGATACTTCTTACCTGGACTTTCTTACAATAGGTGATCATCATCATTTTAGCCTTAGCATCATTTGAACGAAATACAAACTCCCCCCCCCCCCCAAGTTTAACGAGATACAATAAAAAAACAATTTAAAAAGCGGGTAACAAGGCTAAAATTTCACGTACACAAAACCAAAACGTTTTGGCTGAAAATTCAGCCACCCTCAGTTGGATAAATCAAAATAAAAATGGTTAAAAATCTAAATTAGTACCTGATAGTACATTTCAATTGGGAAAGTTGTTATTATGACAGAATTTTGATAACATAGTCAAGAAAAACACCGAAAACGGGCATCGGTGAAACCACCACAGCGCTTAAAGTCTCAGCCGATAGATAGCGACATCAACCAGGCGTGTCACGGGCTGCAGAGGATCTATCATATTTTAACGAGATGGCATAAAAACAGTTTAACCGAAGTAATGTATCCGAAATACTCAACGTATATCTGCAGATTAGTGGTTACCTGCGCTCAAATTGGAATGATAGTAAGTGGTGACCAATGGGCGAATATGACTTCTGAGGAGCAATTTCTCATCAAAGTGTGTGACCATACTCTCGAGCGCTCTAAATCAATACCGTTCTACATCGTGCCTTTAAATCCCGATTACGATACCATTCCATTGGTAGTCGCTCTCAATCGAAAATCGATACCAACGGCGCTGGTGAATGATATTCAAAACCTGGAATACTTCCCCTCATCTAATCGCGCAAGGAACATTCTTTTCATCCTGAACGACACGAGTGATATCTTGAACCTGATCCTTGGGTCCCTCTCCAGGGATCGCAAAACTAACGAATCCCTTGAGTGTCACATCGGCACATGCTGGTACCGAATTATTGCATCTTATACTCGGCCTCCGGTTCTCAAGAAATGATCAGAGATCATACGCGCCCGTGTGATGTGACGATGAAGTTATCAGAGGAAGATTTAAAATCAAGCTCAGAGTTACCTGATGAAGTGTTTCGTCATGTCCAAGGGCTCTATCTCCACAATGTATGGAACCCGAATAACTTTCTGATTTTCAAGATCCCGAATTTGAAACGCACGAGGTTTCCTGAAACTTTGGGACGAGCATCACCTGAAGGAAATACCGATAACGCGACTTGCCGTATCGACGATATTTTGGTGTCCCTAAGGTTCGTTTGGCGTATGTTCAGAGGTCATAAAGCAGTGGTTTGCTGCGATAGCATTTGCTACTGGTACGACCCTTTTTATGAAAAACTCCATGATTACAAAATCGAAGGAACGAGTGATTACTTTAATTTCTCGTGGGCCTCCATGAACAGGAAAAGGATCACGTTATGTTGGAAATATTTGAGCTGAATTTTTTTTCAGCCAGCACCGGCTGTGATTTTTGGTACGAAAATATTATCGACGCGGTAGAAATTCTCGCAGATAGACGAAATGCTACGTCAGCCTTTTATCTTGCTCCCAAAGATGATTGGACACTTTTGTCCAAGCCTCAAGACCTTCGTATGAATTTAAAGATGGATGTGGATCTATATTCGGTCAATTTTCTAGGTTGTCCTTTAAATTTGTCGGAATTCGATTTCACTCCAGGCCTGGAGACCGCCGTCCTTTTCGTGATGGTTCCTCGGAGAGGTTTCGTCCCTTCGTATTTAGCTGCTTTGAGGTGTTTTACACCCACAGTTTGGGTTTGCACGATATCAGTTTTGGTGACGTTCCTATCAATTTCTCATGTCTACAACCAACTACAGATCAGAGTGTTTCCTGCCTTGTATAAGGAGGTAGATCTAACACACTTCGAGCGAGTTTCGGTTCTACTCACCCTCTATAGGCACGTTCTGAACATCAGTCAGCCGCGTTGGGAACTCGGCGCGCTGAGGGCTGGAAAAATCCTGTTCCTCGTGTTCAGTTTTTCAACCCTCATCCTGACGTCACTCTTTGCGAGCAGCATGATGTCCGCCTTGACTGAACCGGTTCGATATAGTGATATCAACACGCTCCGCGACCTGAACCGGTCTGAAATGTTCGTCCAAACTGACACCGGGAGTCGGAGCGTGTCTCTCAGCGGTTACCCTGAGTTCGAATGGCTCACTAGGAGGCTGAGCGACCATTTCCAATTCGAAGCCGTTTCTCTGAGTGTTGCAAGTATGGTGAAGAATACTATGCGCCCAGATGATTATCTTGCAGAGGATCCGTATTTCCAAACGCTGAACGCATCGATCGATGTAACGATGTCGATGCTGGAGAAAAATTTAGATGTAATGTTGAGTATGGACGCGTTCTTGGTGGAGGTCACGGCTTCGGTCGCGGAGGAGGGTAATGTTCTAGTTGGACCTAATGACTTTCATCAAGAGTACGAGTTTCACTTCGTGCGCGAGTATATCACCAGTTACCCGTATATGAATAAACTTTCGAAGAATTCGTTTTATCGGGACGCGATCAATGACATACTGACCCGCATGCTGGAGGGCGGTTTCACCGGATTAAATCAGAAAAAGCAACAGGATCACTGTCTCACCACGGGTGGATGGAGATCCGCACCAAAAGAATCGGAGCAGAAGACTCCCCCCAGAGCTTTCTCCCTAGTGGATCTACGGATTGCATTCCTTGGTTTGGGGTTTGGCCTGGGTGCAAGTATCGGCGTATTTCTTCTGGAACTGCTTCACATGATCTAAATTCATTATACGATAACCCATTACCCATAACCCATAACCCAACCCATAACCCATAACCCATAACCCATAACCCATAACCCATAACCCATAACCCATAACCCATAACCCATAACCCATAACCCATTAACTAACCCATTATTTTTTGAATAGTCATATTATTTAGTCCTATTAAACTACCAAAGATAGATGAACTAACCATAACAAAGAAAAATCTTGATATAGAAAATAAGTAATATGATAAGATTAAAGGAATTAATTTTATTAGAGTAGAAAAAATAAAAAATCTAATTCATTCAAGTTTTCCACAAATTAAAATCAATCAAAAATGGAAAGGAAATATCCCCATTTTAACTATTAGTCCTAAAATTAGAATAAATCTACATGTATATCCTAAGTTGAATATATAGAATAGAATAAAATAATGTAAGTATAACTAAAGAGAAAATTACTTGAACCAGATAATATCCTATTGTTGTTTCTCTAGCTCTATATCCTTTTCCTGATGTACACAAACCCACAAACAAAATAAGACACACTTCTATTAAGTATCAAACATTTAAAAACCAGTGGTGAGGCGTGGATGAGCGACTATCGATATTTCCCCATTTAACGCTATGGTAAAGAATCGATTATTATTCAGGAGTTCGTTGCAAACACCCTGTTCATCGACCCTTTTCCGTAGGTTTAAATGGCACATCAATCGAAACATCGATCGCAAAGCACGCCACGCCAATGCTATAAACGAGGATATTTCCGTACTTAAGTCACTCAGTATAGTTAATCGTGACCAACTACGCTGCCGCGCTATGGAAGAACGTCGTATGAACATTCGAGAGTTGCCAAATTTCCTTCGATAAAATGTTTACTTTTGAGTACAGATATGAATATTTTTCTTTGAAGTTTTCAGGAACTTCAGGTAAAATTACGAACAAAATTATCTTAAAAATTGGAACGATCATATTCATAAGTTTACCAGGAAATTCGTGTTTTATCAAAGGAAATTTGGCAACGCCTGAAGGCTCATACGGCGTTTTTCCTTAGCACGGCAGTACTGATTAAGGCCCCTCGCCCTCCAAATTCTCAAAATTGAGGTATTAAAACAGTGACAAGTAGGAGTGGTTCCCGCCCTCACCGGGATTCCAACCCGGGTCCTATTGCTCTGGAGTCAGACGCGCTGACCGCTAGGCCAACCTGGCCGGCAACCTAAGAACTTGGTTCATAATTTTTTTTTAAAATTTAGACCACTATCCCGTTGATGGCCAAAATCATGCATAGGTGCAATTCGTCTTTGAGACACCTGCAGTTCTCCATTCTTGCATCAGTGGAGAAATCCCATTCAATCGAAGACACGTCGCGAGGCAAAAAAAAATAGCTTCCACCGACAAATAAATCAAGCGGAGAAGGAGCAGTCGCGGAACAGACCCGAAGTGTCGCCATTACCGGGCGGTCGTCCGGGTGAGTGACAGTTGGCGCTGCTGGTTGCCTGCCATCCGGGCGCGCACGGCACATGGGACCATCCGAATGCGGAGCAGATCTTGTCACGCGGATTTCACTCTCATTAGTCAATTTAATCGATTCTGTCCGACTTGTAAGCCCGCCTTGTCGTCACTCCCCACCCCCACCCTAAACCTCCACCCTCCCTCTCCATGCCAACTTTGTCATCACTCAACGCTAAGCGCAGCCACCTTCGCAGCGGGCTCCACCCTCAGAGCACTGTTGTCGATCGTAGAGGATACATTTTTGTAAAATAGTATAGAATTTTCTTATTTTATTTTTTTTTTTCTTATTGCATGTTGCATATACTTTCCTCAAATAAATGGACGAAATCAGCATAACAGAATTTCAAGTTGCCTAACTTCCTCTCGTGTTTTATTTTTCCATTTCATGATCCATGAATGTCCTGCGCGGTTGTATATTTAAAACACAAATTTTCAGGGGAAATAATGAATATTTTTCTTCTCGTTTTTCAGATATACGAGACATATTCTTGTTGTAGATCAGGGCCGGATTTACTTGCTTACCGCTCCCTTCTCAATCGTTTTGAAACATCAATAAGAATCATCAAGTGAACGTGCCGGAGGGGGAGGGGTGCATAAGACGCGTTTACTCGTGTTGGGACGCATTTTTTGCGAAAGCCCTGTCAACGCTACTAGCAAAAATTCTCGTAACTTGGCGCGAAAGTTAAGTTCCGTAAATCTATCTCTGTGTGAACAAGGCCTTCGATTTACAAAAAATGAACGAAAATATTATTAAAGAACAAACATAAATGTGGTTTAATAATTTTAACTTTCGCCGCCACGCCGCGCTGATTGCACCGTATTTGGCGCTATGCGTGAAGTATTCCTCCAGTCTTGTAGGCGCTATGCGTTTCACGCCGCCCGCCGCTGACCGCAGCGACCGCATCATCTTTGACGCAATGCGTGAAGTATTCATGCAGTCTTGTAGGCGCTAATATGTGTTACATGCGGATCGCCGCACCGCGCCGTGCTGGGTTTCTCCTGTTCATCTCGCGCCGTTCCAGGCCAAATTCCGTGTTCGGTTTCTGTCTTAGTCTTAACTCGACTAATTCAAGGTGCTGTCTATTGTATCGCAGGAAGACGAAAAAATTAGAGATATACTCTCGGGAAATGAGAGATTTTGTCACCTTTTTTCGTTTGTAATTTTTTCTCTGAATCCGATTTTTCTTTATTGCTATATTTAACCTGTATTGCTAACCTATTGCTGTATTTCACCTGTACACTATTGTATGTACAGTCTTATAATGTGTCTATGTACAGTTTTGTCTAATATTAAGTTATTAGGCAATCGTCTTGTAACCAGCTAACTGTATTGTTTTCAAGGTAACTTCTGTTTTCTCATACACTCATCCTCTTCATACCTCACTCATTTTCATTTATGGTTAGCTTTTACTGAGATATTTATGTTATATACTCTTAAATTAATAGTGCTAAATATGTATTACGTAGATAAGCTCAATAATTAATTAAAAAAAAAAAAAAAAATATTTTAAAAAATTGAAAAATTTGCCGCCCCCTAAATTTGCCGCCATGGGCCACGGCCCATTTGGCCATCCCCTAAATCCAGCCCTGTTGTGGATACGTTGAATTTAAACAAACGTTTTTTTCTTAATCTCGCACTTTGGCTATCGATATGCCATATGACAAGTAGGGTTTGCAGTAGGGAGGTGGAAACTCTTTGATTTCCATTCAGATTTATGCCTACTTTTTTAATGTAAAATGAGAAGAAACAAAAGGGATAAAAGAAAAAATATGTGAAAATAAGATATAGAATGATAGATATAGAAATAAAATGAAAAAAAAACAAAAAATTGAGCAATAAAATAGAAGTGAAGTTAAAAACCTGATTCTTGCTATTAAACGCGTGGAGTTTTCATCTCCCGAGTTGAGCCATTTTCAAAGCAAGTCACTTTTACTTCCAGTTTTCATTTTCAGAATGGTTATCAGGCACAAGCCAAAGTTGATCAAACTCCTTAACCTTGATTCGTCACAGTTTCTGGTGTGGTCGAACTGGCGTGTGATTTATCGCATCGATCAAGTCAAATGTCTTGGTAGATTTTTTAATTTATTGCCGCAAAAATACTGTGCGTGATCCTGAATAATCATTCTAAACTAAAAAATTTGCAAAATTGGGCAAAATGATAGCAGAATCCCGCTTGGAAAAAACCTTACATTCGATACAGTTATCGATTTCTGTATCAAATGCGAGGTTTGTTCCAAACAAGATTCTGCTCTCATTTCTCTAAATTTTGCCAATTTTTTGGCTCAGAATGATTCTTTAGGCTCATGCGAAAGGGCCACTGAAAAAAATTTCCCGATGTTTCTACCAAGGTCCGTTGGTACCTATACCATCTCGCTTTTTCACCAATTATTGGTAATTTTACCAAAACAGACTGGTAAGCTTACCTAAAAACCGGTATTTTTACTATTTTTTCCAGGTAAGAATACCACTTTTATTGGTAATCAATTCCCAGTAACTTTTCCATTTTATCTCGGTAATTCTACCACGGTCGATAAAAAATATTGGCGTTTTTACCAAGGTCCAGTAAAATTACCGAGAAAGTTCAATAATTTTACCGAGATTTCTCGGTAAAATTACCAATTCCATAAATGGTAATTTTACCAAGGAAAAACTGGGATCAAATAGAACCCTGAATTCTTGGTAATTTTACCCTTTTCTTAGTAAATACACCGAGATTTTTTTTTCAGTGCATCGTCCTTTTCTTGGCTAAAAATTCCAAATCTGCCGAGATTTTGGACATAATCGATGCGATATATCGCAGGCCAGTTCGGCCACGTCAGAAACGTTGAAGAATCACCCTAAGTTTCGACAACGGTGCGCGGCGTCCAGCTTTTGGAAACAACGAACAGCAAGTTTAACGGTTCCGCATAGGCGAGGACTCCCTGTGCGGTAGGCAAACCTGCACAAGTCGATTATCGATAGTCCTTTCAGTTCTGCGATCATAGCGGGGAAAGTATCGAACTTCAATCGCGACAACATTCAAACTATAGTTGGCAGCGCCAAGTGATCTCATCTCGTTTCTCACGCTAGAATTTTCCTCTTGTTTCCTCCGCGAACAGGTCATTTTTCATAACACGTACCACGCACGTTGTCCTTCGAACTGGTTTTGTTCGTAGCGCGTCAAGACTTCATTGTCACCCAGAATTAAAATAACCTATCAATTAATCTCTTCTCCGCACTCCCCACTGCCCTCCCACAAATGCTCCTTTCTCGATGTTTACTCGAGTTGCCTCGTGCTCAACGATTTTTCATCCCCTGAGTATTTTAATTGGCACTTAATTTCGACACTCAGGCATCGATAATCAACCGATGCGCCACTTACACGGTCCTACTCTGCCATGCTAAGGAAAAACGCCTTATGAACCTTCAGGCGTTGCCAAATTCCCATCTCTAAAACTCGAATTTATTGGTAAACTTATGAATATTTGTCTTCCAATTTTTCAGATAATGTTGTTCGCAATATCACTTGAAGTCACTGAAAATTTCAAAGAAAAATATTCATAAATTTCCTCTAAAAGAAACCTTTTACTGGAAAAAATTTGGCAACTCTCGAATGTTTATACGGCGTTTTTCCTTAGCACGGCAGTATTATAGTCCTTCATCAAGAAAATCCTTTCCTTAGGCGCCAACATCAGCTGAACCAGGGGGGCGGGAGGGCATGACTAATACGGAAATTGGAATATTTACATTACAATAGGACTTACATACACTTTCAAGATTGAGAGGCTTTCTAGGGACAGAGATGATACACCGGTTATAATGGGGCACAGAATACGCATTTTGTAAAAACCTATAAAAAGATACAGATAAAATGTAATAGACCATTTAGTATTGTCGATATTATTTCTATTATATCCTTGCTATTTTAAATTAAGTTGTTTAAGTTTGTTTAAAGTTAATTAGGAACTTGTAAACATTTTTTCTGTCTTTAAAAGGGGCTAGAAAAGGGCTATTCAGGGGGTATCCAAAGCCAAACTGATGAATTCTAATTAAGTTTTGTGATAATCGTCCTGTTATGATACTAGATACACTAAAGACCATGGCCGGATTTACCTACTTGCCGCCCATGGGCCGCCTGTATTTTGCCACCCTCTTCTCATTCATTTTGAAACATCAATAAAAACCATCAAGTGAACGTGCCGGAGAAAAAAGGGTGCATAAGACGCGTTCACTAGTGTTGGACACTTTTTTTTGCGTAAGCGCTGTCAACACTACTAGCAAAAGTTCAGTTCCGTAAACCTATATCTCTGTGGGGACAAGGCCTTTCATTTGTAAGAAACGAACTAAAACATTAAGAGAAAACAACGTAAATGTGGTTTAATAATTTAAACTTCCACCGCCGTGCCGCGTTGACCACACCGTGTTTGGTGCAATGCGTGAAGTATTCATGTAGTCTTGTAGGCGCTGTGCGTTTCACGCCGCGCCGACCGCTGTTGACCGTACTGTGTTTGACGCAATGCGTGAAGTACTCATGCAGTCTCGTAGGCGCTAATATGTGTTACATGCCGACCGCCACGTCGAGGTCTTCACCTTTTCGTCTCAAGTCTTCGTCATCATTTCTCTATCCGCCGCGCCGCTCCAGGCCAAATTACGTGTTTGGTTTCTCTCTTAACTCAACTAATTAAAGGTGCGCAGTCTTTCGTATCACCGAAATACGACAAAATTATAAATTAATGAACTCTCAGAAATGAGAGATTTTGTCACCTTTTCTTGTTTGTAATTTTTTTCTGAATCCGATTTTTTTGGACCTGCATTTAAAAAAAATTGCTAAATTTGCCGCCATGGACCACGACCCATGTGGCCATCCCTTTAATCCGGCCCTGCTAAAGACCTCTTTGGACCTCCTTGAATCATGGTGTAAATAAAATCGATGCTGAAAATCCAAAACCATTCACGTATTTCGTTTGTGATGTTCTAAACACCCCACTCCTATTTCATTATTTCAAAGGCTAACAAATCAACATAATATGCTTTGAAGTTCTCATAAAACTTTCTTCACTTATAGACGAAAAATCACAGCAGTTGAAGGAATTGCCGTTGAGTAGTTTTCCATCTAAAAAAGAAACGGGAAGTCTGCAACGTCGCAAGGCAAAGATACGTGGTTTGGGAGTTTATCCCTCGATATGGGGCAGTGGCGTGGCGTTTTTTGAGATATATCGATTGATCTATCATATAAACAGATGGAAAAGGATCGATACACGGGGTGTTCACAACGAGCACCTTAATAATCGATTCTTTATCGTTGCTTCGAATGGGGAAATATCGATAATCGACCCCGCCACTGATATAGGGTCTCCCTGAGGAAAGGATCCGTTTAGGAAATGCAATGAATACGACCATTAGACTTTTATAATGTGCTCAACGTAAAGCTCATGAGATTTTACGCTTTCATAGTCTACTTATTATGGCGTAGCTTTAAAGTGCGACAGACCATTGGAGAGGGGGAGGGTTGTCCGTCGAAAGTAAGGGGCACTGACGTCGAAGGCGGTGGACGTTCGGAGCGTGCTCCGGAGGACAATGTTAATGGCGTAATAACGGAAAAGCGACAGAAAGGGACGCGGAAAAGAAAATAATAAATCAGAATCAGCGTAAATATCTATTCGGGAGAGATTTAGTGCGCCCGCTTTGGAGAAGAATGAGCTATCCTGAACCTTGTGTTGCCAGCTCTGCGTCTAATTAACGTTTCACCAATGTTCACCGGTACACAGTTAGAAAGAAGGGGTACCCTGCCGTGCTAAGGAAGAACGCCGTATGAGCCTTCAGGCGTTGTAAAATTTCCTTAGATAAAATAAGACTTTCCCGGTAAACTTATGAATATTTTTCCTTAACATTTCCAGATAATTTTGTTCGCAATTTCACCAAAAGTTCTTGAAAATCTCAGGAAAATTTCTTCATAAATTTCCTCAAAAATAAACATTTTAGTGAATGTAATGTGACAACTCCTGAATGTTCATGCGGCGTTTTTCCTTAGCACGGCAGTATCGATGAGAACCTTTTTTGGCCCCGTGGAGGGCATCATCTAACTAAAACCAAACCAGGGTTAAAATGTGTCCTAAAGCTCCCTGGATAACATATCAAAAGCTCGTTTTAGTTACACGATGCTCCGTGTCAGAAAAAGCCTCGGAGTGATAGAAAACGCATTTTTCGCTAAAATGCGCCTGCAGACCTATGTTCAGGCAACCGTTTAACACATATCCAGTGGCCTACGGATACCAAATCCCGTCTGTTGAGCTGACGCCGTCGTTGAGATGACGTCAATCCTGCTGAGATTCGGCCATTTTTGTCGGGCAGTAAAAGTAATTTAACGACGCACCTAATGATTTGGTCGATTCGATTTGGTGACGAAGCTCCTTGCTCATTCTGTTATTAAGATTTTTCGCGAGACGTGGCAATGCGGCCACCTGATGCACGAGCGACATTCGGGACTTCGGGAGACTGGATGTCGCGTCCGGATCCCGGATCCAGGAGCCGTGATCCGGGAAACGAAAAGGTGACACGATCAGCCACTGTTGCCAAACAATACAAAGAATACATGCGCCAGAATGGCAAATTCATCGGGGGTGAAGGGAGGTTTCATCAGAAACGAAATAAATTCGAGATCCCATACTAATAATCTAAGCAATTCAATAGAATGAGGCGAAAGTTCAATGCGGAGGTCAACGCTATTTTTCGTCAATTGGACGAATTTCTGCCAAACGGAATTATGTGCATTATGACGTGAGCCCTGTTATACGTGTAATCTTATGGGTCTCAAGGCTCATGTCTTAATGAACATAGTTCCGTTTGGCAGAAATACGTCCAATTGGTGACCGATGAGCCGAAAGAGCAGAAAAATGGAAAAGGTTTGAAATTTTAGTGAAATGTCAAACAAGAATAGGAGAAAGGCACAATTTTTACATTTTGCGAAACATGAAAAGGAACAGGTATTTTCTCATTGATATTTCATTGATATGATCACCTCATTGATATCAGTATAACTTTGAAAATCGCGAGGGATTACGATGATTTGCCACTGTAAAAATACCAATCACGATAAATAATAGCGAGCTTTATGAGTTTTGAGGTAGGTCCACGCCTCCCTAAAATTTTGTCAAAATCATGAAATTTTTATTTCCGTATTTTGTACGTTTTGCAGTGGCAAATACTCGTAATCCCTTGCAAGGATCCATTTTGAAAGTTATATTCCTGAATTTTTATTCGAGGTTGGCATAATATTCCTTTTTATGTTGCTATTTTGAAAGCTTTTTCAAACTCCCCACATAATGTAAACCATACGGGACCATGAGGCCTCCCCTCGGAAGGAAAGAGTTATTCTATTACTTCTACTATCCTTGAATTATTCTATTAGTTATTCTATTGGTTCCACTATTCTTTAGTTATTCTATATAGTTTCTAGTTTTGAAGGTAGTTCTTTCAGGACAGACTATGCATACGGCCCACAACCTGTGTACCAGCGTAACGTGTAGTAGTAGATTTCGTCCTTAGATCACCACGTAGATTCACCTTAGGGATCATAATGAAGTGTCTCCATACCGAGTAAACAGTAAGTTAGTTAGTTAGTTTATTTATAGATATCCAGCATCTTAGGTTTAGGCTCCTTTATTATTGTTCAAACGATTAACAAGCTTGTATGCTGCCGTACTAAGGAAGAACGCCGTATGAGCCTTCAGGCGTTGTCAAATTTCCTTAGATGAAACACGACTTTCCCCGTAAACTTATGAATATTTTTCCTTGAATTTTTCAGATAATTTTGTTCGCAATTTCACCCAAAGTTCCTGAACATCTCAGGAAAAAATATCCATAAATTTCTTTAAAAATAAACATTTTAGTGAAGGTAATGTGGCAACTCTCGAATGTTCATACGGCGTTTTTCCTCAGCACGGCAGTATGTATCTCCCCACGGAAGAAATTAAATTGCTGATTTAACAACTCAATTGGTAAAAGAAGTGACTGCAATGTTTCAACGTAGATTTCACAACAAAAAAAATGCTACTTTAACCACTCATTTTTTTGTTGTAAAATCGACGTTGAAACATGGGAGTCACTTTTTTTTAGCAATTGAATTGTTAAATCAGCAATTTATTTCTTTTCGTGTGCATCAATGAGCCCTGGGAAAGTGTATTTTTGCTGTCCCATTCTAAGAGCGTTCTCACTTCGATCCCACCTCACTTTTTCACCCCCGACATAGTGTGTAATTTCCCTGACCGGACCTGACTGAAGAAGTGAAGAGCCCAGAGTTTTCATTTAAGTCGCGTCATCATGCGCTGTCATCAAGCTCAAGGCTCAACCCCGCTTCTTCCTTGTAAGAGCCTTTGCGAGTTCCATTCATAGCCTTCAACCCAATGCACTTCACCAGAGTATACCTTTACAGGGAGATTATGAACATCGGGATTCGTTGGAAACCATCAGGACCCAGAAAAATAGCGGTGGCTTTGGATTAAGCGGCTGTTGCCAACTTTTGACAATTACCACCTGATCTGCCGTGCTAAAGAAGAACGCCATATTATAATTCGAGAGTTGCCAAATTTCTCTTGATAAAACTTGTATTTTTGACGACAATCATGCATATTTTTCTTGGAAATTTTCAGATATTTGAGATTAAATTGAATACAAAATTGCCTGAAAACTTCAGGAAAAAATATTCAAAATTACGTGTAAAAATTACAATAAATAAGTGACGTGACTGACAGCGTGACGTGACGCTAGGAAATTTTGAGAAAATATCCTAAAATAAAAAAATTATCAGTTGAACTACATTTGCAATTAGAAATCACAATTTCTGGCTCATCTCTATAAAAACACTTACGTGCATAGGGAACTATAATGATACAAACATTATTTCTGAACTGAGCCAGAGGTTCTAGTTCCTAATAGACCACTAGACAAGGTACGAATTTAAGCAATCTGATTCATGTTTCTTAGCCACAATTTCACATAGAACACGATTCGCGCAACGAATATTCCTAAAACCAACTCCTAACGAAGATATTGAAGTTTTTATTTCACATTGGTTACGAGGACTTTGAACTGCGCGCTCACAAGAAACTCAAAGCTCTACGTGAGTCAAATCGCGCACTACAATGGTTTCAGCAAGCTTCTCAATCGAGCAATGTTCATTTCCCACCATGTGTTGTTCAGACTATAAGCAATGTGCTAAAGCTGAGCCAAGGCGTCAAGATTGAGGTTGCCAGATTTTTATATCGCAGAGACTGTCATGATAACATTTAGCGCGCGATGTGAATCACGTAGAGGATTGAGTTTTCATGAGCGGGTGGTTTGAATTCACGCATCGAAAATCATTAAATATCTTCGTAAGGAGTTGATTTCGGTAATTCTCGTTGTGCGAATTGTTTTCATTTAAAATTTTGGTTAAGAAGCATGTATCATAATGCTGAAATTCGTACCTTGTCTAGTGGTCCATTGCAAAGTGTGGTCCAATTAATTGATCGGTCGACTATCAAATAGTCCTTCAAACTGCTAAAGATCCACGGTAGATAAATAATTGAATTTTTTGGCGCTCTCCGTACAGTGAATCGAGTCAATAGGAGAGGTCGGACATTATTTTATTGACTGAAATTGCAAATTTAGATGTTTATTTCGTGAAATTTTAAAGTTTGAGCGGTGCTTTCTTCAGTAATTTTTACGAGAAAATCAAAAAGACCCTTTTAAGACCTCCACGTGTTGTAATAATAGAGTTACGAGCTTTCAAAGTTTGCAAATTTTGTCCGATTTCGCCGATTGACTCGTTCCATTGTACTACGGTTGGCCTCCTTGCGAGTGGGTGATTTTGCGTCCCCTGGAGTCTCTTTATGGAGAGAGTAAAAGACAACGCGGCTCATGGATGTCACAGACAGGAACAAAGTTTACACAAATTGGACGTTTTTAGTGTATTTTTTTGTAATCCTCGATCGACCCATTCCCGAAATTTTATCTCCGTTCCTCTCTCATTCCATTTGTTCTTTGCCGTTTCCCCAATGTCCCGGTCTATTCCAGTTTATAATCTTTGCAATAGAGAATTCGCACGCAAAATTTTTACTGCCTCGCCTGAAAGTGCTCAAAGAACTGCTTTCACAGTATTTTTTATAATTTTTTTCTGGTATGGGAAATAGTATAAAAATAAATTTAACAGTGAGAAAATGCACCGCCTAGTGGCGTCATCTGGCGGCATTTCCCATTTAAATACACGTATTATAGCAGAGTTGATAATTTTGTCATATTTTCTCCAATAATTGTTCAATTCATGAACCAAGGGTACCCTCGTGTTTAGTTCACTCAGTAGTTTCCACCTAAACACGAAATTCATCAAATTGTAGACACCTACAAATTCTTTATTGATGAAACTGCAATCTTTATTGCCTTTTGTGGCACTGTGACGGCCTAAAATACGGAAACCAATCAGAAATGTTCTCGCATCGTCTTTATTACTCTCAGTATAAAGTGACTCTACCTAGAGTCCCTTTATAGAGAGAGTTGGGACAACGCGGCTAATGGATGTCACAGACGGGAAAAAAGATTACACAAATCGGACGTTTTTTGTAATCTTTGATCAACCTATTCCCGAATTCTTATCTCCGTTCCCTCTCCCATTCCATTTGTTCCATTCCGTGCCCCCAATTCCCCGATCCATTCCAGTTTATAATCCTTACAATTGGTGAAAATGTCTCATCTTTATTCCCGTTTGTGACACTGTGAGGGCCTAAAATACGGGAACCAATCAGAAATGGATTTATATTGCACTGGAAAAAAACACATGGATCTAGAGTCCAGACTCTTAAAAAATCGACAAGAAAAATTACTCTTGATTCAATCAGAATCTAGCTTAAATCAAGAACCAAGCCTCTTAATTTAAGCGGATTTCCTTTTGATTCAAGCTAAAATCCGATTGAATCAAGAGTATTATTTCTTGTCAATGTTTCCAAGAATCTTGACTCTAGATCCAATGTGTTTTTTTTTCCAGTGTGTCTTTACTCTCAGTATAAAGGGACTCTAACTCAAGCGTCCCTTTCGAAAACCCTGAACGTCTAGCTACCCGGAGCTTGGCAACACGGCCTGGTAACGTGTAAACAATCTTCAGACGCATGTCTCAACACTATACAAAGCTCCTCTTTGTTCTTGGTAATGACCATCTAGATAGTGTGTATTAGCCGGCCACTGAATGCCAACTTATTTACATGTTTTGTTCTACACTATATCCTCCCCGCCCCCCTCCCGGCTGCTCCTCCCCGGTGCCCGCCCCCTCCCTGCCCGACGTCCGTCCGTCCGCGTCGACTTTAATCCCTCATTCGGCGCGGTTATTGTACGCCACACTTTATTGTCGCGTCTCGCTCCGGCTAACAATTTCCGTCAATTTTTCTGCTCCAAGTAATGATGTCCCAGTTTCCAACGGTCCCGATGGGTCCGCTGCGAAAAGTCGTCTCTCCCTGATTGGGCCACGTTGCCACGTCGTAAGTTGATGTTGCTCGGGTATTTATAAGGCAGAGACACGAGACCATCTACTGTGCAGTTCTAAGGAAGAACGCCGTATGACCTTCCAGGCATTGCCAAATTTCCTCAGATAAAACACGACTTTCCCGATAAACTTATGAATATTTTCCTTCCTATTTTTCAGATATACTGAAAAAAAACTCCGGCCGTGGGAGCCGCAATTACGGGCTGTATAGACATACCGTCCGTTCCGGGCTCAAAGACCGAAAATTCCGGCTGCTGGAGCCGTAGCTTCGGCCTCTGAACCCGGAGCAATCGAAGCAACGTCTCCATAGCTGGAATTTTTGGCCTTTGAGCCCGGAACGGACGGTAGGTCTATATAGCCCGTAATTGCGGCTCCCACGGCCGGATTTTTTTTTTTCAGTGTAATTGTGTTCATAATTTCAACTAAAGTTCCTGAAAATTTCAAAGAGAAATATTCAAACCTTTACTGAAAAGTAAACATTTTATCGAAGGACACTTGGCAACTCTCGAATGTTCATACGGCGTTCTTCCTTAGCAAAGGCAGCACTGTCATCTTGGCGACAGCTGACCGATTATTGAAATTGATGGACAAAGCTACATACGAAGAAGACATAAGAGAAATGGAGGGAACCTATTTGTGGAAGCGGGTGGTTGGAACAGACAAAAGCAGTGGGTAATAGACTAACTAACGGCAACCCACGAGAAACCTGATAGTTAGTCCATCGTTTTCTCCCTTAGTCTATAAGAGCCAAAAATTATCCGAAAAATTAAAAGAAAATGGTCACAAATTTTCCCGAAAATTCGTGACTTACTAAAGGAAATTTGGCAACGCCTGAGGGTTCATATGGCGTGAAATGAGTCACTTGCGCTGCGGGTTGATTGTTGAAATTGATAGACAAAGCTATAGACAAAGATGACGAAAGAGATATGGAGGGATCCTGTTGATGAAAGCGGGTGGTTGCAAGGGACAAGGGGGTAGGTAATAGACTAACTAACGACAACCCACAAGAGACCCGGCGATGGTTAGTTCATAATTTTCTCTCTTAGTCCATAGGAACCACCCATTTCAACCAATAAGATAGCTTCATACTTCCGATGTCTTTGTTGTCTATCGCTTTGTATATCAATTTCAATATAATCAGTCCGCAGGTGGAAGCTTTTTCTTTCGGGGATTCAACATTTCCTGAAAAAAGGTCTTGACACACGATCAAATTCTCTAACCAATTACCATCAAAGTGCCGGCCGGAGTCATCAGTCTTAAAATCGTTACTCCGAACAATTTTAAAATGAAAACCTGGCAGAAATGTTTCGTGCGGCAGGAAGTGATGAACGATGATACTCCATTCTGATCAAAATTAGACGGCCCGTCTAACTTTGATTAAAGAGGATTTTTGCATGGTGACCATCAGTCATCAACTGGTCTACATTGATCAGAATTGGTTCGGAATTTGATCGTGAATGGAGACCTTTACGGGCAATGATAAGGGAGCAACAGTCATCTCATCACTCTTTTTTTGGTGGATAAAAATCAGTAGATATAGTCTATAGCGTTAAGAACACGAATTCCTTTTATTGAGTATTAAATATATTATGTGTTCATTCCCTCTACTGAATTTGCGGGAAAACGCAGATTATCAATCTGAATTCCAGCCGTTTTGCCTTCAGGGAAGATTACGTTATCCTTGGCCTAACCCCCCCCCCCCCCTGACTTCCCGTCATGAACCTTCATTCACTGCTTGACTCCCCCTTCCCCTTATTTGGGTGACTTAATGTACAGACGCCGGCACCGAAGGGGCAAGGAGCAAGGACCCCAGGCGTTAGAAGGGTGCGGTGCGGGATTTTTGGATCACCCTGTAGGTAGGCGGCCTCAAAGTTGAAGTAGGTGGAGTTGACATTTTCTGCGAATAATATTGGACATAGTTCGGCTGGGTGCAGCACTGCATAATCAGGCTTCGGCTTAATCAGGTCGATCACTCGATCCGTCGGACGAACAATTTGATCAGGCGGCGAAGATGCAAAAGTCGAAGCCGGGCTCTTATGCTCATGTTGCTCGTGTGGAGAACATTCAGGAAATGAGATCCACGGATCAGGGCGAAGGAGAATGGACGGGAACACTCTCGAAATCCTCTTGTAAGACGAGAAAAGAGTTGCAGAAAATGTCACTCCGCACCGTGGGACCTAATCGCTTTGGCTTGGACATTTTTTCGAGATTTTGAAAAATGATGTCCCGGTTACGGAATCAAATATACTCCCGAATATCGTATTCAATACATCAAACAGGCGTTGTTAAGCTTGTATCGAACTGCATGTAGCAGGATGGAAAAATGGTGCTGGCTCCACAGTCCACACCATTTTGCGGGGGAAACAAAGCCGAGCAGTTCCAAAAATGTTATTATTCACCATTATTATTCACTGACCAGCAGGGCCGGATTCACTTACTTGCCGCCCATGGGCCGCCTGTGTTTTGCGGCCCCCTTCTCATTCGTTTTGAACATCAATAAAAACCATCAAGTGAACGTGCAGAAGGGGGAGGGATGCATAAGACGCGTTTACTCGTGTTAGACACATTTTTTGCGGAAGCCCTGTCAACACTACGAGCGAAAGTTCACGAAACTTAGCGCGAAAGTTAAGTACCTTAAACCTATCTCTGTGTGGACAAGGCCTTCCATTCATATGAAATGAACGAAAAAATTATGAAAGAACAAACATAAATGTGGTTTAATAATTTTAACTTCCGCCGCCGCGCCGCGCTGACCGCACTGTCTTTGACGCAATGCGTGAAGTATTCATGCAGTCTTGTAGGCGCTAATATGTGTTACATGCCTACCGCCGCGCCGAGGGTTTCTCCTTTTCATCTCAAGTTCTCATCATCATTGCTCTCTGCGCCGCGCCGCTCCAGGCCAAATTCCGTATTCGATTTCTCTCTTAAAGTCACCTTTTCCCGTCTTTATTTTTTTTTTTCTGAATCCGATTTTTCTTTATACCTTTATTAAAAAAAATTGCAAAATTTGCCGCCATGGGTCGCGGCCCATGTGGTCACCCCCTAAATCCGGCCCTGCTGCTGACGAGTGTGATCCACTGATGAGGTCTAAAAAGACCCAAACCGGTATAGATCTCTTGGCGTGACCTCAACTTAGTATATTAATGCAAACTGCCTGAGCTAAACACTTTCCCCCTCAGTTTTGTACTGGTATTCATTAGAGTTAAAACATTTATTTTTGACTCTAATTATATTTTTTGAAACTTCTTTGTTTTGTTATCCCCGCGAAATGGTGTGGACCCAGCACCATTTCTCCATCTTATCAGTTCTTGGCTCAGCAAGTAAACAAAGCCTCAAAAGTCAATCGAGTAATCTAAGGGAACGGGTTTTTTCGGTTGATTGTTGTCGATTGTCAAAATTTGTCGAATTGTTGATTGTCAATGTACAGCTAATGGATGTCACAGACGGGAATAAAGATTACACTAATCGGACATTCGCTGTAATCTTTGATCAACCTATTCCCAAATTCTTATCTCCGTTCCCACTCTCAGTTCGTTTGTTCCTTGCCGTACCCTCTATTCCCCGGTCCATTTCACTTTATAATCTTTGCAATCGGTGAAACTGAAATTTTTACTTCCGTTTGTGACACTGTGAAGGCGTAGAGTCCCTTTATAGAGAGTTGAGACAACGCAGCTTATGGATGTCACAAACAGGGATATAGATTACACAAATCGGACGTTTCTCGTAATCTTTGATCAACCCATTCCCGAATTCCTGTCGCCATTCCCTCTCTCATTCCCCCATTCCCGGTCCGATCCGGTTTATAATATTTGCAGTTGGTGAAAATGCAATATTTATTCCCGTTTGTGACACTGTGAAGGCCTAAAATACATGAACCAATCAGAAATGGATTCGCATTGTCTTAACTCTCAGTATAAAGGGACTCCATGAAGGCCGAACGAAGACCAAGTCTTGAAGTCCTCAAATCCGAGGAAAATCCTCTCCAAGGCCTCGTGAGTCCAGCGAGGAGGTGACAAGGGCCACTCGCGTTATTGTTGTTGTTTGCTTTTTAAACGGACGATTTAAATTCATCATCGACCAGCCGCTAATACGCGCCGCGGACAGCGGTGGCGGGAGGAGGGGGGAGGGGTCCCCCCCCCCCCTCTCGGCGACGGATCGTAGCCTATTGCGGCCATTAAACGGCTATTGTATTTTGCGGCAGTAATTTATGGAGAAGAGCCGATGAGGTTGGGTTAATGGGCGCGCTCGCCTCCAAAGATTACAGCCATCAAGGGGATGAAACCCGGGTCCCGGGTCGCTGAAACCCTGACGCGAGGCTTTGTTTATCTTTTATGGGACTTGGCAGTGGGACAGCCAATGCGAGCCGATGGGCCCGCGATTCCTTAGGCGGGAACGACGTAACTCCCGATGGGAACAAGGGGCGGTTACGCGGTTTTAGCCCAACGGGGCAGAGTTCTCCTCCGTTTATTATCCTATATTTTACGGAATCCTCTATTTTAGTTGACGCGCCGGCTGGATGCAGCCAATCTCTTGACAACTACACTAGTCGCCGCTCTAAGCCTTCAAGGCTGCGCTGTGTGAGCTGAGCCTCTGCGCTGTTGCGAGGTCCTTGACGTCGAATGCAAGTGGGAAATTAGAGGAATTGTCATTCAGAATTGGACGTATTTGAGGCGGTGCACAGTGGATCGAGTCTATACGATGGGTCGAACAAAATTTGGAAACTTTCAACGCTTACAACTCCGTTCAAATAAAATTTTGAGATTTTAAAAGTGGTTCTATTGGATTTCTCGTGAAAATTTCTCTCAGGAGCATCCATTGAAATTTTCAGTATGACGAAATAAACATCAAAATTACCAGTTATTGTCTAATATTTGATGTCCGACCTCTCTAACTGATTCGATCCATTGTGCGCTAGGTGCAGAAAGGGCATTTCGACGCGTAAGTCGCCCATCACGTATCTTGTTTCCGGTGGCTGAAAATCTCCGCCTCTATGTTATTTTTTTTAAAAGAGAACAAATTCACATCATTCCTGGAAGTTTTTTCTTCGCAGAGAGAAGAAAAATTATGGCAGTTTTAAAGAATTGCCGTTGAGTAGTTTTCCGTTTAAAAAATAAAGTATGACAGGAAGTCTGCGACGTCCCAAACCGAGTTATGCTATTGCCGACTTACACCGTCGATTTTTTAGTTGTGGTGTTTTGGAATCCCCACCGCTAGTTATATTTTAGGTAGGAAAATTTCCGAAAAATCGGAAAATTTTGAGGTATGTTGATCAAGTTTGCTCATAGACGTCATATCCTGAAAATTGCATTAAAATTAAGAGAATATCAAACGTTTCACGTCCATTGCGTAACCTTTAAAACGCATCCAATCTCAATCAAACTTCACATGGTTTGTACTCCAAACATTTGAAACTAATTCATGGGGTGTAATAGTCAATAATGTCATTCACTGATTTTTTGCATAGGATTGGACGGAAGATTCCGCATAAGTGTCTTGAAAATATCAAATATTTTACGTTCATTTTTCAGGAAGTTGCGCAACATCTAAAACTGTTCCAATTCGTCTGAAATTTTGCAAGGCTACCATTTTAGGGGTGAACAATCGATTCCGGGGGTAAAATTACCCATCATCACTTCTGTATTTTGTAAGCCGTGACGTTTTAAAGTAAATACAAAAAACTGTCTTTTTTTTCAAAATTTCAAATGCGGTGCCCCCCGAAGGACCCCCTAGAATTTCGTCGATTGAACAGAAATTTGCATAGGATTTCCTTCAGACCATTTCGACCCTACCTAGAGGGTGTAATCGTTGCAATTCAAAGAAAGTCCAAAAATGGTCATTCTTGGACTACCCAGTAAAAAAATGAAATTGTTTGAGTCAAGTTTGCAACCTTGGAATCGAGTTACGTTCCTTCGTCTGGAAAACGGGAAGTTTTGCCTGTGGCCAGAGGAAAATTCAGGGAAATTTTAGCGAGAAATTCCCAATAGTTTCTGAGTGAAATCACATGACGGACACTCTTTCGGCGTATTTAATCCCCTCCTTCGCGGCTATGTGACGTAGGTCCCTATCTCCTGACGCGTAAAAACAAAACGACGAAATGCTCTCCTCGAACCCCCTTCTCCCTAGAGCGTTACGTTATTTAGCACCTGATTATCAAGTTGAGATTTTTCGGCGGTTAACTGAAATTATGTGCAAGTGCCATGTAAAGGACAAAATCGGCATTTTCAGTTATGTCCGCGCCAGGGCCGGATTAAGGGGGTGGCCACTTGGGCCCTGGCCCATGGCGGCAAATTAAGGGGGCAGCAAATTTTGCAATTTTTTTTTTAAATGGAGGTATAGAAATAAAATTGCAAACGGGAAATGGCGACAAAATCTTGCATTTCCTGTGAGTATCGTAATTTCTGATTTTTTCGTTTTGCGGTGATACAAAAGACAGCACATTTAATTAGTCGAGTTATGAGAGAAACCAAACACGCAATTTGGCCAGAACGCTCATTTATGAACATTTTTGGCCGTTTTGATCTATCAATGGAATCTGAATTTTGTCAGTGACAGTTTTGTGTCAGAAGGTTGGCTGCCCTTTCATTAATCTAGTTGAGAGAGAAACCAAACACGCAATTTGGCCTGCAACGGCGCGGCGCAGAGAGCAATGATGACAAGGACATAAGATGAAAAGGAGAGGCCCTCGACGCGGCGGTCGGCATGTAACACATATCAGCGCCTACAAGTCTGCATGAATACTTCACGCATAGCGTCAAACACAGTGCGTTCAGCAGCGGTCGGCGTGAAAGGCATAGCGCCTACAAGAGTGTAGGAATATTTCACGCATTGCTTCAAACAAAGTGCGATCAGCACGTCGCGGCGGTGGAAGTTAAAATTATTGAACCACATTTATGATTGTTCTTTCATAATTTTTTCGTCCATCTCTTATTAATGGAAGTCATTGTCCACACAGAGACAGGTTTACGGGACTTAACTTTCGCGCCAAGTTCCGTGAATATTTGCTAGTAGTGTTGACAGGGCTTCCGCAAAAAATGTATCCAACACGAGTAAACGCGTCTTATGCATCCCTCTCCCTCCGGCACGTTCACTTGACGGTTTTTATTGATGTTTCAAAACGAATGAGATGGGGGCGGCAAAATACAGGCGGCCTATGGGCGGCAAGTAAGTAAATCCGGCCTTGGTCCGAGCACAAAAATTCGTTTAATGATTGGGTACATTAAAAATTTGCAATGTTGGCAACCGTGCTTTCCTTGCGTGTCGCTGAGTTTCACGTGTTGCGCCAATCGTCTTTCTCACCTATATTGGAACCAACTGTCTCCTAGCTTCCTCGGATCTTATCGGATCGGGGGATGGCCGAGGGGGTGGTGGGGTGGTGGGGCGGTGGGAGGGGTGGAAGGGGGCGGTGGGAGGGGTGGAAGGGGGCGGGGGAAGGGGGAGGAAGGGAGGAGTAACAACTGACTGACGGTGCAAGGCGCTCAGGATGGAACGAGGAACAATGCTCATCAGTTGTTCGATATATTGTTCGAATGGTCGAGCGCCAACTCAGCCGAGGCCGTAATAACTTATCAGCAGTTGATTGCATTGCGACATTTTTGCAGAGGGTACAGTCAGGAATAAAGGTTCCCTCTGGGTGTCCGATGTTTTCAGTCAGTGCCGGATTGTGAATTTTTCATCCGGTGCGAAGTCATTTTAGGCCAAGATAAGTGAAACGAAAGTATACGTAAGTAACTATAATAAAGTATACGTAAGTAACTATAATGAAGTATAAGTAAGTAACTATAATACGAAAGTACAAGTAACGACCAAAACGGCTCCCGCCGCTAGAGCTGTGGTGCGAAGTTTGAATTTCGAAAATTTTGCAGTCTTGTCCGAAAACAAATATAATCGTCTGCTGTTGATTAAAACGAAAAAATTAAATGCAATCGAAACCATGCCAATGCGCTCATCGTAATTTTTGAGTCATTTTATTTTGTTTTAAAAATAATAACTCTTATTTTTGCTCTTATGACTGAAGTTCTCAACAAGTCCAATCTTGAGAAAAGTCCTAACTCGAGGTTTAGCCGTCGAGACAAGACTCTACACGGAGAGACAAACCTCGTGCGTGGGACCCGAAGTTTAGGTCATATGGATCTCTGAAGTTTTCGGATTGAGCATCTGAACACTTTAGGTCTAGTTGTCGAGGTTCGGATCACATATCTGAAACTTCAGTTCTTACGTCTTAAGTACTTCAGCTGTGAGAACCGAAGTTTTTCAGATGTAGGAACAGAAGTTTCAGATGTGTGATCCAAACTTCAGCAGCTGGACCTAAAGTGTTCAAATGCTCAATCCGAAAACTTCAGAGATCCATATGACCTGAACTTCGGGTTCCACGCACGAAGTTTTTTTCTTCGTGTAGGTCTTTACTCTGTTTCTAGGTACAAAGCATCTCGAAAGGCAGTTTTTTTCGCTCTGAAATGAGGAAATCTCTACACTCGCGCTCATGAAACCCGGTCCCACGAACTCGCAGCGACGCGATGCGTTAATATTGGCCGGCTGCCACGGAGTTTACCGTTTGCAGCACTCCCAGGTCCCGGGTAAATTGAGAACTAACTATTGGACCGTTCATTGCGGATGCTTCACAGCATCAGTGTCATTTGAGTCCCGTCTAACTAATCTCCCCTCCCCCCCTCTCCTCTGCCTTCCTCGATGGCGAAAATCAGGAAAGGCCGGGAAATGATGACTCGCCCCATTCGTCCTCCTCTGGTGGACGCGGAAAGAGCGCGATATGAAATGTCATAAACACAACGTTGGATGACATTTATTCACGTTTTGGAAGATAAATATTCAAAAGGTTTGCGTGTCCTCGGGGAACGATGCAGTTGTGAGTTTGCTAAGCGCGCAGTCACAGCCAGACGAAAGGGTTGCCATTCTCCGTAGGAACATGGCCTGCATACTCGGAACAAAATGGGTTGCTGATTTAACAATGAGTCAGTTGCGCTGGTCATAAAATTGTGATTTGATACTTGATTCTTGTGGATAAGCTACAAATAATAAAATCTCTCTAAACCGCGATTTTCTACGTTCAGTATTAACCGAGATATTGCCCTTTGAAAAGTCGGGTTTTTGACGTCATCCACCGCGGTAGTGACACCCTTGGTTTCATCAACTTTGCTTTTATCTGGGTTTCATGTTGAATAACCAGTGCTAATGTGCGCCACACCAACTGATGAAAATAAGGTGGAAGAAATCAAGGGTGTTACTACCGTGGTGGATGACGTCAAAAACCCGACTTTTCAAAGTGCAATATCCCGGTTAATATTGAACGTAGAAAATTGCGGTTTGGACGGATCTTATTATTTTTAGCTGATCTACAAGAATCAAGCCTTAAAACACAATTTTATGACCAGCGCAACTGACCCATTGAATAATTAAAAAATATGTCCAACATGAAGGGCCCCTGAAGGGCTTTGGGAGGATAGGGGACTTTGGCGGCTAAGTGTCGCAGAGCGCCAGAGAGCTCTATCAAAACGGCTTTATATAGATGTATGTCAAATATGTTTTAAATTTACATTTTATAATAGTAAAAAGCTAATTTAATCAGGGGGTGGTTAAATTAGCATAATTTAACTGTAAGAAGGTGGAGAAATGGTGCTTGGTCCACACCATTTCGTGGGGAAAACAAAGCCAAGAAGTTCCAAAAATTAAAATTAGAGTCAAAATATGGCTTTGTTTTCCCCGCGAAATGGTGTGGACTCAGCTTTATTTCTCCACCTTGTTACATTGTAAAGTTCGGGCCACTTTTTAGTGTGTTTTTTCTTCTTCATTTAACTGTAAGATATACACTGAAACATGTCAATTTCTTTTTCTTCGTGTAGAGTCAGCGGCAGGGACAACTTTGAGGAGTGGGACAGGCAAAAAGCGATATTATTACTCAACATTTTCGGTGCAAAGTAATGCCAATGGGTTTGAGATGTCATCAATTAAAATGGTTGTTTTTTCTACTCTGGCGTTTAAGTCTCTGAGATTTTGGTGCGGCTGCGGCCACCTTCGTCGCTCCCTATGTCAGTCGCTTGTGGCTACTAGGGGCTGGGATTTTGGCGGCCCGCTCTTAGCACCTGCGGCTCGTGGTTGCCAGAACTGATGTTTCTCCCTGCTCCCCCCCCCCCCCCCAAACAAAAAATCTCCGAGTTGAAAACAAGATGTCCATTGTCGATTTTCCATAGAAACCACCCGCTTCTACAAATAAGATCGCTTAATTCACCCTTCGTTTTCTTTTTCCATCGCATTGATCATCAATTTCAATAATCAGCTCACTGCCCTCGATCACTGGAAAAAAGTCTCTTATGGAACCTCAGTCCAAACTCTTAAACATTTTGACAAGAAGAAATATAATTCTTAATTCAATCGGATTCTTGCTTGAAATTCAGTACATTTGCGGTAGTTTTCCGATTATCGTTGCCGCACAAAATCATTTTCGCACAAATCAGATCTCAAACATCTGATAACATCGAACAGCAACTGAGCAGGACAACCATGATCCTTTTTACTGCTGGACAAGGTAAAAAAAATGTTTTCAACCTTTGTTCACTCTTTTTTTTTAAAATATGCCTCATATTTTTCTAGACGTTGCCACATACTACACGGAGAGAAAAACTTCGTTCATGGAACCCGAAGTTGAGGTCATATGGATCTCTGAAGTTTTCTGATCACGCATCCGAAAACTTGAGGTCGAGCTGCCGAAGTTCGGGTCAGACATCGAGGCACTTCGATGTGCACCGGAGTACTTCAGATGTGTGACCCGAACTTCGGCGGCTAAACCTAAAGTTTTTAGGTACGCGATCCGAAAACTTCAGAGATTCATATGACCTCAACTTCGGGTCCCGCGCACGAAGTTTTTTCTCCGTGTACAGAAAATTATTTAAAGATAAAATAATGTGTGCGGCAACGATAATCGGAAAAATTGCCACAATTTTACTTCGTGCGGAAAAGATAGTCAGCCAAAAAGCATAAGTTCCTCGGTTACATAATTAAGTAACCGAGGAGGCCGCGAGCCAAGTCCCCGGTGCTCACCATCCACCAGTCACCACCGGTGCGGTGCGGGTCCGCGTGTTGCGTCGGCTGTCCAAGTGTCCACTCGCGCTGCTACACTCTGCTATAGAGATGTCGCCATTATTTATTATTACAATTGTCCGGCGACGCTGAGTGACAGCGGGCGATATCGGGAACCCGGCGCAAATCCGTGGCGCGCGCACTCGCACGGAATTCTAATGAACTCCCCGCGGCTCGCCCTGTTTTCATCCTAATTTCCGCGCGGGGTATCAATCCGTGCGATGGCGCACAGTGGATAGAGTGAGTGGAAAAGGTCGAACAAAGTTTGGAAACTTTAAAAGCTTATGACTCCGATTATACAAAAATTAGAGACTCTAAAAGTAGTTCCATCGGTTTTCTCGAAGAATTTTCATCTATAAACACCCCTTGAAATTTGAAATGTGATAAAATAAACGTCAAAATTTCCGGTTTCAATAAAAAAGTTCATGTCCGACCTTTCTAATTGACTAGATCCACTGTGTGGCGCACACGAAACGTGTACTGTGCTGCCGCGCGAAGGAAGAAAGCCGTATGAACATTCGAGCGTTGCCAAATTTCTTTCGATAAAGTGTTTATTTTTGAGGAGAGCTGTGGATATTTTTCCTTGGTATTTTCAGGAACTTTAGGTGAGATTGCAAACAATACTATCCGAAAAATTGGAGGAAAAAAATTTACAAATTATCTCGAAAATTCGTGATTTACTCAAGAAAATTTGGCAACGCCTGAAGGCTCATACGGCGTTTTTCCTTAGCATGGTTGCATGGAAATGGAGCCAAAGTCAAAGCCAGAAATAACATTTTTCAGTGGACGGAGCCCAGAGGTGCAGAATTCGATTCGCGTCCTCTCGTTTTGCGCTTTTGGGTTTCCCCCGCTTTTATCGACCCCCATTAGTAATCAAAGCAATATAATCGAGGGAGGTTGAACTAAAATTCGGGGAGCAACGCTATTTTACGCCTAATTATGGTTGATGAGCAACTTGTCGATCATGAAATGAAACAAAATACGCCTAGTGATGACTGCTGAATGTCGTTGCTAGGCGAGGTTTTGTAAATTAGGTTTAGGATTGCCAAATCAATCGCTCATCCAGGGTCAAATTGGCCCAGGTGGTGGGGCCACTCGAGCCTCGGAGCCTGTGGATCCCAGGGCCCAGATGATATTAAAGGTGAAAAGATGATAAGACGAAAAAATGATAAGACGAAAAGATGATAAGACAAAAAGTTTAAAAGTTGAAAAGTTGAAAAGGTGAAATGGTGAAAGTGTGAAAAATGATGACAAGGGCCCTTTGTCAGAAGAGCACGCCATCTGGGCCTTTTTCCACCAGTCCACTAGTCCAGTCCCTGCGATCAACTCTTTGATCATCAGTCATTATACACTGGGAAAAAAACACATTGGATCTAGAGTCCAGACTCTTAAAAACATTGACAAGAAAAAATACTCTTGATTCGATCAGATTTGAGCTTAAATCAAGAACCAAGCCTCCTAATTTGAGCGGATTTCATTTTGATTTAAGCTTAAATCTGATTGAATCAAGAGTCCTTTTTCTTGTCAATGTTTTCAAGAGTCTGGACTCTAGTAGGTACCAATGTGTTTTTTTTTTTCAGTGTAGTACGCAAAACTTTCAAATTATAAAAATGTCGAACCATAGGAGACAAAGCAGAATGGGGCCTCTAAATTATGTTGTTTTCTGCTTCCTGCTTTGAATACAATTTTTTTTTGCAAATGTTGAGACTTTTTGAAATGGAGTTGTTGTGGCAACCGAGGGTTAGGAGGGAAAATATCAACAAATGTCGAGGAGCACGTGGAGAGACCATCTAGAGACTCGTGAAAGTGGGTCAATATTATTTGGAATCAACGTATGGAGGTAACAAACAAAATAATGCGGACTGTTGTTTTAACCATTGCTTAAAACAGTTGTTGTTTATTTGCTCGGTTGTTTTTTGGTGAAGAGATGCTTTCAATTCAGGATGCCTTACTCTAGTAGAACCTAGAATTCATTATCTTTATTACTATATTGTGCGCTTGGAAGTAATTTCTGATCTCCTTCAATTACATACTTCACCAATGAAATTCAGGTAAACAACTTTTTTGACACCATACTGATGATATCGATACTTCCAAAAATTCTGCTGGTTTTTGTAGCTAACCGCCTAATGTTAGACCGTGTGTTAAAGGTGAGAAAGTTAAGAGGATGACATCAGACATTATTAGTATAGCAGAAACTTTTCTAAAGAAATAATAAATCTCTGAAATCGGGATGAACTGCGGCCAACTCCCATGAAAATCAATGGGAAATGATTAAATCCCAATCGGTCATGCAACTACATTTTTCAAAAGCTTTAATTCAGTATTATTTGAGAAGGAGGCTTTATCACTCGATTTCCTCATAAAAGTTTCAAGTCGAACTCAATTTGCGTTAGTTTTCCCTCAATAAATGTAACCCTTTCAGTGTTTTATCAAGAATTTTTGTATACGTTTCAAGAGATCGCATGCATCAAATGTTTTCAATCTCAAACCTTTTATTGCGGACTGTTGTCACTTTAATCTGCATCCAAGCCATCATCATTAATCACGATGTAACTTTACCATATAGAACCTGCCTCAATACAGTTCTACAATCAAAACAGGCATTCTTTTACGTGGTCGATTTCAATACTAACCCATTAGTCCCTCTTTTGATTCATCTCTTACACGATGCTTCAATCAAAACAGTTTTCTTGACTGATCCCGAGAATTTGGCTTTTTTGTCGACATCTAGCCACACGAAAAATGTGATCTTTTCCCTGGAGAACATCGGGGAAATGATGAGTTTGATTTTGGACTCGGCCTCAAAACAAACCAGACTCGAAATATACTCAATTTTTAACGAGACTCGCCAGCAAGGACCCAAGAAACTATCTCAAACTGTTAACATTGAAGGTGGGAAGAATCAAAATCAAACTCAGTTCTGTATTAAAGTAGAAGGTATGCTCTTAGACCCAGGAATGAAAGTTTGCGACGAAGAGGTAAATATGGAATGGAAAGACCTCGAAGATACATCAATGCTGACGGATGCTATTTTCAATTTTACTCGGGGTTTATACAACCATAATATCTGGAACTCGAACAATAACTTGATTTTCATGCTCGATAAGTTTTCGCAATATCAGATGAGCCACAATGAAAGTAACGTACCATCCAATAAAAGGCCTCAAAATTCCACTGTAGGAGGCAGCAAAACCGTCATAGATGATAGACAGGAAATATTGGTCTTCTGCTTCAAATTCATTTGGCGCTTCTTCAGAGGACTCAAAACCGTGATCTGCTATCGAGAGAGCTGCAAGAGATACGATCCATTCAGAAAAGAGATCATCTCTTATAACGGAGCGGAATTCGAGTCATATTTTGATTTTTCATGGAGTGACATGCAAAACAAGACGGTTCCCTTTCTTCTTGATTACGGCACTGATGCCGCCATAGAATATACTCTTTGGGTCTATTGGGAAAATTTTGCCGTTGAAATCCTGGAGCATCTCCAAACTGTGTTGAACTGCACCGTAGAACAGAAATCTCTCATCTTTCTACGCGGCTATTTCCCCGAAATCTTTGATGACTACCAATTCGACATCGGACAAAAATCGGGATCGATTTGCATTTGGTGAATTTCGGAGCAGCTCTAAGAGACCCGGACCGGTACGTAGTTTCTTCCTGCGTTGACACCTGTGCTTATAGCATTTTGACTCCACACAGTAAACGTGTGCCGCAGATACTCCTGATTTTACGGGTATTTGAGCCTGCGATTTGGCTGTCAATTGCGATCACTATCATCATTTTCTCGGTGATACAATATGCGTTCCAGTTGATGCAAAATCATGCGTTTCAGCATTCCTTCTCCGACAAGGAGATAATTGGTCACGGAGAGACATCCTCGTTGCGAACAATTTCCTCGTATTTCGTCTGTGGCAGCCCTTTACGATTGTCTCTAGGTCGATTGTATGCGGGGAAGGTACTTTTCTTAATTTGCAGCTTCATGGCGGCCACACTCTCAACGATATTTTTGGACGGTATGACGACATTCCTGACGAAGCACGCCCAGTACCCTGAAATCCAGTCGTTAAAAGACTTCGAGGAGTCCGATCTCTATCTCCAGTCTGGTTGGTCAAAGGCAGCCACGGAGTTTTATGCCTTAGAGGCGTTTCCCGGCTTAAGAGCGAAACTGGTCGATTCCTATCAGTTCTACGATATGTTCATTTCTGAGGAAGTAAGCCAGATTGAAAGATTCCGGCTTCTTATGTTCTATGACGACGATCCAGATTCATGGAACGGAAGCATAAATGATAATGTCCAATATAATTATATTAAAGCCCGTGAAAGCATGCGCACTGTTGAGGAGATGGATGCATTTCTAACGAGTGTACCCCAGTCAGTCGTTTCGAAGGGCAATGCTCCTCTGCGATACTATTTAACTCGGAGGGTAGTTAATTACCACGTGGTTGCAGAGTCTTTGATAACGTATCCTGTGCTCTTCACGTTCCTGAAAAATTCCTTCTTATTCGAAAAGTTCAATGATGTCCTTGCCAGGTTCATAGAAACCGGGCAAACAAAAAGCATATTTGAAAATATGGGTAAAGAACTTAAAAATATAACAGTGACTGAACAAGACACCGCACCGCGACCTTATAATCTGAGGGATTTACAACCAGCGTTCCTGGTCCTGAACTTCGGGTTGTTCTTCGGTTTCCTCGTTTTCGTCTCTGAAATTTTCGTCGATTATTTTCAAGTATCCATATATTTTAAGGGCTTGAAAGTAGTGCATCATTCTATACATAAAGTCACTTGTCGTTTGTTTCATTTAAGTAATAATCCTGCTATTTAATTTTTGAGTAGAAAGGTGTGATCAGCGTGAAATATTTATCAGACCAGACGAAAGTGTCATCTCAACCGGAGTATTGAGGTCCGCATTACTTTTGCGACATTATGATTGGTCAAGAAGTTTTGCAATAAGGTCAAAGACATAGTGTCATCGACAAAAACTTGTATCAAGGAAAAAAGAACTGTGATTATCCCTCTTCAATCATTGTGAGACGGGTTATCTTAGCTCTATTTATCATGGAGAACTCATTACTGACAATTATGCAAAAGCGAGAGAAAGAACAATGGATTTTGCTTGACAAACCCTTGTACTGATCGAAAAATTGATGGTGATTGATTATCGTCTCTAATGCATTCGTTGTTTATAATTCGTATGCTTTTAATCAAACGATTCAATAATTTTAAGTTGTTATATTTTAAGATTTGTTGTCAAGTTACTTTAAAATGTAGTATTATCTTTTTTAAAATTTTGTCATCTGTCTCATGCCTTATCACATATTTTAAACTTATTGATTGTTGCACTAACAAACAAACAAACAAACAAACAAACAAAAAAAACCTCGAATATCAAGAGCACCAACACTTACTCTTGCGTGAAACGTAAAATATTTACTCTTATAATAATTTCAGAAATTTGGCTTTCTTATATGTTCAGACGCAATACAATTTTACCTGTATACCTGCGTTTTTTTTTTTTTTTTTTTTTTTTTTTTTTTTTTTTTTTTTTTTTTTACAACTCATTGGATTTGGATCCAAGTTTCACTTAAAAAATTCAATCGATATGATATTCTCGTAATCAATTTTAATTTTTTTGTACTCAACTCAAAAAACACCCAACTTGACAAGATTAGATAATTACTGAGGCCACATTTTGTTCCGTGCCCATTTTATAACCAAAAAATTAAATAAAATTTGCCTTGCAATGACTTTCTCGCACTTTATCAGGCGAGTGTTCAACAGTTCGGTGAGGATTACTCAGCCATTTGCTCATTAGCCTTGATCTGCGAGCTGATTATTGGAATCGATAACCAAAGCGATAGGCAAAGAAAAGATAGGGAGTATGGTGCGATCCTATTGGTTTAAATTGTTGGTTCCTATCGATGAAGGGAGAAAATCATAGACTAACTATAGGGTTTCTTGTGGATGTGGGTTGCCGTTAGTTAGTCTATTACCTACCTTCTTTGTCCATCGCTATTCCGGCTTCCACCAATGAGATCCCTCCATATCCCTTTCATCATCTTTGTCAAAAGCTGTTTCTACCAATTTCAACAATCAGCCCACAGGGGACATGAAATTATAAACATTAACTTCCGAAAGGAACTTTTTACACGTCGCGATCTACGATACATCGATTGATCGGCCATTTAAACCTATGGAAAAGTATCGATAAACAGGGTATTCGCTGCGAACACCTTAATAATCGATTATTTACCACGGTTTCAAATGGGGAAATATCGATGTATCGCAAAGTGCGCCACGCCACTGATACTCAGTGCGTGCAACTTCCGAATCACCGTATGCGATTGAATAAAATACGGGGCACGCAAGGACGGCGAGGGGGGCCGATAGGGGGGGGAGGGGGGAGGTGCGGGGAAAATTATTAGATTGGGCCGCGGTGTAGACGCGAGGTGAGCATTGCACAATGGAGCCTTTGCGTCCTTTGGCGCGGCGGAATGGCCGAATGGAAAGCGAGCCGAGCCAGGCTCGCCTTAATAGGCCTACATGTGTTGGGAGCCCCACAAGCGTCATTATTGTATTGGCGAATTTACAATGTAAAGTGTCGCTGACAATAACCAGATACAAATAAGATCCGGCAGATTATTATCTTCCGATACGCCCCCCCCCCCCCCCCCCTTCGGACTAGAGCTTCGCGACCTAGTTAGCTTTTGTGCGCCCGGTTCGGTCCGTCCGAGTATCAATTGGACCGCGTTTAGCAGAAAGGAACCAAGCCACATCAGTTATCGCCAAATTTAACTGGGCAGTTTAATTTTTTACATGAAAACTGTTGTGCGGATTTTGTGCAAATTTCAGTGAAAATTCTCCATAGTTTGAAGCAAATTCCCTAAAAATTTTAAAGGAATCCGCACAAAAATTCTCTCGTAAAAAATTTAATTGCCCAGTTAAATTTGGCAATAGCTGATGTGGCTTTGGACCGCGTTTAGCAGAAAGGAACCAAGCTACATCAGCTATTGCAAAATTTAACTGGGCAGTTTAAATTTTTTACATGAAAATCGTTGTGCGGATTTTGTGCGAATTTCAGTGAAAATTCCCCATAGTTTGAAGCAAATTCCCTGAAAATTTTAAAGGAATCCGCACAAAAATTCTATCGTAAAAAATTCAATTGCCCGGTTAAATTTGGCAATAGCTAATGTGGCTTTGGACCGCGTTTAGCAGAAAGGAACCAAGCCACATCAGGAACCGCCAAAGTTAGTTGGGCAATTTAATAATTTACACGAAAACGATTGTGCGGATTTTTGTGCGAGTCTCATTGAATTATCTGCACAGTACGGAGCAAATTCCCTGAAATCTCCAAAGGAATCCGCACGAACGCTTTCTTGTAAAAAATTAAATGGCCTAGTTAAATTTGGCAATAGCTGATGTGGCTATGGACTGTGTTTAGCAGAAAGGAGCCATGCTACATCAGCTATCACTTTTAATCGGGCAATTTAATATTTACAAGAAAACGTTTGTGCGGATTCCTTTGGAAATTTTAGGGACTTGGCCTCCTACTGTGCAGATAATTCACTGAAATTCGCACAAAAATCCGCACAACCGTTTTCATGTAAAATATTAAATTGCCCAACTAAATTTGGCGATAGCTGATGTGGCTTGGTTCCTTTCTGCTTATGGCGGTCCAATTCGTCGTTTCCTTAACGGAGGAACGTAAATCCATTCCAGGGTTGCAAAATTTATTCAAGAAATTCAATTTCTATTTATGAATAATCAATAAAAATAGAGCGGAGCATTGGAAGTTCACGCCTCGCGCCAACGCGCCTTCAATTTTGAAGACGCAACGCGGACATCCATCGAGTACAAATAGTTGTATCCCTGCGCCGTCACCAGCGGGCTTCCTTTCTCTTACTGTATTTCCATATTGTGCTTGTTTCCTTTCTTTTATCTGCAGCGGAGCTTCAAAGGCTACATTGAGGATACATCGGAAATTAGGAGAGACGCAATTCATCCTCGTTTTTTTAATTTTCTACCGAATAGGAACGACACTCCGCTAGAAACATAGAGCGGAGCATTGCGAGTTCACGCATCGCGCCATCGGGCCTTCAATTTCTCAGATGCCACACGGACATCCATCGAGTACGAATAGTTGTATCTCTGCGCCGTCACCAGCGGGCTTCCTTTCCCTTACTGTATTTCCATATTGTCCTTGTTTCCATTTCTTTTACCTATAGCGGAGCTTTAAATGCTACGTTGAGAACACATTAGAAATTAGGAGAGACGCAATTCTTCTTCATTTTTTTATTTTTCTCTCGAACAGGAACGACACTCCACTAGTAACATAGAGCGGAGCATTGCGAGTTTACGCCTCGCGCCATCGCACCGTCAATTTTGAAGACGCAACACGGACATCCATCGAGTACGAATAGTTGTATGTCTGCGCCGTCATCAGCGGGCTTCCTTTCTCTTACTGTATTTCCATATTGTGCTTGTTTCCATTTCTTTTATCGGCAGCGGAGCTTCAAAGGCTAAATTCCGAAATTAGGAGAGACGTGAATCATTCTCGTTTTTTTAGTTTTCTGCCGAATAGGAACGACACTCCACTAGTAACATAGAGCGGAGCATTGCGAGTTCACGCCTCGCGCCATCGTGCCTTCAATTTTCCATATGCAACACGGACATCCATCAAGTGCGAATAGTTGTATCTCTGCGCCGTCATCAACGCTTCCTTTCCCTTGCTCTATTTCCACATTGTAATTGTTTCCATTTGTTTTATTATGATCGATTTAAGTGTGTATAAATCCTAAAAAACATAGCCTGCGTCTCCTCTCTGAGCCGCAATGTTGAAAAATGCCGAATGGTTCCTAACTCACTATGAAAGTGAAGTCTCTTGGATCCAGAGTCCCTGCAGACTTTTAACAAATTCGACAAGATAAAATTGTCTTGATTCAATCGGATTTTTGCTTGAATAGAAAGGAAAACCTCCTAAATTAAGATGTTTAGGTCTGGGCTCATGCAAAAATTCCATTGAATAAATCGAAGTCTTCTACCTCCGTTATTATTGCCTTGTGTTTACGGGACGGTCAATGGGATTCACCCCAAGTTCAAATCGCAGGAATGAAACTATTGGGCTTCTTTCCCGTCAAATAGAACTACATAATTTCTCCTTATTATTTCTGAGTCTCTCATGGGACTTCACAAGGACTCTACTTGGTACTCTGATTAGTATTGACTAACGTATTTTCCCCGACTTTGCAAGTGAGATTTTTTCCTGGATTCATTATTGAGGAGAGCCAAGGCGCACAAGTGCAGTTTTTACTATTCCAAGAAATACGCGTTTGAAGAAGAGTCAAAATGGAGATGTTGCATGTGTGAGGAATTTGCGATTTGACTGTTGATTCTTATGTAAAAGTTCGCGAGAAACACGATGGTGCCACTGGTTTTCTCTGAAATCAACTCCCAAGCTCAAAAAAAGCTCTCAAGTTGAGGCCAAATGGAGGGGATATCCCACGCTATCCTGAGAGTCCACCTCTACATCAAGACAAACTCTCCATGCAAAGATAGGGAGCAAATACATTAGCAGGGTTGCCGTGTTTTCAGTTTTGGAGTCCCAAATAAAGTGGCAGCCCTGTCAATGTATTTGCTCCCTATCTTTGCATGGAGAGTTTGTTTTGATGTAGAGGTGGACTCTCAGGATAGCGTGGGATATCCCCTCCATTTTGGCCTCAACTTGAGAGCTTTTTTGAGCTTGGGAGTTGATTTCAGAGAAAACCAGTGGCACCATCGTGTTTCTCGCGAACTTTTCATTAAGAATCAACAGTCAAATCGCAAATTCCTCACACATGCAACATCTCCATTGCATGAATCTTTATGGCGGAGAGAAAATTAAAACTGACTTTTTGATGCTTAAAAATTGGAATTTTGGAGGCAATTTTTTCACAGAACGTGCATTAAGACTAGTTCCACTTGGAATCATCCATATTCCAATTTTTCAAGAAACTGCACTTATGCGCCTTGTCCTCAAAGCCTTTCAATTCCATGAAACCTCCCGCGGAGACAAGGTCTAACTCAAAACGTCGCGTCGGTAACTCTTCTCACTGTGCATATTGTTTTCAGCTGCAAAAGCGAGGATCTGTTCCCAGAGTGCGGTAACCGAACCTGCGACCCATAAAGCAAGTCGAATGGCGGACTGAGCGCCGGAAAACCGTAGCAAATCCGATGTCACACTTCTAATTGTCTGAGAAAACGCGGCTAGAGCCCGGGACCACGATTCAACATTCACCCCGCGCCGCACAGTGGATCGAGTCAACAGGAGAAGTCGGACAAAATTTGGAAACTTCAAACGCCTATAACTCTGTTTATACAACATTCCGACGTTCCAGAAGTGGTTTCATTGGTTTCCTCGTAAAATTTTCTATCAGAGACGCCCATTAAAATTTAAAATATGACGGAATAAACATCAAAATTTGCAGTTTTAGTCAATCATGTCATGTTCGACCTCTCTAATTAACTCGACCCACTGTGCGACGTACACCAAACGCCGGTGCCACGGCATACGCATGCTGGGCCGCTGTGCGCGCCAACACCAGAAATTTGATTTATTCAGAACGATAGATTACGCTCACTGCAGTGCGATGACCATCCACACGCCATTGCCATGTGGCACGAGGAACGGGTTCTCGCGTGTTGCCGTGGGAAAAAATAAGGAAACCAAGAGTCTTCACGTTCGTTTTAAAATTTAAAGCACCACCGACGTCTACTTTTCAATGAAAGTGCTTCCCTCGACGCCCTTCATCTGTTTTTCCTAGAAAGCAACACTGGAAAAAAAAACAACATATTGGATCTGGAGTCCAGACTCTTAAAAACATCGACAAGAAAAAATACTCTTGATTTAATCAGATCTAAGCTTAAATCAAGAACCAAGCCTCTGAATTTGAGCGGATTTCCTTTTGATTCAAGCAAAACCCTGATGGAGTCAAGAGTCCTTTTTCTTGTCAATGTTTTCAAGAGTCTGGACTCTAGATCCAATGTTTTTTTTTTTTTTTTTTTTTTTTTTTTTTTTTTTTTTTCCAGTGAACTATAACTTACATTTTCAATATAAACACATGTCTCTTAGGCTATTTTCAAAACTAATTGCAGGCCTTAAGCGTTTTTGAAAATAGGATCGTCAAAAATATTGACGGATTGCAAAACGAACGTAATTGAAAATTCTATTTTCTAAGAATAACAAGAAATATGGATGAAATAGAAAGGTAATAAGAAAAGAATAGGGCGGGGAATAAGAAAGAATACATATAAGAAAAATAATAATTTCAATACAAAATTATGCGGAAAAAATGAAAAAAAAAAAATTTAAAAAATAAAAAGGAAAGAAAGAAAATAAGAGAGAGAAACAAAAGAGAAAATCAGATACAGGAAGGCGATTTCGGTAAAATCCGTCAAAATGGCAACGGTGAGTTATCCAGAAAACCCCTCGCGCGTCTCCTCCCGAGCATCGCCTTCAATTCATCATTAACACTTTCCCGGCGCACCGATCCTCAGGGTTGCCAACTCGTCCGACCGAACTCTCCAACCCCGCATACAAAACCACGTATCCCACCATAGACCGACAACGCCGGGTCCCAAGGATCATAAAACAAGGTGGAACCGCTGAGCTTTGATTACAATGAGCTTTCACGCGGTTCCGCAGCGGATCCCGACGGATTTCCATAGCCATTGACTTATCGGGCTTTTGCGTGGCGGCTTCGGAGGGTCCCTACCTGCTGATTTACGCCAGCCCCCCCCCCCCCCCCCCCCCCGGCCCTCGGGCCGATTACCCGTGACGCAGTTTATGGCCCGGGCTGGACCGGGGAGCCGACGTTTTTGTGAAAGATGGGAAGCGCGGTCAAGGGGCTGTAGCACAAGCTACTCAAGAATAGATCGTATTCGATAGTGTTTCGATGGATCGTTTGGTTCAAAACAATAGAACATAACCTCAAACAAAAATTTTAGGATTCAAGCTGAAAAAGCCGGAAACGAGGAAATTCCTAACAGTGGCGATGTTGCATATGTGAGGGATATGCGATTGTGACTACTGATTCTTATGTAAAAGTTTGCGAGAAACACTATAGTGCTACTAGTTTTCTTTGAAATCAACTCCCAAGCTCAAAAAAAGCTCTCAAGTTGAGGCCAAAATGGAGGAGATATCCCACGCACGCTATCCGAAGAGTCCACCTCTACATCGAGATAAACTCTCCGTGCAAAGATAGGGAGCAAATACATTAGCAGAGATGCCGTGTTTTCAGTTTTGGGAACAAATAAAGTTGCAAAGAGGTGGACTCTCAGGATAGCATGGGATATTCCCCTCCAATTTGGCTTCAAATTGAGAGCTTTTTTTGAGTCTGGGAGTTGATTTAAGGGAAAACCAGTGTCAACCATCGTGAATTCTCGCGAACCTTTACCTAACAATCAACAGTGAAATAGCAAATTACCGTCACAAATCTTATCTCAAGAAAACCCGTTCCCTCACATTGCTCGATTGACTTTTGTAGGCTGTGTTGTTTACAAAGTTGAACCAATCGATTAGTACGCGATGGGGAATGCCGCCAGATGACGTCACTAGGCGGTTGCATTTTTCTCACTTTTAAGGTTAGTGGTTTCTTAGTTAGTAAGACTAAAACGCACGCTTAATATTTTTTGGTTAGTTTTTCTTTGGGTTACATCATAACACATAATTGAGTCATTGTGTGCTGAAACGCCGCAGAGGTCACTCCTTGGACGATACATTCCAAGCCTCCTGTTCGCCAAAAGTAGAAACCAACACTGGAAAACAGGCAATCTCTCTCGGATCCAGAGTCTGGACTCATTAAAATTTGACAAGATAAAATAATCTTTATTCAATTGAATTTTTGCATGAGATCAGACCTAAACATCTTAATTTAGGAGGTTTTCCTTTTAATTCAAGCAAAAATCCGATTGAATCAAGACAATTTTCATCTTTCGAATTTTTTAAAATCCAGGACCCTGGATCCAAGAGACTTTATTTTCGTAGTAAATTGGGAACCATTCGGCATTTTTCCACATGGCGGCTCAGAGAGGAGACGCGGGCTGTGTTTTTTTAGGATTTATACACACTTAAATCGATCATAATAAAACAAATGGGTAATCAATTACAATGTGGAAATAGAGCAAAGGAAAGAAAGCGTTGATGACGGCGCAGAGATACAACTATTCGCACTTGATGGATGTCCGCGTTGCGTCTTCAAAATTGAAGGCGCGATGACGCGTGGCGTGAACTCGCAATGCTCCACTCTATGTTACTAGTGGAGTGTCGTTCCTATTCGGGATAAAACTAAAAAAACGAGAATGAATTACGTCTCTCCTAATTTCGGAATGTAGCCTTTGAAGCTACGCTGCAGATAAAAGAAATGGAAACAAGCACAATATGGAAATACAGTAAGAGAAAGGAAGCCCGCTGTTGACGGCGCAGAGATACAACTATTCGTACTCGATGATGTCCGCGTTGCGTCTTCAAAATTGAAGGCGCGGTGGCGCGAGGCGTGAACTCGCAAAGCTCCGCTCTATGCTCTTAGTGGAGTGTCGTTTCTATTCGGCAGAAAACTAAAAAAACGAGGATGAATTACGTCTCTCCTAAATTCGAATGTGTTCTTAACGTAGCATTTAAAGCTCCGCTGCAAATAAAAGAAATGGAAACAAGCACAATATGGAATTCAGTAAGAGAAAGGAAGCCCGCTGGTGACGGCGCGCAGAGATACAACTATTCGTACTCGATGGATGTCCGCGTTGCATCTTCAAAATTGAAGGCGCGATGGCGCGAGGCGTGAACTCGCAATGCTCCGCTCTATGTTCCTAGTGGAGTGTCGTTTCTATTCGGCAGAAAACTAAAAAAAACGAGGATGAATTGCGTCTCTCCTAATTTCGAATGTGTTCTTAACGTAGCCTTTGAAGCTCCTTTGCAGATAAAAGAGATGGAAACAAGCACAATATGGAAATTCGTAAGATAGGAGCCCGCTGGTGACGGCGCAGAATACAACTATTCGTACTCGATGGACTGTCCGCGTTTGCGTCTTCAAAATTGAAGGCGCGATGGCGCGAGGCGTGAACTCCAAATGCTCGGCCTTATATTGAAAGTGAAGTTTAGTTCCTATTTCGGGGAAATAAAGCGAAATATAAGACCAGATTACGTCCATTGATTCATTGCATGTTTTTGGAGTGAAGTCCGGAGCTAGCCCGCTTTGGAAGACTCGAAGGAATTTCAAACGCGTCGGTAATGGCGAGATTTGATTTCAGTGGTGATGAATGATGAAAGTGATGTACTGCGACAGTCAAAGCGCTTTTTTCATTCATTTTTTCACCGATGCTCGTTCAAATAAAACGTATTTCAATTTGGAATCGTTGCTTGTTTACTACGGATAACATGAATGGGATTCGATTCCTAGATTCTGAAAATATGGTTTAAACTTTCCTATTTTTTCATTGACGAGGAGTGGATATAGAAATTTGACGGAAGCCGCAGGAGCCCGTGCTCCTTCTGATTGGTTCCGGATGATATCATTCACCTCGGACTGAAACCGGGGCGTTTTAGACTTACGGAGAAGTTGCGCTTTTTAAACTGCGTATTTCTTGATTGCTAGGTTCTGTGATCGCGTTTTAAATGTGCACATCGTGTTCTACGCGTCATTCACCTTTGCAGAAAAATGTATTCACGAGTCAAAATTCGACCATGGTTTAGTGACCAATTCGACCCCTTCTTACAAAAATTGAGGAGTCCCTGTTTTTAGATCAGTAACGGAGCGTAATAGATCGTTTATAGATTTTTCCCCATTTGAAGCCATGGTAAAGAATCGATTACTAAGCGAACACCCTGTTTATCGATCCTTTTCCATAGGTTTAAATGGCGGATCAATCGAATACATTGCCAAGCACGCCACGCTACTGTTTCAGATCGGTCCGGAGTTTCATTCTCGCGATTTAACCTCGGAACAAATTTCATGAAAATGTCCCATGGAGACAAGGCCTAAGAAGTACACTGGAATAAAAAAACACATTCGGACCCAGTGTCCAGACTCTTAAAAACATCAACAAGAAAAAATACTCTTGATTCAATCAAATTTAAGCTTAAATCAAGAATCAAGCCTCTTAAGTTGAGCGGATTTCCTTTCGATTTAAGCTTAAATCTGATTGAATCAAGAGTCCTTCTTCTTGTTAATGTTTTCAAGAGTCTGGACTCTAGATCCAATGTGTTTTTTCTTCCAGTGTAGAGGCCTTTCTGCTAAAACTAACCGTGCTGATCACCCTTTGTTTACGGCCGAAAGAGTTACACTGCAAACCTAGCGAGGCCTGGCCAATTAGCAAGATTGTCATTCTGTTTCTATGAAGGCACTCCAAGTTTTCCAGTGATTAATGTCTCAATTGCGCTCAAAAGTGCGGTGACAAAGGCTATGTAGAATTCTAGATCTGATTTTGATTCCACTTTAATTGGAAGAAATTATCGATACTTTATATTTTAAAACCCAGCATTACACCGAGCTCGAGGGGACAGGGGAAGGAGACAGAGGGGGAGGCGACCCGACGCACAGTGGATCGAGCCAATGGGAGAGGTCGGACAAAATTTGGAAACTTTAATCGCTTATAACTCCGTTTATACAAAACTTTGAGGTTCTAAAAGTGGTTTCATTGGTTTTCTCGTAAAATTGTCTTCTTAAAGCACCCCTTGAAATTTAAAATATGACGAAATAATCATGCAAATTTGCAGTTCTAGTCAAAATTGTTCTCGTGTCTGACATTTCTAATTGACTCGATCCACTGCACGACGGTAGGTGAAGGGGTGAAAGAGAGGGGTCATGGAGGATAAGCGGAAAGCAGTAGCACTCAATATCACTGGCGAAAGAGTGTGGCGACAAGTAGCAGGGTAATAAGGTGCTAACCGCACCAATGCAGCCTGTGATGCCAAATCAGGGAAATATCAACCGAAGTGTGAGATGGAAGTAATGGGCAGATGAGAAGAATTTCCGCTGGTGGCTTCGGTTGACTTTTTAGACCAAATCCTAATAATGAATAACTTCTTTTTCAACACAATTCACTAATTTGTTGAGCTGTCGGAGGGATTCGCTTGATGAAAAGGTATGATGTTACGAGCTTATTTTACTATTAATTCTTGTGAATGTATTTCCAAAAGTTTTGGTAAATGACTAGCTTTCATGATTGAATCAGTGAGTTCGAAAACACACCAACTCGGAAAAAAAATTGTTCAGGAAACACCTAAAACTGCGCAGCGGGCGAAGAAGTTAGTTTAAGAAAAACCTTTTTGGTGCCAAAGGACAAGTACTTAGAGACTTTGTAAAGCACCAAGTTGAAATCGATACACCATGTTTGATGACAGAGAATTAAGCGTTTAAAAATTTCCGAGTTGGTGTGTTTTCGTTCTCACCGACTTTCAGATACTGATTTTTCATAGTCTGCCCTGAAAAATGTATATTTTTCGACCTGAATAACGCTTGAATATTTATATAACTTGTTGGTACAAGGTATACTGAACCGAAAAAAGAAAACCGCAAAATCGGATGGTCACCCGTTTCCCTTGAAATGGCCAAAAATTGGTATTTCCGATGAAATATTTCGATTTTTCCCTTTTCCCGTCGCTGTTTCGAGCACTTCCGATTGCAATTTCGAAATTTCCTTTTGCGTGCAGATGCTTCTATCCATAAGTGTTACTAAACCGTAAAAAAGTGAAAATCGAAAAAAAACCGAGTTGGTGTTTTCGAATTCACCGATTCAAGTATAAGTCATTACACCTGCAAAAAGACAAAGAAACAAAAAACAAAACAGCTTGGCAACACGGCGAAATGACAACACGCATGTGGGAGTGAATCCGCGAGATCGGACGCCGGATCAAAGAGGCCCAGGAAGAAGTTGAGGCCCGCCGCGGCCACGACAACACGAGGGGGTGAAGTCACCGCCCCCCACCACCCCCACCACCCCCACCACCCCCCACCACCCCCACCACCCCACCCCCTCCGCGGAGACGGGAGCCGTGACATCTTAATCATGACGCGGGGGTAAAAAATGTTAATGACTCGGACTTATACATATTAATGAGGGCGACCCGGGCCGCATTGTCTTCGCATCCTCCCGATAATGGAGCCATTATTGTGCAAGAGTTACCGCGCTCCGGCACGCCAGCGACGACACCTCGATAAAACGCATTGAATATGTACGAGTGTTCCCCGGGACGTTTTAGCGGCCGCGACCGCTGGTTAATGGGCCGGCCGGTAATGATTTTGTTACATTTGTTCATGATTAAAACTTATCGGCCGCGCGGGTCTAATGGTCAGTCCCGATGCCGGTGTCGCTCTCCGCCATTCTGGGGCTACGCAAGAACGCCGTATGAACACTCGAGAGTTGCCAAATCAGAGACAAGAGATCCTCCACTCGTATCTTGGCCATGGTGGAAGCTTTTACTTTCGGGACTTCAGCATTAAACTTTTGACTTAGGCCGATGTAAGACCTCTCGGCAGGTGCTTTTCAAACTGGTGGTTGAGCCGACCCGAGGTATACGTGTGTATGACTCCCAGTTTTCTTCAGGTCAAGTCCCGGTCAGCCTTTGTTCTCTCTCGCAAACCAGTAGTTGGCTGATTAGCAGATTGACTGCTGGTCAGAATCTGACCACTGGTTTGGTGACCAGAGGTTGACAAGAGATCTTAAAACGGCCCTTACTACATGGTTGATGTTTAACAACGTTGGACAGTTTCGTTTTGCAAACAAGCCGAAGTTTGGGAAACTTATTTGGTTCATGACGTCACCCCGAAGCTCATCATCCACCATGTAGGTAAGTCAACAGTCAAAAAAAGAGTGATGACTGTTGCTCCCTTATAATTGTCCATAAGGAAGTGTTGAATTCCCAGAAGTAAAAGCTTCCACCTGTCGCCAAGAGGCCAGTGGAGAGTCTCTTGTCTCTGTGCCAAATTCACCCCGCTTTTTTTCTCTTTTTTTTAGGTTATGCGTCAATCAAGGTGGTTTTCCAAAATTTGGGCGCAGACACCACAATCCTCGGAGAGATGTGCTGTAATATCACTGGGTGCTCTCTTTTTGGAAATTTTTTTCCCTTTAGATTCGCAGGACTAAATTCATTATAGGCTAACTAACATTTTCCTAAAAATAAACCCGGATAACACATGTATTTTGTGGAAAAGTGATGGATATTCCTCCTTAAAATTTTCGATAATCATTGTATCATCTAACGTTATTCTGTAAAGTTAATGCAATTCGTTTAGTTTTAGTTTTAAATCACGTAGATAGATACGAGGAAATACTTGTAGTAGTCACGTTAAACTAAAATAGAATTTTTTTTTAAAAAAAGAAAAAAAAAATCACGTATTTTAGAAAAAATTGTGTACAAAATTGTCTGAAAAGTTCGAAGAAAAATGTTCACAATTTTCCCAGTAAATTATTGTTCTATTCTGCCATGCTAAGGAAACCCGCCGTACGCGCCTCCAGGCGTTGCCAAATTTCCTTCGATAAAACACAAATTTCCAGGTAAACTTATGAATATTTTTCTTCCAATTTTTTTGATAATTTTGCTCGCAATTCCACCGAAAAGTCTTTAAAACTTCAAGGAAAAATATTCATAACTTTTCTGAAAATGAACATCTTCGAGAAACTGCGACTCGAAGTCATAGCACTGGAAAAAAAACACATTGGATCTAGAGTCCAGACTCTTAAAAACATCGACAAGAAAAAATACTCTTGATTCAATCAGATTTAAGCTTAAATCAAGAACCAAGCCTCTTAATTTGAGCGGATTTCCTTTTGATTTAAGCTTAAATCTGATTGAATCAAGAGTACTTTTTCTTGTCAATGTTTTCAAGAGTCTGGACTCTAGATCCAATGTGTTTTTTTTTTTCAGGAACTGCGACTCTGATGTCAACGGCGTTCTTCTCTAGCACGGTAGTATTGAAGGAGGTATGGCGACGTCTGAAGGCTCATACGGCGTTCTTCCTTAGCACGGCAGCATTGCGTCCCGGCCTGAGACCGGAGAGCTTCATGCACAATGCAAATTCTGACTTATCGCTCTCGGCTCCGACTTGGAGCCGCCACTGCCGCCGCCGCCCGGCAAGGACGTGGAGTGACCTGACAATGAGAATCAGACCGCGAGTTGGAGCTTAGCTTGGGTAGCTAGTCCCACGCATCCTCACCGATTCCAACAATAACTGATTCCGAGTCATATTTTGATTATTTCCAAAAATTAGGCGAGTCGCGGGTGAATTGTCACCTGCCGACCGAAGTATCACAAGCGCCATACGACGCACAGTGGATCGAGTCAATAGGAGAGGTCCGACAAAATTTAGAAACTTTAAACGCTTATAATGGAGATGTTGCATGTGTGAGGAATTTGCGACTTGACTACTGATTCTTGTGTAAAAGTTCGAGAGAAACACGATGGTGCCACTGGTTTTCTCTGATATCAACTCCCAAGCTCAAAAAAAGCTCTCAAGTTGAGGCCAAAATGGAGGGGATATCCCACGCTATCCTGAGTGTCCACCTCTACATCAAGACAAACTCTCCATGCAAAGATAGGGAGCAAATACATTAGCAGGGTTGCCGTGTTTTCAGTTTTGGAGTCCCCAAATAAAGTGGCAGCCCTGTCAATGTATTTGCTCCCTATCTTTGCATGGAGAGTTTGTCTTGATGTAGAGGTGGACTCTCAGGATAGCGTGGGATATCCCCTCCATTTTGGCCTCAACTTGAGAGCTTTTTTTGAGCTTGGGAGATGATTTCAGAGAAAACCAGTGGCACCATCGTGTTTCTCGCGAACTTTTACGTAAGAATCAACAATCAAATCGCAAATTCCTCACACATGCAACATCTCCATTGTCACCTGCCGACCGAAGTATCACAAGCGCCATACGACGCACAGTAGATCGAGTCATTAGGAGAGGTCCGACAAAATTTAGTAACTTTAAACGCATATAACTCCGTTTATACAAAATTTAGAGGTTCCAAAAGTGGCTCCATTGGTTTCCTCGTGAAATTCTCTTCAAATGGCACCCCGTAAAATTTTAAATGTGACGAAATAAACATCAACGTTTGCAGTTTTAGTCAAAAATCTCATGTCCGACCTCCCGAATTGACCCGATCCACTGTGCGATGTTCATAAATTTCCGCCGCCATTTTAATTCTTTCCAGAGCAATTGTTCACCGAACCTAGTGGCGTAACAACCTAGTAAGTAGTACCATAGCAACCTATGGGTGTGAAGATGGCCGATAAAACAGCGAACCCGGGAGGGTCCCCCGGAGTACGAATAATTATCAATTTGAAAAATACATGTTACATCCGTTTGCATTCGTTAGTTTACTTTTCTGATCTGCGTTTAAGTCTGCGAACTGCGAAGTAACGCACATTTAAAGGACCAACGAGTGAACAGGCATCTGCGGAGAGATCGAGCCGTACATTCATTTCATTAATAAAAAAGAAATCTCAGTTTTCTGTTGAATGCAACCGTTTGCATTCGTTAGTTTACTTTTCTAGTTCTGCGTTTAAGTCTCCAAAGTAAAGCACATTTAAAAGACAGTCTTGGCACTGGCCGGTAAATTTGAAGATCATGTATAGCTGAATGGACTAATCAACTATCTTTCTCCACTTCTGTGTACTGCTGTGCTAAGGAAAAACACCGTATGAACTTTCAGGCGTTGCCAAGTTCTCTTTGATAAAACACGAATTTCCCTGTTCGCCATTTCATTCTAAGTTACTGAAAATTTCAGGGAAAAATATTCATAAAATTCCTTAAAAATAAACATTTCATCCAAAATTTTTTTGGCAAGTCTTGAATGTTTATACGGCGTTCTTCCTTAGCACGGCATTGTAAGTGGTAACCTTTTCTATTGTTTGTAATTCGATTTGAAAGCAAAATTCATTCAGAGAGATGAAGCGTTGCTCGTACGTCAGAAATATAACAAGACATTAAATCCACAAAAATAAGTTATTACATTACATTTGATGCTTGCGATCTCCCATAAGAGTAAAAGCATGGCGGGCCAATGCACTGATGATGAATTTATTGACCTCGCCTTCAGGTGTTAGAGAACGAGTTTATTCTACAGCGCTCCGATCACGCCATCAGTGCCATCACTGGCCGTTGTCTGCTGTGCTGTTTGCCTGCTGTCAGGCGTTTTATACACTTAAAATGAAAGTGCTTTAAAACTACAACTCCTAGTTGATCAAGGACGGGCTCATCACGGAAACCACCATTCTTTTGCTAGTCTCTGAAATTGCTGGAGGGGGCAAGTGAGCGTAAAAATTCCCCACTTTCCTGCAACTTCTCCGTATTTTTAAATGCAGGGAAACCGCATTTTTTAGCGTGGGACCAACTGGACAATATCCTCCACTGATTAGAATTATGGTCTAATCGAGATAATCCCCGCAATCAAAAACTAAAACAGTTAATATCTCAATTACTTAGGGGTTTATTACTGTTGATTCAGTGAATTTTATCCAATTAGTTCAGAAATTTTGGTTTGAAAACATGCAAGATTCGTACCGTGTCCAGTGGTCCATTAAATTCATCGTAAAACACAAATTTGACGAGTCAAACTAAAATTATTATTTTCCTTCTTATTTATCTTCTTATAGTCTTTCATCTTTCTTTCCTGCTCTTTTTTTCTTTCTTCCTTTCTCCTTCTTCCACTCCTTCATCGTCGCATCTCCTCTTTTTTATTTTTTTCTTTTTCTTCCTCTCCGTCTCATTCTTATGTTAATAAAATGAAAATTATGTCAGTGAAATATTAGTTCAATGCTCAGATGCGTCTCCCTCTTCTCCTTCATCATCTTTTTCTCCTTCCTCATTTTCTTCTTCTTCATCTTTATTTTATGCTCTTTCTTCTTCATAATTTCGTTCTTCTTCTTCTTCGTCTTCCTTATTTACTTCTCCTTCTTCTTCATTCTTATCTTCATCTTCATCTTCATCTGCTTCTCCTTCTTCATTATTTTCTTCTCCTTCTTCTTCATTATCTTCTTTTTTCTTATTCTTTTTCTTCGTAACCTCCTTCTCCTTATTTTTCACCATCTTCATCCTTCTCTTCATCATCATCTTTATTTCCTTCTTTTTCATCATCATCTACTCCTTCTGCTCCTTCTCCTTCCTCTTATTTTTCTTCGTCTTCTTTGCCCTCTTCATCATCCTCTTCTCCTCCTACTCCTCCTTCCTTTTTTCTTCCTCCTTCCTATTATTTCTTCACAATTTTCCTCATCTCCTTCCTTCCTCCCTCCTCCTCTCCTCCTCCTTCCTCCTTCCCTTTCTGCTTCTTCCTTTTCTATCCTTTTCTTCTTCTTCTTCCACGAAACTCCAAGGCGTAGCCCTGTTTGTCAGATTAGGTGGGGATTCGGCCGGTTTCTGATTTATTATTCAGAGTATGGAAAGTTTGGCAACAACGTAGTGTACTTACATATCTAAAATTTACAGTTCATTTACAGTTGATAGCCGGTCCAAACATTTCTTAAGGTTCTTGTGCTCGATATACTGTAGCAAAATGTTCGTGATGCGATCATTTAGGTCCGCATATTTTTTACTCCTTTTCTTCAGCGGCATCCCGACGTTTATTTCCTGGACTTCTAGTAAGGATCGAGTGGCATCTTCTTTCAAAATTTTTAACAACACATGAAATTTGGTTGTTTCTTCTTAACGAGTTTGTTCACCTGGGAGTTCCAACATTCCACCAAATTATTTGTACGGTCACAAACAGAGGAGCAATTCCACATTTCCTGCGGGATGTTTGGATTATCCAGCCATTTTTCCACAAAATAATCATTAAATTTCAAAATGTTATCGTGTAATGGGCAATCCTCCATAATAATGAACCAGGCATCATCTTGCTCATCAAGGTCAATAAATGCCAAGAGGCACATTTTCTAATATGATCTCTTATGGCAGTATCAGCTTTATACTCAACGCTGAGACCCAATTCCTGAACTTTCCTCCAAATTGACTGGTTAAAATGAAAGTTACACCCGTGCAATTTTGCGTCAGGATATAATACAGGATATAGTACATTGTTGCCAAACTTTCCACACTCTGGATAATAAATCGGAAACCGGCCGAAACCCCACGAAAAATCCGACCGGCCGAATCCCCACCGGCCGAATCCCCACGCGACCGTTTGTAAGGCCATCCAGTATCGAGCACAATAAACCATATAAATTTACCCATAACTGAAAAAATATAACACTAAGAAGTGGCCCGAAATTGTATGTAACAAGGTGGAGAAATGGTGATGGGTCCACACCATTTCGCGGGGCTAATAGAGCTCACATCTTTACACATAACTATATAAATACTATTTGTATATTTTTTTTTCTCTGCGATAAATTTACTCCATTGCCCTCGACTTCACCCTCCTTCTGCCTCGTCTCCTCCTTAAAAAGCACCAAAGTGAAAGTCCCCTCGGAAGACTTATCGTCAACGGCGCGCGGCGCTCGGGAAAGGGACTTGACAGTCATCCGCGAAGTTTTAGGCGATTGTCGAGTGGATCGGACGCCGGGGCTTCCGAAGAAGGGAATCGGTGGCGCGGCGGCACCGCTCCCGATCCGAGCCTGGACCGAGGCAGATTTATACCCGCGTATTATAATAATAGACGTTAATAACCCTGACAGGCTCATTGTTATTTGTTGTATGATATAGGTAATTAGAGGTAATTGCTGTGTAACGCCGAAGCCGGACTAATAACGCCTTGCCCCGGCCGCACGGCCGATCCGACGGCGACGCGACGCTCCCGACGCCAGATCAACTCCCGATCCGAGTTTCTGTCGCCGCCTAAGGCAAAGGAGCGTATGACTACTACAGTAGAAAAGTCAACCAAAATTTTGTGTTAGGATGGGGGATAAATACACAAACTGAACCAAGCCCAAAGAGAAATATTTTGAATGAAATCGAACAGATAGATTCTGAGATATCGCTGTAGACAGATTTGGGGGACAACGCCACACGGACGGACACACATTTTTTCAAGTATGGTTATTTTGACTCCTGGGACCTTAAAACGTCTAGAAATGATGAAATTTCAACTTTTTTTTTTCTTTTTCTTGGAGGATGACAATACTTCCTCTCTACTCTAGGGGAGCAAGAAAGTAAAAATAGACCTCGATCCCTAGCCCCCCCCCCCCAAATTTTAGCGTACCCCAAAATCGTCTGACGTGCATGAGGAGACCATGGATATGGTGTTCTCTGCTTTTGAATGAAATCGAACAGATAGATTCTGAGATATCGCTGTAGACAGATTTGGGGGACGCCTGACGGACGGACACATTTTTTCAAGTATGGGTATTTTGACTATTGGGACCTTAAAAGGTCGAGAAATGATGGAATTTCAACACTTTTTCCCTCTTGCAGGATGACAATACTTCCTCTACCCTAGGGGAGCGAGAAAGTAAAAACGGTGTTTGAATCTTGAGAATTGTTTACTCCGTGACGTAGGTCGGTACAACCTGGCCGGCAAAGAAAGGAGAGTTTCAAGTCCGTTTGTCAACCCTGGCGATGAACTCTTCGCTAGGGTCGCCACGTAGTGCAATGGGCGACGTGCACATCATAGCATTTATGTGAAATCAGGAAGTTGAACCTCGGATGATTGGATTGAAGCATCGGAAGAACCGGCAGAGCTGAGTAAGGGATGACAGCGCCCCATAGTTAACCAGTAAATGAGAATAAAAATGATCAAGAGCGCTAAAAACAATTTAAAAGTGAATTATTTCGACCAAAAACCTCATTCAGCCCCTTTTCCTCCCCTGGTGGACACAGTTATTGGAAATAGTGACCAACATGTAGTGTTAACATTGAAAGTAAAATACAAAATAAGTCAGGCGCAGGGCCGGATTAAGAGAATGGCCACATGGGCCGCGGCCCATGGCGGCAAATCCAGGGGGCGGCAAATTTTGCAATTTATTTACATGTAGGTATAAAAAAATCAGATTTAGAAAAAAAAAATTACAAACGAGGAAAGGCGACCAAATCTCTCATTTCCTGAGAGTATAGTAATTTCTAATTATGTCGTCTTTCAGTGATATAAGAGACAGCACCTTTAATTAGTCAGTTAGGAGAGAAACCAAACACACAATTTGGCCTGGAACGGCGCGACTTAGGGAGAAATGATGACGAGGACTTGAGATGAAAAGGAGAAGCCCTCGGCGCGGCAATTGGCATGTAACACATATTAGCGCCTACAAGACTGCACGAATACTTCACGCATTGCATCAAACACAGTGCGGTCATTGCGGTCAGCGTGAAACGAATAGCGCCTACAAGACTGCATGAATACTTCACGCATTGCGCCAAACACGGTGCGGTCGGCGCGGCGCGGTGGCTGAAGTGAAAATCATTAATTCAAATTTTGTGTTTGTTCTTTCGTGATTTTTTCGTTCATTTCTTTTGAATGGAAGGCCTTTTCCATTAGAGATAGTTTTACGAAACTTGACTTTTGCGCAAAGTTCCGTGACCTTTTGCTAGTAGTGTTGACAGGGCTTTCCCAAAAAATGTGCTCAACACGAGTAAACGCGTCTTATGCACCCCACCCCCGCTGGCACGTTCACTTGATGGTTTTTATTGATGTTTCAAAACGAATGAGAAGGGGCGGCAAAATACAGGCGGCCCATGGTCGGCAAGTAGGAAAATTTGACCCTGCTCAGGCGTGCGGTTAAAATTTTTCGGTTGGTCTTTCGGTGGGATATACTGCCCTTTTCGCGTCGCAGCCTAGTTAGCAATCAGGCGGCGCAAGCCGGTAGGATTGACTCTGGATCGAATCAATGATGGTCCATTGCTCTGCTCACTTGCAAGTTGCAGCCTCAGGGTGACATTGACAGAAATAAGTGTATTTAACGGAGACAAAAGTCCGCCTTCCCCCTTACCGACTTCTGACGAATTATTCGCGAGTTTTTGAACGAAACTTAAAGTATCAGAACAATTTACACCCTAGAAAAAAAACACGTTGTATCTAGAGTCCCGACTCTTGAAAGCATCGACAAGAAAAAATACTCTTTAATCGGATTTTTGCTTGAATCAAAACGAAATCTGCTTAAATTAAGAGGCTTGGTTCTTGATTTAAGCTAGATTCTGATTGAATCAAGAGTACTTTTCCTTGTCGATGTTTTTAAGAGTCTGGACTATAGATTCAATGTGATTTGTTTTCCTAGTGTATGTAATCTTCTCTTGGGGTGTGAACATTTTTCGGGCGCGAAAACAGGGATTATCCCGCATATTTGGCTGCAGCGTGAGGTTCTGGCGGGCGGTTGACAGTAGACAATGCGGCTATTATACGGGGTCTGGCGGAACAATCGCTTTCATTAAGAGGAGCTCCCGATGAGCCGCGCATGAGCTTGCTGAGGAGAAGCTCACAGAAAGTTGACTTGCCTTTGTCAGCCGCGAGCTCGGGCTGCCCATTTTGCCGTGCTCAGGAGGACCGCCGTATGAACATTCGAGAGTTGCCAAATTTCCTCATAGAAAATAGTATTTTTCGAAGAAAGTTATGAATATTTTTCCTTGAAATTTTCAGGAGCCTTACGTGAAATTGCGAGTGAAATTCTCTGAAAAATTGGAGGAAAAATATAAACAAATTTTCACGGAAATTCGAGATTTACCGAAGGAAATTTGGCAACGTCTATAGGTTTATACGGTGTTTTTATTTAACATGGCAGCATTGCCGGACGCGACTCTCGCTTTCTCGCGCCAAATCCCGCGAAGCCAGTGCCGTTTGCCTCTCGTCAGGTGCTCAACCACTCACGTCACGAGTTGACACTTCTTGGGCCTTGAGCGTATTGTTACGGAATGAAGATGTTGCATGTGTGAGGAATTTGCGATTTGACTGATGATTTTAGTGTAAAAGTTCGCGAGGAACACGATGGTGCCACTAGTTTTCTTTGAAATCAACTCCCGAGCTCAAAAAAAGCTCTCAAGTTGAGGCCAAAATGGAGGGGATATCCCGCGCTATCCTGAGAGTCCACGCCTACATCAAGACAAACTCTCCATGCAAAGATAGGGAGCACATACATTGACAGGGTTGCCGTGTTTTCAGTTTTAGAGTCCCCAAATAAAGTGGCAGCCCTGTCAATGTATTTGCTCCCTATCTTTGCATGGAGAGTTTGTCTTGATGTAGAGGTGGACTCTCGGGATAGCGTGGGATGTCCCCTTCATTTTGGCCTCAACTTGAGAGCTTTTTTTGAGCTTGGGAGTTGATTTCAGAGAAAACTAGTGGCACCATCGTGTTTTTCGCAAACTTTTACACTAGAATCAACAGTCAAATCGCAAATCTCTCACACATGCAACATCTCCATTCTGCCGTGATAACGAAGAGAGCAGTAAGTGCAAAATTGAAGTTTTGAGAAAACGGGCTCAGAAGCTCCTGACCAGAAAATTGAATTGAGACGCCTCCGTTCTTTGTCAAATTGCCACTAATCGCCCGAAAGCCCGATAGAGAGGGTTTGGATGATCAAAAATAGACCGAATTCATATCAAGTACATAAAATGAGGGGCTTAGAGGATAAAGCGAATATGTGCAGTTTTTGAGAAAATCAAGACATCAATAATTTCAAGTAAAACTTGTCTTGGTGCATATTCTTTGAAAAATTCTCTCCCAAATTCCAATTTTTAAGCATCAAAAACCTATCTCTAATGAACAAGGCCTTCCTATCATAAGAAATGAACGAAAAAATTATGAAAGAACAAACACAAAATTTTGTTTATTGATTTTAACTTCCGCCGCCGCGCCGACCGCACCGTGTTTGGCGCAATGCGTGAAGTATTCGCGCAGTCTTGTAGGCGCTATCCGTTTCACGCTGACCACAATAACCGCACTGTGTTTGATGCAATGCGTGAAGTATTCATGCATTCTTGTAGGCGCTATCCGTTTCACGCTGACCACAATAACCGCACTGTGTTTGACGCAATGCGTAAAGTATTCGTGCAGTCTTGTAGGCGATAATATGTGTTACATGCCGATTGCCGCGCCGAGGGCTTCTCCTTTTCATCTCAAGTCCTCGTCATCATTTCTCCCTGAGTCGCGCCGTTCCAGGCACAATTGGGTGTATGGTTTCTCTCTTAACTCGACTAATTAAAGGTGCTGTCTCTTGTATCACTGAAAGACGACAAAATTAGAAATTACTTTACTCTCAGGAAATGAGAGATTTTGTAGCCGATTCCGAAATCCGATTTATGTTTATACCTACATTTAAAAAAAATGCAAAATTTGCCGCCCCCTAGATTTGCCGTCATGGGCCGAGGCCCATACGGCCACCCCCTCAATCCGGCCCTGAGCTGGCCATCGTGCCTCCGCAACACAATTATATACAGGGATCAACGAGTGGGCTTAAAATCTGTGAAGACACAATTTTATGCAAAAACAAATGGTCATCACCTCTTTTCGTTTACCTTTCAATATATCATTTTCCCTGATGACGTCCGGTTATCCTTCCTTGATCTTGGACTTATGATGATGAGCGACAACAATAAGTAAGTAATTACGGTATACTGTTCCCCGGACGGACGTCAATCTCAACGAGGTTGATAAATCTCCCGGAGTCTGATTGATTCGCACCAACTTCCCCGTCGGTGAGCACAAAACTCATCAAACAAGGAAAACGCAAGGCAGGGATGGTAATTAATTTAAAAAGCAATTAGTCTGGGAGAGTCCGGCTAATTAGGGCACACGGGCTCTCGGTGCAAGGAGGAAAGGAAAAAATCCGGGGAGATAAGGCTTACAAGCAAATATTAATTCAATATTGAGCATGTTCGGTAGACAACAATGTACCGCGAGATGAGCTGCTAAGTTGAGAACCGACGCGGTGCGGCGCAGCGTTGCAAAGTACTTCGTAAATATACAAGGCCCCATTTGGACCGAGTTTATCAGAGAGGAACCAGTCCAAATTTTCGCAAAAATTGAAGTAAGGATGGTTTTGAGTTCCTCTAGTCGTATATTTTCTCCTGCCAAAAACTCAAGGTCGAAATGTGGGGCGCAATGCAATGTTTTAGTTTTGTTATTGTAGATAGGATGATCTCTGGCTTCGATTTTACCTTAGGGATGATAGTAGCATCATCATGGATCGTTGAAATTAAAAAAACAAAAAACAAAAAAAAAAAAAAAAAACGAAAATTCCGCAGGAAAAGGGAGACTGGTCAAAACTGACCCGGTACTGTCGTTCTCGCGGTAGTCGTGAAAAAAAGCTTTAGCTACTCCATTTTTTTTTCAGTAGTTTTACTTTTAAATTCATATGATTCAATGTTTTTGTAGAGCAATTTGTGAAAGTAAAATTTCCAGGGGCAGCGGGTGAAAAATGGGCATTCCTTTACGAAGCGCCGGGTCAAAAATGACCCATGTTTGGCAGACTAGGGTTAAGGAAACTTGAAATGTCCAAGTTGGCACAGCTACGGTAACTTCAATGACCTTTATGAAAATTGTCTGTCCTTAGTGAAAAGAGAGCATTTTCGAGGTACCGAGTTGGTCTGTTTTCGTTCTCACCGATCCATTCATCACCGACTGAAACTTGGCAGGGCAAAGACGAGCGCGCAACGCGGGAAGTGGCCGGGGGCTCATGGGCGGGCCCGGTTAAGTAATTGACGATGGTATCGGAGCCCACTTGGGCAAATGAGGAAGGTAAGCATACCCGCGGAGCCTCTTTGGGTAAACCCACGGAGATCCTAATCGGAAGGAATTTGCATGGGAGCCACTGACCGCTTGATCCCGTCCGATCCCCCGAACCGGGCAGTTGCTCCCGGATTGATTTCGGCGCGCTGATCGGGAGTCCCTTCGGATTGTCTTCGCAATAGCACTCCAGGCGCAAGGATCTTTATCGGATATCGGGCTACAAGAGTGGCCGAAGGAATGTTGCGGTTAGTAGACTTGGAAGGAACTGAAGAAATTCCCTTTATAGATAGAAGGTGGAGAAATGGTGCTGGGTTTACACCATTTCGCGGGGAAAACAAAGCCAAGAAATTCCAAATATTAAAATTAGAGTCAAAATTAAATTTTTCGAATTCTAATGTGGCGTACCAGTACGAAACTGAGGGGGAGAGTGTTCAGCTCAGGCAGTTTTCATTGGAAATTTAAGTTGGAGTCACGCCGAGAGATCTGTACCAGTTTAGGCATTTTTAAACCTCATCAGCAGATTTCGACTCTAATTTTAATTTTTGGAATTTCTTGGCTTTGTTTTTCCCGCGAAATGGTGTGGACCCAGCACCATTTCTCCACCTTCTTACATACAGTTCGGGTCACTTCTTAGTGTTTTTTTTTCATTTATAGATAGAGTCCATTTATACTGAGAGTTAAGACAGTGTGAATCCATTTCTGATTGGTTCCCGAATTTTAGGCCTTCACAGTGCCACGACGGGAATAAAGATTACATTTTAACCAATTACAAAGATTATAATCTGGAATGGACTGGGCAATTGCGGGCTCAGTAAGGAATAAGTGGAGTCAGAGAAGGAACGGAGAAAGGAATTTGAGAATGAGCCGGTCGAAGATTACGAAAAACTATCAATTTGTGTAATCTTTATCAGGGCCGGATTTATCTACTTGCCGCCCATGGGCCGCCTGTATTTTGCCGCCCCCTTCTCATTCGTTTTGAAACATCAATAAAAACCATCAAATGAATGTGCCAGCGGAAGATGGGTGCATAAGACGCGTTTACTCGTATTGAAAACATTTTTTGGAAAAGCCCTTTCAATACTACTATCAAGAGTTGACGAAACTTTGCGCGAAAGTTAAGTTTCGTAAACCTATTTCTGTGTGGACAAGGCCTTCCATTCATAAGAAATGAACGAAAAAACTATGAAAGAACAAACATAAAATGTGGATTAATGCTTTTAACTTCCGCCGCCGCGCCGCGCAGACCCCACTGTGTTTGACGCAATGCGTGAGGTATTCACGCAGTCTTATAGGCGCCATGCGTTTCACGCTGACCGCACAGTGTTTGGCGCAACGCGTGAAGTATTCATGCATCCTTGTAGGCGCTATCCGTTTCACGCTGACCACAATAACCGCACTGTGTTTGATGCAATGCGTGAAGTATCTGTGCAGTCTTGTAGGCGCTGATATGTATTACCTACATGCCGGTCGATTGCCGCGCCGAGGGCTTCTCCTTTTCATCTCAAGTCCTCGTCATCATTTCCCTCTAAGTCGCGCCAGGCCAAATTGCGTGTTTTCTTTCTCTCTTAACTCGACTAATTAGAGGTGCTGTCTCTTGTATCACGGAAAGACGACAAAATTAGAAATTACTATACTCTCAGGAAATGAGAGATTTGGTCGCGTTTTCTCGTTTGTAATTTTTCTTTCTAAATCTGATTTTTTTTTATACGTACACGTAAAAAAATTGCAAAATTTGCCGCCCCTTATGGATTTGCCGCCATGTGTCGCGGCCCATGGGACCACCTCCTTAATCCGGCCCTGATCTTTATTCCCGTTTGTGACACCATAAGGGGGGTTGTCTTAACTCACAGTTTAAAGGGACTCTACCTTTATAGAGAGAGTTGAGACAACGCTGCTTGTGGATATCATAAACGGGAATAAAGATTACACAAACCGGACGTTTCTTGTAATCTTTGATTAACCCATACCCGAATTCCTATTTCCGTTCCCTCTCTGATTCCATGTGTTCCTTGCCGTACTCTCTATTCCCCGGTCCTTACCAGACATAATCTTTGCAATTGGTGAAAATATAATCTTTATTCCCGTTTGTGACACTGTAAAGGCCTGAAATGCGGGACCCAATCAGAAATGGATTAGCATTGTCTTCGTTTGTGGGCATGGATATCAGTGCAAACTGATTCAGGCTTACATCACAGGCAAAAAAAAACAAAAAAAAAATTGTGGCCCCAACAGACTGATTTAGTGACTACGTCATTCGATAAAATATCGAGCCCTTGGTTCGAAACAAAACAAACTAACACAATTTCATGTGCAAATTCTTCATGAGTTAACTGTCCAAATTTATTAAAATTCAGTCATTGACCGGTCATAAACCAACTAAAGGCTCATTAAATACGAAAACTGCTTGTACGCTTTTTACCACCATGGTGCAAAGGGCGCGAATGAGCGTGACATGCCAGGAATCAGACACAATTTTCTGTGTTTGCTTCAGGTCCGGATTTACCTACTTGCCGCCGATGAGCCGCCTGTATTTTGCCGCCCCCTTCTCATTCGTTTTGAAACATCAATAAAAACCATCAAGTGAACGTGCCGGAGGGGAGGGGTGCATAAGACGCGTTGACTCGTGTTAGACACATTTTTTGCAAGCCTGTCAACATTACTGGCAAAAATTCACGGAACTCAACGCGAAAGTTAAGTTCCGTAAACCTATCTCTGTGTAGACAAGGTCTTCCACTTATATGAAATGAACGAAAAAATTATGAAAGAAAAGACACACATGTGGTTTAATAAGATTAACTTCCGCCGCTGCGCCGCGCCGACCGCACTGTGTTTGACGCAATGCGTGAAGTATTCCTACAGTCTTGTATGCGGTATGCATTTCACGCCGACCGCTGCTGCACGCACTGTGTTTGACGCAATGCGTGAAGTATTCATGTAGTCTTGTAGGCGCTATGCGTTTCACGCCACCCGCCGCTGACCGCAGCGACCGCACTGTCTTTGGCGCAATGCGTGAAGTATTCATGCAGTCTTGCAGGCGCTAATATGTTTCATGCTGACCGCCGAGCCGAGGGTTTCTCCTTTTCATCTCAAGTTCTCATCATCATTGCTCTTTGCGCCGCGCCGTTCCAGGCCAAATTCCGTGTTCGGTTTCTCTCTTAGTCTTAACTCGACTAATTAAAGGTGCTGTCTATTATATCGCAGAAAGACGACTAAATTAGAGATATACTCTCGGAAAATGAGAGATTTTGTCATCTATTCTCGTTTTCATTTTTTTTCTGAATCCGATTTTTCTGTATAGCTACATTTAAAAAAATTACAAAGTTTGCTCTCTCTAAATTTGCCGCCATGGGCCGCGGCCCATGTGGCCACCCCCTAAATCCGGCCTTGGTTTGCTTACATTTGAACCAAGGGTTCGATATTACATCGAATGACGTAGCCAATAAATCAGACTATTATGTACGGTGGTAGTGGTAGTAGAAGGCTCAGCGGGATTTTAAGGGGTTGCTCTGACCATTTTCAATAGAATTAACAAACCACTCATAGATAAAATAAAGCATTTCGGGCCTTTGTTTTTCCAGGTACGCAAAAACCCCACTCATGCTCAAATGGTTGCACATTACCTACTTTTATAAAATGTGTTAATATGTTTGATAAAAAAATCTGAGTAACGTGGCCCGAACCGTTTGTAACAAGGTGGTAAAATAATGCTGGGTCCAAACTATTTAGCGGGGAAATCAAGGCCAAAAAGTTGAAAATTTTAATCTAAAGTCAAAAGTTTGTGAGCTCTAATGAGTAGTTAGTTAGTTAATTAATTACGACGATCAGCAACTAGGCTATTTAAGTTGGAGACCAGGATATATGAGGCCTTATATGTAACAATGGCGGATGTGAAAAATTAACTTTTCGAATCACGCTTGAAAAACTGTTTTGCTCACACAAAAATGTAATATGTTTGGCTCTGGCATAATGTACAGATCACATCTCAAGTATTTTCTCAAAATTTTCTCGATGCCAAAACAGTTTTTTGAATGTGTTTCGCAAAGGTAATTTTTCATATCCGCCATTTTTACATATAGGTCCTCATATATTTATTTTGACAATTCCGAATGGAAATATCGAACTACACTCGTAGAAAAAAAATGATCACAAAAGCTTGACAGCGAGAAGGTATAAGACGGATCTGCGGAATCGTACTCGAGAACTCGCGGCGTTGGATCTTTCAATTAAGCGCCGCTGTCAAGTCCAAGCGAACACCAACAGCGCCGTGTCAAAAGAATGGAACTATTTCCCAAGGGCGGAAATTAGCCGTAATCAGAAACGCTACCTCCAAGTTCCCGCTTCCTTTTATGGGAGAAAAGGACCAGAAGGGATTCGCCAGAATGATGCATCGCATCAGTGTTGCCGCCTTGGGCTGGAAAATCCTCGATGGTACTCTGCCGTGCTACACTGAAAAAAAATTTTCGGCGTTTTTACCACGGTCCGTTGGTATCTTTACCATCTCACTTTGTTTTACCAATTATTGGTAATTTTACCAAGACAGACTGGCAAGCTTACCTAAAAACCGGTATTTTTACTGTTTTTTTCAGGTAAGAAATACCACTTTTATTGGTAATCAATTCCCGGTAACTTTGCCATTTTATCTCGATAATTCTACCACAGTCGATAAAAAATATTGGCGTTTTTACCAAGGTCCAGTAAAATTACCGAGAAAGTTCAATAATTTTACCGAGATTTCTCGGTAAAATTACCAATTCCATAAATGGTAATTTTACCAAGAAAAAACTGGTATCAAATAGAACCCTGAATTCTTGGTAATTTTACCCTTTTCTTAGTAAATACACCGAGATTATTTTTTCAATGTAAGGAAGAATGCCGTATGAACATTCGAGAGTTGCCAAATTTCCCTTGATAAAACATGTATATTTAATGACATTCATGCATATTTTTTCTTGAAATTCTTAGATATTTTAGATTAAAATGCGTACAAAAATGTCTGAAAATGATGGAAAAAATATTCACAATTTTTCCCGTAATTTCGGTATTTATTGAAGGAAACTTGGCAACGTTTGAAGGCTCATGCGGTGCTCTTCCTTTGCACGGCAGCACTGCTGTGATGGGGAAGAGAGCAGTAAGTGTCAAATTTTCGAAATCTAGTTTCCTTCAAAGTTCATTTAATCTCTTTTAGATGAAATCACTGAAGTAGCCAAAGCAGCAAAATTTATCGTATTTTTATGAAAACGAGCCGTATTTTTATACGGTTTATTATATATTATTTTAATGCCAAAAGTTTTGTCAAATTTTAGCTTCTTATCGATGTTACGGTGAGCCGCCATCATGTTTGTTTATGTACGGCCGTAAGAGCATCATGAAGCCTAAAAACTCGTTGACCAATCAAAAAGCGGCACAGTTTTCCTATAGTAAAAAGATACGAATGGCCATACTCTGCAGTCTACATAGGTACTCTAGTTCTAATATTCGCAAACGCATCAATTTTCCAGTTCATTCCGGCAATGCGTATCGCCTGACAATTAACTCGTTGCTCTCAAACAAGCTGACTTACAAAGGCACTCGGGGCGAAATTTATCTTCCCTTCCTCATCCTCGCAAAAGCAATAAACCCACATTGCAAGCGACTCGATGCGATGCTACCGCAATCTGTCTCATATTTTACGACCCCCGGCTCGCGATCCTAGATAAAGAGGTCGCTAAAAGGTGACAACATTGTCATAAGGAGATGCCGCAAAAACGACTCATCTGACCGAATTAACGCATCCTTAATGCTGCCGTGCTAAGGAAAAACGCCGTATGAACCTTCAGGCGTTGCCAAATTTCCGTTCATGAAACGAGAATTTCCTAGTAAATTATGACTATTTTCCTTCAGATTTTTTAGATAATTGTGTTCCGCAATTTCACCTAAAGTTCCTGGAAATTGCAAGGGGAAATATTCATAACTTTCCTCAAGAATAAATGCATTTTATCGAAGAAAATTTGGCAACTCTCGAATGTTCATACGTCGTTCTTCCTTAGCACAGCTGAATGGATGTATGCGAAGAGATCGCCCGTGGACTTGCGTCGTTTCTGCACTCTAAATGCCCCGAGTTTATGCGCCTATTCTAGTATTTCATAGTCAAAAGACGAGTAAAACAAGTTAAAGCGAACGGTAACGAAACGGAATGTTCACCCATTAAACCGATCTCACCTTCAGCCATAAAAATTTGCGCGAACAAGGCCGGGCGCGCAGCCTCTTTTAGTATCGCTTTAATGTTTGTCGGATGTACTTAGTTTGAGTATATTTAGCGCAATGATCGGTGTTTGGCTTTTGTGCACTCATTTGCGTTTTTCCATCACGTTGTCGACCACAAATTTTGCGCGCAAAGTTCATTTTCATTTTCATGTTTTTACAACTTAACCGGTATAATAGAGTTTCATATATCCGCGGTGATTGGGATCGGATGCAGTTATGTGAATAGTTAAAGCGAGTAGTCAATTCTACTGTAAGACTGGAAAATCAGTCGGGAACTGCGTATTTTGGAAGCATGAATCTAACCTAACCTAACCTAACCTAACCTAACCTAAGCTAACCTAACCTAACCTAACCTGACCTGACCTAACTTAACCTAACCTGCTGCTTGCAGGAGATGCAGCAAAGTGAGCAGTCTTTTTTCACGAAAAATCGCACGAGTATGCTGTAGAGCTCAGACATGTCTTACGTGCACTCTTGTTGAAAGAGGTACTTATAGAACATTTACAAAGTTACCTACACTAAAATAAAAGCTCCAGCTCTGAAAACTGTAAGTTTGGGCAGAATATAGTTAGGTTCAAGTTAGTTCAAATATTGCATCAATAAAGATTCAATATTACTAATGGTTAGATGCATGGAATACGAGGGAAATTCTTGCAGCTACGCACATTACCAATGGAATCATATGATTGTATGATAGACATTCCATCTGTTTTGGTTCACTGAAAAAAAAGTAACGGGCTGTATAGACATACCGTCCATTCCGGGCTCAGAGGCTGAAAGTTCCGGGTGCTGGAGCCGTAGCTTAGACTGCTCTGGGTGCCATAACCGGAACTTTCGGCCTCTGAGCCCGGAACGCGGAAGGTATGTCTATATGGCCCGTAAGTACGGCTTCTACTGCCAGAGTCTTTTTTCAGTGTTCAGAGGCTGAAAGTTCCGGCTTTAGGAACTGTTTTTTATTAGGCCATCGAACCCGGAGTAAGAGCCACCATGGCCCACGGATCCGGAACTAGCGTTTCCTGAACCCGGAACGGATTATATGTCTATATAAAGCCTGTAATTTTGGCGCTTATTGGAGCCGGAGCTTTTTTCAAAATGTAAATTGCTATGCATAGTTGGAAAAAATGGTGCATGTAAGCTTCAATAAGATTCCTATTATTTCCTCACAAAATGGTAATTTATTGGTGATATGTCCGGTTCCATATCCGTCCGGTCCCATTTCATCACTCCTATGATGGGAGGGTGAACTTTAATTTCCAAATTAGGCCTGGAAAGCAAGGAGCGTAAAAAACCATGCCGAAATGCAGTTGTGTCATTATGTCAAAAGAGCGTAAATTTACATGCGGGTAAATTTTAAGCGACGTGTCTGGTAAAATTTATCACGTCTTTTTCGAAAGGTCAACGGTAGGAAAAAGAAATCGTCATGATATATGTAATATGGAAATCCGCATTTGGTGGTTTCTCTTTGAAGAAAATTTCTCAAAATGTTTAAATCAATTTTTTTTTCGCCCTCGGCGAAGATCCGGGATCCTCTAACCGGGAATTAAAAACTTTACAGTTACACGGTTGGTCCTCAAAAAATATATTTTACACGTGAAAAAGGTAAATATGATGTTCTCGGGGAGTTTTATAGAGAAACCACGGGATCAGAATGAAAAAACAAACAGTTGATGTGAAAAAAAAGAGAAAAAAAAGAAGAAAAACAAGAGATTTCACGAAAGATGCTCTTCGGAGTCCGAATAATTGAGATAAACCATTGTTTTTAGATGGCATATTTTGAGGTCCCATTCGAAACACACTCGAATTAATTCAGTCTCGGATGAATTCATTGGATGAGATTATTTAAATTCTACCTCGGAGAACTATCGAGAAACGTCCCGACGAAATTCAGTCGGACGACACAATGTTCGAGTCCAAAGTGGCTGCGGAGAGTGAATGATAATGAAACTAGCGGATAATAAATGATTGGAAAAGTGAATTCAGAAATCAGTTTCCGTGGACGAACAAGAGACAAACGCCTAGGACCATTTATAACCAAATACCCACCATTCAGACGTTGGATCGAAGCGGTGACGATCGTTTTCCATTACGAAACCGTCTGAAAGCACACTCACTTGCTAGCATGGTTGTCAAGAAATACGGAATTTGATCCGTTTCTCTCGAACAAAGGGTTGCGAAAGCCAAGCACGCGCTCTCTACTTAAAATTAATTTCACGTAGAACAAAGCAGGCATCTTGATGATCTCAAAAAGCCACCGAAACGGCTAAAATGTAAAATTTACCCTAAATTTTTTTCCCTTGCATCTGAGAGTTTTGAAGTCCGGGAAAACGCTGCTACATAATACGAAAGATCGCATACAAAAGCAGTGCATCGCGACGGCTCACATTTGTGCTCATTTTCCGGAAATGATGTCGTAACTACCTAGATCCGTCCCGGTTTTTTTTATCTATATTTGATATTTTGCACTGAGTGGCAGCCTTTCCCCGGATTACACTGTTATTTTCCTTTCAAAATCTCGTCTCGAATGGAAATGCTCATCGCTAAAAAAAATATTTTTCTGTCATTAAAAATGGGAGTTATCAGCCGATCTCTATCCGTTTTTAAAGTCATCCATATCGAACGGGCACCGTTCTGTCATTAAAAATGGGAGTTATCAGCCGATCTCTATCCGTTTTTAAAGTCATCCATATCGACCGGGCACCGTGCCTACCCTGCGCCAAAAAAAGTGAAGTCGGTTTGACATTATGGGTGTTAAAAAAGTGTGCGAGAATTTATGAAACGCTGAATTACCCGCCACAGCAGTTAGTTTTACATCTTGGTACAGCCAAAGTAACTGCTGAAGCGGGTAATAGACTGATTTAGTGGTTACATCATTCGATATAATATCGAACCCTTGGTTCACATGTACAAACACAGAACCATATTTTTGATTCGTGTCCTTTGCGCCATGGTGGCAAAATGCGTCCAACAGGGCCGGATTAAGGGGGTGGCCACATGGGCCGCGATCCATGGCGGCAAATCTAGGGGGCGGCAAATTTTGCAATTTTTTTGAATGTAGGTATAAAAAAATCGGATTCAGAAAAAAACGCAGTAGGACGCGGTAGGACGCAGAGGGCGCCCAATGAAAGGTTGGAGGGAAGGGATTGAAGCGGAAATGTTAAGGTGCTCAATCCCCCAAGATTTGTGGTTTACAAGAGAGCAGTGGAGGTTAGGAGTCGTAGAGCGCGAGGGAGTGCTGTAAAGCGACTTATATGTATGTATTTAGAAAAAAAAATTGCAAACGAAAATATGAGACAAAATCTTTCATCTCCTGAGAGTATAGTAATTTCTAATTTTGTCGTCTTTCAGTGATACAAGTGACAGCACCTTTAATTAGTCGAGTTAAGAGAGAAACAAAACACGCAATTTGGCCCGGAACGACTTGGAGCCCGACGAATTTGGCGACTTGGAGAGAAATGATGACAAGGAGTTGAGATGAAAAGGAGAAGCCTCGGCGCGGCGATCGATCGGCATGTAACACATATTAGCGCCTACAAGACTGCACGAATACTTCACGCATTGCATCAAACGTAGTGCGGTCACTGTAGTCAGCGTGAAACGGATAGCGCCTGCAAGAGTGCATGAATACTTCAAACATTGCGCCAGACACGGTGCGGTCTGCGCGGCGCAAGTTAAAATCATTAAACCACATTTATGTTTGTTCTTTCATAATTTCATCTTTCATTTCTTATGAATGGAAGGCCTTATTATCCACAAAGAGATAGGTTGCTTAAATTTCGCGCAAAGTTCCGTGAACTTTCGCTAGTAGTGTTGACAGGGCTTTCCCAAAAAAATTGTCTAACACGAGTAAATGCGTCTTATGCATCCCTCCCCCGCTGGCATGTTCACTTGATGGTTTTTATTGATGTTTCAAAACGAATGAGAAGGGGACGGCAAAATACAGGCGGCCCATGGGCGGCAAGTAGGTAAATTCAGCCCTAGCGTCCAAGTGTGTCTTACAAACAAAATTTCTCGTGTTTAATGAATCTTTAATTGATTTATGACCGGTCAATGACTAAAATTTAGTTGATTGACACAGTTGACTCGAAGAATTCGCAAATAAGGTTACTTTAGTTTGTTTTGGTTTGAACCAAGAATTCGATATTATATCGAATGACGTAAAGCGAATTTTCGCGATGGAATATCATTCACCGCTGAATGATATTCGACGATTGTGCATTTTTTTAAAAATAATATTCGACTTTTTCATTGGTCTCACCGGAGACCGTTGAAATCCATCAATTTGAAATTTCGCATTCACCTTGACTTGAATTCGATTTTTGAATTAACGCAATCGATGCCAGAAACTTCCTCTCTCACCAGAATTATTGTTTCGTCATTTCTCTCTATTGTTGTGTTTTGTCATTTCAAGTTTGCTGTGTTTGCATTTTGCTGCGTCTTAGTGTTTTGTATTTTCGTATTTTCTTCTTAATTTCTATAAAAAAGGAAATCTAAATTCTGATTGGCTCCTGCTTTCACCGATCATCGGTATCACTCTGCATTCACCAATTAGCCCTGTGTCCACTCGTCAAAATGGCGTCAAAATGGAAGCTCAAAGCGAATCGATAAATACGATCTGTTCACGATTGTTGATCAGAAAAGGGTCGCGCCGCTCTATTTTGAGTTGCAACACTCATTAATCGCATCAAGTCCCGACTTTGAGCCACTTATCGTTGAAATCGATTCACTTTGAGCTTCCATTTTGACACCATTTTGACGCCATTTTGAAGTCATTTTGACGAGTGGAGACAGCGCTATTCGTCTGATGAATGATATTCGATCGCGAAAATTTGCGTGTAGTCATTAAACCAGTCTATTCAGCGTTCTGTTTGTTCTCGCACACTTTTTTTACAGCCAGAATGTAACCTCCATTTTCAGATCGCATTTTTAGCGTGTGAACTGGGCTTAAAACAGCTCTCGCTTAAATTCCACGGTCGAACTCGAAAAACCACCGCCAGCCACCGCACAACCCGGCGTCGGGAGCGGGAGTCGCGAAGCGGCGCATTAATATCGAAATTAACGTGCCCGGCGACAACAATAACGACAGCGGAGGTGATAGCCGAAAGAAAACAGTCACCTGTCACCGGTCAACAGTCATCGCTTCCCATTCACCGTCCACCGGAGCCTCCCGATGGAGCGGGTCGATTAGTCCGGGGAGAATAAATAGGACCGTGTTCCTTGATAAGGGCGCGGCACCGGCGACTCAACTTGCTCCTTTTTCTTCTCCCTTTTCTTCCGTCCTCGCTTTTTTGTTTGTTTTATTTATACCCACTTGCGTCTATCAATCTTCCCCGTTTTGTTCATTAAAAGCGTTATTTATTGTCTCCTCGCCTCCAGCGCTGCCATACAGTTACACATTCCGTCTTCTGGGTTACCCTTGCTCTTTTCTTTTGACTAGCAGATCAGCCAAAATGATTTGGTTGATCAACCTCCAGCAGACCAGCAGAGACCTCCGTTGGTATCCTGATAAGAAGTAGAGTACCTGTATGGGTAGAGCAGAGAGAAGAGACCCTCCACTAGTATCTTGACCGTTGTGGAAGCTTTTACTTTCGGGACCTCAGCACTCTACTGTTGACTTACCTACATGGTTGATGTTAAACAACAGGTTGGCAGTTTCGTTTTGCAAACACGCGGAAAATGGCCGACGTTTGGGAAACTTGTTTAGCTCATGACGTCATCCGAAGCTCATCATCGACCATGTAGGTAAGTCAACAGCCAAAATTAGGATGATGCCTGTTGCTCCCTTATAATTGTCCATAAGGAATTTTTGAAACCCCGAAAGTAAAAGCTTCCACCTGTCGCTAGGAGGACAGTGGAGGGTCTCCTGTCTCTGGGGTAAAGTAAGGACATGTCGGTAATTTTGAGGTCGGGTCATGGAGCTTTTAGGGCCCAAAAAGGCAGCCAACCTATCCAGCCTTATCCAGAGCGATTTATTATCACAATTCTTACGACCCATCGTTTGTAAAGCAAGTGTTTGGCTCAGTTTCTGCATAAATTCACTCCTTTGATTTTGATCTTTCTTACGTCAAAGCACGAAGCGTTTTTCCATAATTTATTTTTCTTTAGCGGTAATTCGATTTTCTCAAAATTGATAGTTAAAATTTCGGTGAGGGAGTTCTTCCATCTTAACCGTGCTCATCTTTTTTGGGAAACTTAAAAACGCGCCTACATAGAAAACAGCTGAGCGCTTCTCCAGTACGAACGTATTACTGTTCCCCCGCTTTTTTTTTTCTTTCTTTTTTTTTGAAATTTTAAAAACCAATCCTATCCTAAGTACTCGGCTATTTCGCATTACATCAAAGGATATTTGGCAACGTCTTGATAACTTTACGATGAGTTCCTCCTTTGCATGAATGAAATAAGTATATTTACGAAGTGAACGGCAACACTGCTTAAGGCAACTTCTTTGGCCGATGCAAGCAGGAACCTCGATTTTCACCTCAGTTGCGCGTTTCTTGCAGTGCTTTTTTACACATCTACCTTATTCATTCACTCACCACATTTTGCGCTCAATTACTGAGCGTGTTTCGGCAGAGGATTCTGCACAAGCTGACAGTGCTGTACACTTTTCTTTCGAAGCTTGCCTTTGTAGATCGCTTTAGCTCCTTCATTAATTTCCCGCGTTTTTAAAGCGCGAATGTAACTTTTACGGCACGTTTTTACATACAGCGTGTCCCCCAGTTTTGCACCCTTTGTATTCGAAAATGACATTGTTGCCAGACATTGCTTAAAATCAGCACTTCCCCCCATTTGAACCCATGTAATGTATCCACATCACAAAATCCGACGATCTTGGGAAATAATTGACTTGCCGTCTCCTGCGATTTCACTTCCGGTGGACAAGGAATTTGCATTACCGCAAACTGTACCAATATCAACACAAAATTTGTGTCGGTTTGTTTTTCACTTCCTATATTAACGAGAGTGCCATAGGAACACAAATATCTTTATCAGTATATCTGAGAGTCCGTCTATAGAACCATTGTGTAACGTTGATAAAAATCGCAAACTGAGCTATCAGCAAGAAGAGAATCATTATCATCATTAATTACTCTCCGGCGAAGTTATTATTAATTGACTCCAGGCTGGCCGTCCACAATGCGAAGTCAGGTAGGGATGCGTCTATCGATCACGCTGGAGATAGAAAAATGGGACCCTCCGTTGGCGAGCAGCGTCTGGGCTGGCGGGCATCCCGTTAGCTTTCGCCAAATGAAATGGATAACGAGTAAGCGGGGAGTAGCGACCAGCGAATCCTGGCGGAGATTACATAAAATATGAGCGAGCAATTAATCACCGGGAGTAAGTACTTAATGTTGAGCCGCGTGGATTCTGTTATTTAAGGTGAGTGCACCCCTCAGTCCGAGTTACTTCCGCCGTCGACGCCAACTTGCCCCCAAAAACCTCGACCTTAAGAACCATAGTTTCGTCGAAAAATTCGGTTTTTCGATACATCGATCCAAGAAGAAAAAGAAAAATCCGAGTTACCTTCGTCAAGGATGTCAACTTGCCCCCAAAAAACCACCTTAAGGACAATTACTTCGTCGAAATATTCGGTTTCTTGATACATCGATCCAAGAAAAAAGTAAAGTCCGAGATATCTCCGTCAAAGATGCCAACTTGCCCCCAAAAACCACCTTAAGGACCATAGGTTCGTCAATAAATTCGGTTTTCTGATACATCAATCCAAGAAAGAAAGGAAAAACGAAAAGTCCGAGTTACTTCCGCCGTCGACGCCAACTTGCCCCCAAAAACCACATTAAGGGTCATAGTTCGTCGAAAAATTCGGTTTTTTTTTCTCCATCAATCCAAGAGAAAAAGAAAAGTCTGAGTTACTTCCACCGTGCACGCCAACTTGCCCCCAAAAACCACCTTAAGGACAATTACTTCGTCGAAATATTCAGTTTCTTGTTACATCGATCCAAGATCAAAGTAAAGTCCGAGTTACCTCCGTCAAAGATGCCAACTTGCCCCCAAAAACCACCTTAAGGACCATAGGTTCGTCAAAAAATTCGGTTTTCTGATACATCAATCCAAGAAAAAAAGGAAAAATGAAAAGTCCGAGTTACTTTCGCGGAAGCCAACTTGCCCCCAAAAACCACATTAAGGGCCATAGTTCGTCGAAAAATTCGTTTTTTTTTGATACATCAATCCAAGAGAAAAACAAAAGTCTGAGTTACTTCCACCGTGCACGCCAACTTGCCCCCGGAAACCACCTGAAGGACAATTGCTTCGTCGAAATATTCGATTTCATGATACATCGATCCAAGAAAAAAAGAAAAATCCGAGTTACCTTCGTCAAAGATACCAACTTGCCCCCAAAAAACCACCTTAAGGTCCGTAGCTTCGTTGAAATATTCGGTCGGAGGGTACCGACATGTTCGTACCCTCCCAAAATAGGTATTCTAAGACTCTCCCTCCCCCAACGCACCCATAACGAAAGCTTAAATCCTTACCTCTCTTTAACATTTTATGAGTAGCCCTTCAGGCACTTCAGCGATGCCTCCACGTCTGACAACAGAGGAGCCTTTCCGAAGACCTGAGAGTCTGCGTTGATGAAGATTGTCTTTGTCGGGCGCGGGGCTAATTCATAAACCGGCCGCTCGGCGCGCTGGGGGTAGGCGCTATCGGCGCGGCAAGCGAAAATATTAATTGCCGAGAAAACATAAAATTCATGTAACAAGTTTTCATTTATCATTTGATCATAAAGTAACGTTGTTTTAATTATCTGCCCGCTCGAGCATCGTGCCGCGAGGGGGACGAGGGGGAGGGGTCATGAATGGGAGGGGGAGGGGGGCACTTTTGCCACAACTCAAACAGCCATGATTTATGTGGCCGGGACAATGTTCTAACGCACGTAAACGGTCCGGTGCAAGTCTTTATACCTCATTTCGTCGGTCCGCCGACAAAAGAACCTAACTGAAGTTTAGGATGAGCTGTTCCATCTGTTAAATTCCATGCCTTCCGGGGTTTGTGGGAAATTGAGGTACGTTCTTTTGCGTTGGCGGCCCGACGATTTCATGCGTCGGCTATTGTTTTCTGCCGAGCGCTCGGGCACGCGCAGTCGATGCGCGCGTCTGAGTCGAGCGCGCGCGCGCACGGGTATATTACCTGCACTTAGACCATTCTACATCGAGTGTTTGTGTTTGGTGAATGGAGAAAGGAAAGCGACGGTATTAATTGTCGGTGCAGCGGTGAGGGGCTGGAGGAAAAGTGGATTCGAGGCCATTATTGGGGGAGGCGGTGGTAACCGTGGTTGCACGGGTGAAATGAAAAATGTGAAATATGAAAATGTCCGTGAATTATTTCGTGAAATTTCACAGAGATGTGAAACATATGAAACATTTGAAGCATATTTACAGGGGCTGGGTATCAACACGTACTAAGAAACACCAAAAGGCAATAATCAATCGCCTTTCTCTTAATTTTGCACTTAATTTTGAAAAATGTTTTTCAAAATTCTTCATATTTCTCTGAAATTTCACGAAATATTTCACATGAAATTTCAAGATTTTATTTTTCATGAAAAAGTTTAAAATAAATATAGTTTTCTGTATCTTCTCTTTATTTGATGCAGCGATTAGTTTCTAAAAATCCGATATTGCAGTTTCAATTACCTATATCGGCATCAGTTAAATCTATATTTAAGTATATAGGCAATTTGGTCAAACGGAAATAGAGAATTTCTAATGATATCACTAGACTTCTCTTCGGCAGTACAAAGTTCAACTGATATCAGTACAGATTCAACTACGATTTCAATACCGAAACGACTGATGCTAGCAGAACTCTTCACCTGTTCCTATGTCCGTCACTTTTTTAAGACACGACTTTTCTAATTTAAAATTTGATTAAAAATGTATTTTTTGTCATTTTCCGGAATTACAAGCGAGCAGCATATCGGCGCGGCGGAGGAAATTTTGTGACAAATCTTATCCTTTGCAAAAGCAGCTGCAACCCTGAAAATATCGCACCTCTCTCTTTTTGACTTCTCAAATTCGTGCCCTGAGTATAATATTTTTTTTTTCAAAACGTTCCTCCTATACCTACTGAAGACAATAATGAAAATGAACAATATCAAAATATCGATTCCTCAATAATTTTCGAAATATTTCATGCATATTTACTTGAATTAATTCAATACATTCTCCGTGAACATCATACGAGAAGAGAGAGCCTACAATTGCAGTTTGAACATACTATTTCAGCTATAAATCCTCAAACAGGTACCTTTTTTGCACGGAGGAAGTCTTTTAGCCTACCTTAAAAATTGAGGGCGAAAAAGGAGTGTGCGCAATTTGTGCATCCTTTTTGTATTAAATGTGATTTATGAGGTTTCAGCCAAATGACGGCACTGCCCTGCCGTACTACGGAGAAACGCCGTAAGAACATTTGAGAGTTACCAAGTTTCCTCGGATAAAATGTTTATTTTTGAGGAAAGCTGTCAACAATTTTCCATGAAATTTTCAGACACTTTAGATCAACTTACAAACAATTTATCTGATAAATTGGAAGACAAATATTTACAGATTTTCCTAAAAAATAGTGATTTGTCCAAGGGTATTTGGCAATGCCTGAAGACTCATACGCCATTCTTCCTTGGCACGGTAGTGTAGGCGGCAGCTAGACATAAAGTTCGAACCAAATTTTATAAAATTCGGCACCGCTGGCCAACTGAAAGATATCAAAACGTCCCAGAAACTAGCAACGAGCGAGGAAACTAAAACAAAAACAAGGACGCAGCAAAATAGCAGAACTTTGAAAGCTCCTGGGGGCGGGGAAAGGGGCTGGCGCAGGGGGCGGAGGGTGGAAACTTCGCGAGTACATAAGCGCAAGCGGAAACAAAGATAATTCATTAAAGATAATTATTATTTCTACTAAATACTAAGTAGATTACCGGGAGGCGCAGCCGACTTCTGGAAACCTGAAAACTAAGGACAAACAGACGGGAACAAACGGGAAGACACAAGCTCGCTTCTCTAATCACTGCTTTTCTCCTCGTCAGCATTCCAGCTCGCTTTGATGTTCATCTAACGTATTAATTACGATATCAGCCCCCGTCGCCGCCGAATCGTGCATAAAATACACCGAGTTTTAATAGTCAAATATATATAATATCTTACGAACCGGCAACGCCGCATTGCGTCCCCACCGTTCGGGGCCTTTGAGCGCCGTTTTATCGTCTTGCCATCTTACCGCATCCGCCGCCCCCCTCGCAGCGCCTTCAAACAAAACGACGCAAACTTCGCAAATAAACTCGTCAAATAATGACTAATGTAATCTTGTTAATTGCTAATTCGCAGTCTCGCGCTACGGTTCCGGATCAAATATTTCGACTGTCTCGCTACATCAAGACGCGGGGCTGTCACCAGCGCTGCGCGGGTTGCGTTTCCGTTGCTCGCAGGGGCTGACTTCCTCGCCTACTTCCTGCTCGGCGGGTACCTGGGTGCGAGAATCAAAAACCAGATCTAATTAGTCGTAAGTGGAATCACGCCTTTGACATTCACACTTGACGCCCTCCGTGCGTGTGTTGCAACTGTGTTTGAGCCGGGATCTTCAGTCTTCATACCCGATGATATAACTGCGCAGTATTCTAAATCATCAAAATCCAACGATTTCTCTACAATGATAGAAAATGGCTCAAAAATCACAATGAGCGCATCAGGGGCAGTGTTCGAAACTCACAGGCGCCAACGCACCAAATGCGCCTAAAAGTTCGGCCATGGCGCCTTAAAAATGAAGACTCTGCGCCAGCGTGGTCCCTAAAAACTGCCCCCTAAAATCTAGATTTTCACAGGAAGTCACATTAAGAAGGAAAACAAATCTATTTGAATTGAAAAAACTCAGAATTTTTAGCACTACAAGTGAAAGCTTGATTTTACTATTCTTCACGATTTCATTCTTAGTGCTTTTGTCTTCCCCAAGTTACAAGTACTTACTGGTTCTGTTACGGAAACAGCTTGCGTCTAACTTTTCTTTAAATGCGCCTTGTAAGTTCCGTATTTGGGAAATGGACAAAATCCAAAAGAGGTCTGCAAAATTGTAGCTACGCAAGACTCACGAATCCCCGGACAACTCTTCCTTTTTTTTCCACGCGTGAATTAATTAAGCTACCAGTTATTTCAAGCAGTGGCAGCGGCGTGGCGTGCTTTGCGATATATCGCTTGATCTGCTATTTAAACCTATGGAATAAGATCGATGAACAGGTTGTTCGCGGCGAACACCTAGTAATCGATTATTTACCACAGCTTCAAATGGGGAAATATCGACAGTAATATAAGTCGAACGACGTTTATGACAAAGGTCCGCTTATATATACCGAGGTATCGCCCCTTGAAAAGTCGGGTTTTTGACGTCATTCACCGTCGTAGTGACACTCTTGGTCTCTTCCACCTTGTCCTCATTAGTGACGCACATTTACACTGGTTACTCAACGTGTAACTCGGATGAATGATATTAGCGCCTGCGAAACTGTGGGAATACTTCACGCATTGCGCCAAACAGTGCAGTTGGCGTGGACCGCATACTAGCGCCTACAAGACCGCACGAATACTTCACGCATTGCGCCAAAAGCATTGCAGTCGGTCAGTTGGTGTGATACGCACATTAGCGTTTTCCGAGATCAAAAAAATGTACGACTCGAGTTCCGGAGCATAAGCTGCCGAATACGACGATGCAATAACTAGCCTCCAAAATCTAGAATCATTGCTCATGTCGGAAATGCTACATCGATAGGAGCAGACAAAAATCAATGCTCTTTAAAAGTGATTTCTTCTTGCGCTTTTTAAATTTTTAACTTGTTTGTTGCTTGATGTTTTAATTTTTTGAAATTATTAAAATTCCTTATTTAACTTTTTTAAATTTCATCAAATTTCAATCAAGAGTGAAGTTAAGAGTGAATTGAGCCAAACTTTTAAAAAAAAAACAACAGCAAAAAACCTACCAAATGCAGCACTTTTCAAACATATCAAGCAACATATGTCACTTCTACACTTCCTTCTGTTTTTTTAAAAACATTTTTCCTTATGGAGGCGTCCCGAGACCGAAGAAAATTTCGACCTAAGTGAATTTATTTGTCATAAACCTCGCTCGACAAAACGAACTTTTACTGTAATTGATTCTATACAATAACTGCAATTGGGGGAGATATCGATAATCGATCATTTACGCCACGCCATTTAGATCTAACAGCTCACGCGGAAAGCTCGCGGTATTTTAACAGCCATTCTCGTATAACATCATGCTGTAGCATGTAGTGCTTAGATTTAAATCGATCGATTTGCCATTTCAACTTATGAAAAAGATCGATCATTAAAGATCGGTTTTTGTTCGTAGCGAACAAAAACCTTGATCGATTCTTCACCATAGACTCACATAGAGCGATATCGATAGCTGCTTCGTCTTACTGGTTGCACCTGCCGCCTCTCTCGCGAACGCGAGGAAACAAGCTCATGAAAAGGAAGTACTTATACCAATCAGGTGAAACATTATCACAATAATGACGTCAAGAGTTGCTTCCGATCTGATACCGCTCAACAATGAAGAGAAAGGCAGAGAATCTATCCCACGAATCGACTGGACGGCAATCAGCCATCAGCTAATCATTATCCCTCACATCTAATCGGGCCGCGCGCAAGAAGCAGAAAATGAACTGAGAGGGACTAAAACAGCAATCAACAATGACTCCATGTTCTGGTCTTTTTCTGTATTGAATTTCTCGTAAGGTTCTCTTCAAAGTTGGAATATTTTCAGTTATGAATAAAATTGGAGGAATTCTCTGGAATATTACGGCGATGAACTTCGATTACATCAATTGGACCGCGTTAAACAGAAAGAAACCAAGCCACATCAGCTTTTGCCAAATTTAATCGGACAATTTAATTTTTTACATGAAAACGGTTGTGCGGATTTTTGTGCAAATTTCTATGAATTTTCTCCATAACACAAAGCAAATTCCTTAAAATTTTCAAAGGAATCCGCACAAACGTTATTTCGTAAAAAATCAAATTCCCCTGTTAAATTTAGCAATAGCTGATGTGGCTTGGTTCCTTCCTGTTTAACGCGGTCCAATTAACATCATTTCACAAATTTCGTGTATTTTAAAGTCCTAGACGATGTGTCATTGAACGGAATTTTTTCTTAAATTCGCATGAAATTGAATTGCCGTTGGCGTGGAGCGGTGACTATCTGACTGTCAGTTGGACGTATTTCTTCCAAACGGAACTAAAAGCATTACGATGTGAGCCCTGCTATGCATGAATTCTTATGGGTCTCAGGGTTCATGTCTTAATGCACATAGTTCCATTTGCAGAAATACGTCCAGTTTACCTTCAATCTTTAGTGTAGGCAACCCGAGCTCTCACGCGGCCAATTAATGGTATCTCTTTCAGGTGTCACGATTAGCCAAAGGAGAAGCAAGAATCACGAACCATGGAAGTGGAAGTGGAAGTTTTCGGGTGAAACTGTTTTCGATGTTGATTTTGTCACAATATAAATTTTAATGGGTGCACTTTGAGGGAAATTTCACAAAAAATCCATAGAAGCTACTTTTAAACTTCTACGTTTCTTATAGACGAAGATTAGTTTAAAACTGTTAGAAAGTTTAAAACTGACCCATTACACGTAATTTGAAATGAACAAATTGGAACTTAACCCTAACCTCTTTGTTCTGCATCATGCCCGATCTCTTTCGTCGACTCGCTCCGTTGCGAAACGGGCCATTCATTCCTTAATTTTTTCGAAAACGTGATTTAGAGCCTCCCTATTGAATCCGATCCAATTAATGGGGCGAAACCTCGCAATTCAAAAAGCGCGACACTCGTCCAGACCCAGTCGGCCCGGCCTCGACCCCAAAGGCGAAAGGGGTGACAGGACGAGAATACGAAGACAATGGTTCCTTGTCTTGGGGATCCTCCAATCCGAATTCGGACTCGAATTATCCCTTTGTCCCGCGGATTGCGAATCGCGGCGAGGGTCGCAGGGATGAATTTCAATAATAACGGTCGCGGATCCGATCCGCGAAGATGAGTCTCGGACAAAACAAAACAATCCGCCCACGCAATTCGTCGCTCCTCTGACGTGAAGGGCTGAATCTATTTTGGGATGGACCCTGTCGTCCGTATGATTCCATGCTTCCCCCGGCTCAAGTTAAAATAGAGTTACGCCCTTCTGACAAGAGGGTAGAATCTTGCTCTCGGCGAGTTTAAGAAGCTGCCCCCTCCCCCTACCACGTCCCGGGGGTGAGAAGCCCGAAGACCAGGTCTTCCCAGGGCCCACGCGTCACTCCAGGATCGGATCTCTGGCTCCGTTGCCGTTTTTTTTCTAATTTTGGGGTAGGTCTTGTTTTGATTAAACTTTTTGCAATTACGGAGAAAAATAAACGACCATTGCAAGGGAAATTGGACATAATTAAATCAAAAGGAATTACATCCATTCTGAATAAGCCCTGAGATCCATAAGAATTCATGCATGACAGGGCTCATGTCTTTATCGATATCGTTCCTTTTGCTTTAAATGAGTCCGATGGAGATGTTGCATGTGAGAGGAATTTGCGATTTGACTATTGATTCTTTTGTAAAAGTTCGCGAAAAACACGATGGTGCCACTGGTTTTCTCTGAAATCAACTCCCAACTCAAAAGAAGTTCTCAAGTTGTGGCCAAAATGGAGGGGATATCCCACGCTATCCTGAGAGTCCACCTCTACATCAAGACAAACTGTCTATGCAAAAATAGGGAGCAAATTGACATAGGACAATAGGGGGAGGGGACATTGACAGGGTTGCTGTGTTTTCAGTTTTAGAATCCCCAAATAAGTTGGCAGCCCTGTCAATGCATTTGCTCCCTATCTTTGCATGGAGAGTTTGTCTTGATGTAGAGGTGGACTCTCAGGATAGCTTGGGATATCCCCTCCATTTTGGTCTCGAGTTGAAAGCTTTTTTTGAGCTTGGGAGTTGGTTTCAGAGAAAACCAGTGTTTCTTGCAAACTTTTAAATAAAAATAAATGGTCAAATCGCAAATTCCTCACACATGCAACATCTCTATTGTTATACTTTACCAAGACAAGCATGAAGCAACATAGAGAGTTGGTGCCACTAGGCAGCTCTTAGCTCAAGGAGTGGACCCCCTCGGTAGGTCGAGAGTATGAACATGAAAGATCAAGTTTAATTTGGGGTCGAAACTGATTTGGAAGCAGGTTCATAGGAGCAAACGACCCGTCGGTAATTCCTGTTACGCAGCGCAGCGGCAGCAAGTCCGGGACTATCCTGACACGATAAGGAAGAACGCTATATGTGCCCTCGGACGTTGCCAAATTTCCTTTGATAAAACGCAAATTTTCAGGAAAAGGTTGGACTGTTCAGCTTCCAATTTTTAGGAAAATTTATCCGAAATTTGATTGAAAGTATTTGAAAATTTCGAGGTGAAATTTTCGTAATCTTCATCGAAAATTATTGTTTTATCCGGGAAAATTTTCCAACGTTTGAAGTTTCATACGAGACTTTTTCTTAGCACGGTAGTATCCTCGGCGAATGCAATAGTGCAATCAACTTTCCCGGCTGCGCGGCGATCTCCCATTCCGCCGTGCTAAGGAAGAACGCCGTATGTACATTCGATAGTTGCCAAATTTCCTTCGATAAAACGTTTATTCTCGAGACAAGTTATGAATATTTTTCCTTGAACTTTTCAGGGATTTTAGATGAAATTGAGAAGGGAATTATACGGAAAATCTGAATTAAAACATGCATATGTTTACCGGGAATTCGTGTTTTATCAAAGAATATCTGGCAACGCCTGAAGGCTCATACGGCGTTCTTCCTGAGCACGCCAGTATTACCTTTCCCCGTCGTTCGTTGCCGCGGCCAATACGCTAACCGCCGCGCGCGGGTTTCATGATGACTCGAATTAAAACAATAACGGAAGAATGGATTAAATAAGCAAATTATATACGCGCGGAGGTCCGGCCGGCGCTGCCCAAGACTGCCGTGATAGCGAAGAGAGCAGTAAGTGCAGCTCTGTTTGAGCCATGGTTAGCACATGCTTTTATGGGTCTCGAGGTTCATCCCAGCATGCACTTACTGCTCTCTTTGCTATCACGGCAGGAGTGGAAGAGACGCATTCCGAGCTCACATTTTTAGTGGCGCCCATCGATGCCAAACTTACTAAATCAGTTTGCACTGAAAAAAAAAATCTCTGTGTATTTACTAAGAAAAGGGTAAAATTACCAAGAATTCAGGGTCCTATTTGATCAAAGTTTTTTCTTGGTAAAATTACCATTTATGGAATTGGTAATTTTACCGAGAAATCTCGGTAAAATTATTGAACTTTCTCGGTAATTTTACTGGACCTTGGTAAAAACGCCAATATTTTTTATTGACTGTGGTAGAATTACCGAGATAAAATAGCGAAGTTACCGGGCATTGATTACCAATAAAATTGATATTCTTACCTGGAAAAAAAACAGTAAAAATACCGGTTTTTAGGTAAGTTTACCAGTCTTAGTAAAATTACCAATAATTGGTAGAAAAAGTGAGATGGTAAAGGTACCAACGGACCTTGGCAAAAACGCCGAGAATTTTTTTTCAGTGTGGATGGTGTAAGAAAGAATGGATTGCATTTTGCGAAAAGGAACAGAAGAAAGGAAAGAGCATTCCAATGTTGATAGGATTGAACAACTTAAATTCTTTGCAAACAATTATAGAAACCATGACAAAAATTAAATTTACATCTTGATTTTCATCTTGAATTCATAATTCATAGAGAGTAAAGATAAAACTTTTTCGGGTGATCAGTTTCTATTTGCAAGGTAAAAAAATTTGCACAATCTCAGCGACATTGGAATGCTTGTGGTTCCTTTTTGCAAAATGCAATCCAAATGAAAGGCATGGTCGATTTGACTGTAGTTTGACGGACTCGGGTTTTTTACACCTTTCCACGGGGTGTTTTGAAAAACATATCGAGGGCTTAGGAACAATACCACCTATCTAACAATTATGCCAAAAAAGAGCTAGCGATTATGTCACATTCTGTACAGTATAAATTAAGCAAACTGATGATCTTATTTTTCCAAATTGGAGCTTCTTTTGTTTTTTATCATCCTTATTTTTTTAGTGCGTTGATGATCAAGTGCATTTCTAGCAAGTCGCAAATCCTCATAAAAATGTAGGTATTCAATAACCAACTACCTATCTGTTTATTTGTTCAGGAACCAAATGCACATTCTCTCATGATTTCATTTGCTTAATTTCTCCCCAAAATGGACAAAAATGTCCATCAGAGTTTTATTATAAGATACGCAATTTTATCCATAAAATTTAAAATAAAGCTTACCCAGAGAAATATCATGGGTGGAATATATCTGACGCATCTCGCAATAATAAGATTAAATTGGACAGCATTTTGCAATTTGGAACTATTAATTCTGGTCTGGTTTAAAAACAACGTATGTGCCATTAGTTTCCCTATGCACATAAGAGTTTTTCCAGATGAGCTAGAATTTATAGGTCCAAATTGCAAAATGCAGTCCAATTTGTCTTGATTCGAGCGCTCACAAAATCTCAATGATAATCCTAATTTCCGCACAGAGAATTTCATTCCTCTTGATTTGGATTACGGAATCTGTTCGAGCGACGTACTTTCCCGCGCAAATTTCCCAAATGCAGGGATGAAAGGCAACGTCGGTTTTCATCTCCAATTTTTTTCACGTGTCCGCAGATCGCCAGGAGGGGTATCATTACACTCAGCGTCGAAGAACGGTGAAACAAAAGGGGTCGGGGGGGCGGGCACTAAATAAATGAAATTATAATAACAATGGTCAGACAATGAACCCGGGCACCAGATGATAATTACAACAAGAGCGACTATAACAAGATGAAAAAAGGGATACATCTAGCGTGCAGATAGCTCGAAAATAATTACGGCTAATACCTGCTAAGCAGCTTAGCAGATACATCATCCATTTTCCCCGCTTTGCCGACCAATTCGCTATCTTTCATAACGACGTTCGTACAGGCGGCGAGGTCGAAAATTGTTCAGGACAAAAGATTAAAAAGATACTCGGGGAGCATATAGGATCGAAAGGACACAAGCAGTGTTTGAAACTCACCTTTGAGTCTCAGGGGCCATTTGGCGCATCAAGCTCGATTTTTAAGGGCCATTGAAGATTTTTTAGGGGGCAAATTGACTTTTGGCCTACATATCATTGGCACATCTAATGAAAACGTAGACACAAGATGTTCTAGTTACAAAACTAGTAGCTGTGACTTCGGGGAATTATCGAAAAATCAACAAACAGAAAAATAAGGATTTTGTCTCTTTTATTACTGGGGGGGGGGGGGGGGGCAATTTTTAGGGGCCAGTTGGCGCAGAGCCCTCATTTTTTAGGCGCCATAACCGATTTCTTAGGCGCATTTGGCGCGTTGGCGCTTGTGAGTTTCGAACACTAGACACAAGGGAAATATTTGAGTCAACTGAAATAAAAGCACCGACAAAGGCTACAGATTAAGCCGTGACCACAAAAGAAATAGAAATTGGCAGAAATTAAATTTGGAAATCAACGTAAATAATTATTTCCCTCGATGCTCTCCGATGACAATTTGATAATAGTTTGTCCTCTTTTATACTGATCATGTTCCTCAAAGGGAATCCAAAAGTTACAGAATGGCCAGACACACTACACAGAAGCTACCACGGGTTTCTGAGACTTCCATCAAATGTCTTTCTACTCCTCGCACATGAAAAGCAGTAGGCAAGTCGAAACCATATCTTCAGAATAAGAAAAACGAGTCTCATTCATGTTATTTGTACTAAGTAAGCAGCTTCAATTCCACATCAAAATAAGTTTTATTTCAAAAAACATAAGTGCGGCAAATGAGAGGAGATAGCGATTTGACTGCCGCAGTCCATCACCTCCATCATTTTCCCGCCATTTCGGCAAGTTCGAAATTCCATCGAGTATTTAGACTTTCTAAAAGAGGGCTTGTACGAAATGACCCGAAAATTACGCAATTAATCACCGCGTAATCTATTCACCTGGTACTATTAAGGTATTAAAGAAAAAACACAAGGTTTAGTGACCCATGTACCGACTGCTCTTGTTATATTTTTTCAGAAATATTAAAAAAACTAATAACTCCCAGCAGCGCCGTAGCTATAGGAATTCTTTAAGAGGGGGAGGGGTCCATTCAAAGACTTTCCGGTAAATTTACATTATTTTGTGTACGTCCCTGATAATATTTTATGTCTGCCCTCCAAAAGTCAAAAAAAGGTACTATTAACGGGTCTAAGGGGGGAGAGCAGACCCCTGGACCTCCCTCACTGACAAAAGAGTATAGTAAATTTTACCATAATCTGACACAGTGATCCGAGTATATGGTAATAAACACCAGACTCTCTCGTAGCATTTACCATATTATAGTAAGTGTCACTAGAGTTCTGGCGAATACCACTGTAATTCTGGTTATTTTCACTAAATAGTGTCACTGTGTAAGAAATCAAGTATACCAATAGTAGATGTTACAATACTTTTTTTTTCAGTCCTCTCCCCTTGTCTACGCCGGTGAGTCCCAGTCTTGGTCCTGAAAAGTTGGTGTTGAGCCCCACTGCGCGATGGCGCGGAGCTCCAGCGCCGCGCCACGCTGGTCGAGATGAAGGCTGTCACGTCAACTTATCAAGCGATTTGTGATTTCTGCAGCATTTGACCTCACTCATACGAGCCGGTGCAGTTAGAGTGCATCCTAGGTGAAGATCCTCTCCTGTTTGTGCAGCTAAATAAATCAGAATTCCGCCCGATAACACCTGCATTCCAATCAGAAACGAAATATCTCCGAGACTCGCACCAGTTCCTCGAGCGTTGCATCGCGATGATTGCGGACGAGCGAGGCGAACGATGCATTTGAAGGATCAACATTATAGTGTGAGGAATAATACATGCACTTCGAACCTGCCGTGATAGCCAAGAGAGCCGTGTAAGTGCCAAAATAAAGTTTTGAGGAAATAGGCTTGCTAGCGCCTGAGACGGAAATTTTATTAAAAAAACGTAGTGTATCTATATGCTTAGGGAGATAATGGACATGTCGGTAATTGTAGAGTTCCTATGTAGAAAGAGTTGTAACGACGTGGCTTATGCTACCACGATAGCGAAGAGAGCAGTAAGTGCAAAATTGAAGTTTTGAGAAAACGGGCTAAGAAGCTTCTGACCAGAAAATTACACACTTCTGACAAGAAAAAAAGTCACGTGCCTCAAAATTCGCCCCCCCCCCCCCGAACTTTATGCTGGATCCGCCCCTGATCGCACCAGGGTTGCACAAGTGAAATGAAAAATTTGAAAAATTGAAAATTTTCGTGAAATATTTCATGAAATTTCACAAGGTTGTGAAACATATGAAAAATATGAAACATTTACAGGGGTTGGGTAGGCAACACGTGCCAAGAAACACCAACAGGCAAAAATCAATCGCTTTTCCTCTTAATTCTCCATTTAATTTCGAAAAATATTTTTCAAAAATCTTAATATTTCTCTGAAATTTCACGAAACATTTCACATGAAATTTCAAGATTTTATTTTCAAGCAAAATTGCAACCCTGCATCGCACACATCAAGGCGATGGACGGTGACCGGGGACAGAGAGGGGAGGGAGGGGGGGGGGGCATGAACTATGTGCCGCGAAGCCGATGAGAGAAATAGTGCGATTATTAAACGTCAAGCGAGCCCGCCAGATCGCACGCTCTGCATGCATGCAACATCATAATGATTACCTTACCAAACGGTGAAATTTGGCATCGATGGTGGCGCGCGGCGTTGTTTCAGCGCGAAACGTTTCGTGTTAGCGGACGATAAAACACGGAGGGGCAGCAGACGAAAGGGACTTGGCCGGCCACTCAAATAATTATAAAGCCAAGCTTAAAAACATCACCTATTTCATCTGTGCAGCACCTTTCCTTTGTACCTTGATTTCCTGCCAGGGCGTCCCGTTCCAGTGGCGTGGCGTGAATTTCGATGTATCGATTGTTACGCCATTTAAACCTATGGTAAAGAATCGATTATGAAGGTGTTCGCTGCGAACACCCAGTTTATCGATCCTTTTCCATAGTTTTATATGGCATAGCAATCGATATATCGCAATTCACGCCACGCCACTGTCCCGTTCCGCGAGCGAGTCGCGCTGCTTCTCTGCCCTGCTTAGGAAAAACGTCGTATGGACCTTCAGGCGTTGCCAAATTTACATTTATGAAACACGAATTTCCTGGTAAACTAATACATATTTTTTCTTCCAATTTTTCAGATAATGTTGTTCGCAATCTCACCTAAAGTTCCTGAAAATTTTAAGAGAAACATATTCATAAAAGTCCTCAAAACTAAACATTTTACTGAAGGAAATTTGGCAACTCTCGAATGTTGATACGGCGTTCTTCCTTAGCACAGCAGTTCTGCCCATCGGCGGAACCAAGAGGGTGAGGGGGGGGGGGTCCGTTGGACACCTCTATAAAATGTGAGGGATCCCGCGAAATGAGTGCGTGACATATCTTTCATCTTGAAATGGGTCAGTTGTGCCAGTCACAGAATAGATGATAAATAAGATTGACAACGATTAAGGAGATCTGTCCAATCAGCAAGTTTCTACGTCCAGAATCAGTGAATACCAGGGGGTCCGCCCCCCGGCTGCTCCGCGGCTTAACCCCTGGCGATTTGTGTCCCTGCCAGCCTGATGAGAATTGTCATGAAAATGTGAAGAAATGTGTTTCCAATGCTCCATGTCTGTCAAAAGATCCTGGATTCTTTCAGATGTTTCAAATGTTCCAAGAAAGTTTCAAATGATGCAACAGGTCCGGAACACTTCGGTTATTTCAAAAGTTCCGGGAAAAATTCAGAAAAATCACAAAAGTTCCGGAATCCGGAACTAGTTCCGGGTAATGGGAGCACTGTGTAATTCAGCCAAAAATTGGTAGTACGATGTCATGATTATAAGAGGGAGATTGATCAGTTTATCGGACTAAATTTTCAAATGAGGTACTAATTTTTTAGGCTCTTGTCATACCGAAGTGAAGCGGCATTAATAGTATGCCCCCAGTCTTTCTCCCCTGTTGAAAATTGGCAGTAGAATCTGTGTTCCAAAATACCATAGACCTACAGCCGGCTGTAAGATTTCCAATAGCTTCTATAGCTGGCAACACAATTTCTTATAGCCTTTTATAGCCGATGGCGACTAAGCAACAGCCTGGCGATAAAGTGTATGCTAAACGTTACCAATTACGGATGCTAGGACTTAGTGAGTTTTTGGACTACCGCTCTCTTTTTGGGCCGTAGTATCTTGATTTATTTTGCGAGGAAAGCTCCGTACTTTTGAAGGATGCCTGCCATTCCTAACATGTTGGAGCGCCTGCAATTTTGTATGATACTGTGCAATACCTCTGGTGTGAAATAGTTGCTTCAAGTGCCGTGGTACACTGCGGCGCGGCGCGGCGGGCAGGCAGCGAGCGCGAAACGCGGATTGGCGCCTTCAAACCTAAGAGGGATACTTCACGCATTGCGCAATGCGTGAAGTATCCCTGTTAGGTTTGAAGGCGCCAGTGCGCCGCCGCTCCGCTTAGTGTTAGGCTCTAATATTTAATCTCGCGGAGTCAGCGTTTTTCAACTCATGACTTTGAAATGTTTGCACACTCTGTATGGATTATTCTCATTTTAATTGACGAAAAAAAATATGTAGTAAAAGAAAATATAATGTGCGTTTTGTAAATATTAAGGTGATTCCGTACAAACTTAAGGCTTTACAAAGCACACGAATTTCTACACAATTTCTTATAGGCTTTTATAGCTGATGGCGAAAAAGCAACAGCCAGGCGATAAAGTGTAAAGCCCGGCGATAGGAACTATAGCCCGGCTGTATAATTTTTTATCGCTTCGGGTAGCCCGGCCGTATAATTTTTTCCACTTTCTTACAGCCAGCTATATGATTTTCTATCGCCTTCTTCAGTCGGCTATAAGAACTCCTATGGTATTTTGAAACGCAGCTCCTATCGCCAATTTTTACCAGGGTCTCCATTCAAAAATTAATTGAAGTAGCACGATTTTCAGTTCAAAATTCATTCCGTCATTTTCCATTACCTCTTTTGAAATTTGAATCAATAAAGAATATCCCATACAACTTCATCTATAGTCTAGGCTCCTCAGCTGACGAAGAAGAACCATTACAGACAAAACAACGCCATACAAGCCAGCTGAGATGCCTTTCAAACACAAAAACTCGGCATTCGAATAATGCACGGAACGTAAAACAATGGGAGAATGTACGGATTTGGGTTTGGACTCAACATGCAACCATTTTAACTCCGCGGTGGGCCGGGTTGCATACGCTCGAGTTTGCGGGCGAAATCTGAGATCTGCCAACGGTCTTCGCGTCAGGCTACAGGTGCAATTAGTGTTTTCTTCAAGCTTGACGTCTATTAACGTCAACTACACTGTTAAAAAAAACGGAGTGAGACTCAGCACAAGCGCGAGTAAGAACGGGCCCTCACTTCGCCGGACCGAGGAGTCACTCCGACGGAGAATCGGCTGGACGGATTTTGGGTGCCGTACACATAGAAATCACTCCGACGCCGGACGGATTCGCGGGAGCCGCAAATTTAAGGGTTCGCAGCTAGGGGATGGTGGAAAGGGGTTAATTGTGGAAATAATTTTTGAAACCATGAAAAATAAAAATAATGAAACCATTGGTACGTAATTTAACCGATTTTGAAGGTTAGAAATGTTTTACCTACCTTGGGAATTGAACCCGGGACCTACCTAACACTAACCGACGACCCTACCGATTGAGCTATAGCGAACAATGTATGAATAAGACGCAAAAAACGGTATTTAACGTCGATTTGAACGGGCCGCTAAGATATTTTCAATCTACCTGGATTTGTCCGTGTATTTAGTTTACTTTACTATATTTTTTAACTATATTTCATCGTTTTACTTTGTTTTATTTCCTTGTTGTCTCTATTTTTTCTTCACTCTATTTTATTTTTTCAAGCACTTCATTTTTTTTTTCTTTAATTATTTACTTCTCATTCCTTTACTTTGTTTTATATTTACTGTGATTTCTTTTAATACTTCATCATAATTTTTGGACTTCACTTTACTCTTAAAATTCATTCTATTCTTTAACATCATTTAGTTGTTTCTGTTAACTCATCAGCTGATGTATTCCTAACCTAGTATTATTAAATAAACTCATAGATGAATGTGGAATATTGGAGTCGTCCCTTTCTTTGATTGAGTGTTCCACATAATGGTGACCCATCGACGTGATACCTAAATAAAAAGTTCGTTGTGCATTGGTAAAGATATGAAGTAGGCGCTCGCCACCATATCCTGAAAAAAAATAAATACTGAAGTACGAAGTAGACGCTCGTCACCGTACATTCATAGTTCAGCATTGTGTGCAGTAGACGCTTGTCACCACACTAGCTGAAAAAATAAATAATTTACCGGTAAAAATCAGGTGCAGGTAACGCAGTAGGCGCTAGCCACCGTAAACCACACCACCCAACGTGTCCTCGTGCCGTTATCAGCGCTTTTAAGCCCGTGCCCTCGTGCCGTGGACTTAACCTCCAATAAGCACTTGTGCCGTGGAGCAAAAACAAGGCCTTGTGACGGCTTTCAGCCGATAATAAATAAAATGACGGCTTTCAGCCGACAATAAATAAAAAGTCCTATCTAAGCGAAAGTGCATTTAGGCAAAAATGATGGCTTCCAGCCGATAATAATCAAAAAAGACCTATCTAAGCGCGAAAGTGCATTTAGGCATAAAAGACCTATCTAAGTTTCGAGAAGTATCTAAGTATCGGAGTTTAGAGAAGAAAAAGTATAAAGAGTGAGAAGAAAAAGTATAAAGAGTGAGAAAAAAAAGTATAACCTAAGTGAGCAGAAAATAAGGTTATGATCCGAGACTGATATGAGTTATAAGATCGAGAATAAAGAGAAGTGAGCAGAGATATAACAATGGAATAAAATACATAATACTACAGTAAATATGAAGAAAGGAGGATTTACTAGTCAAGCAAAACCCAGCGTGAATGAAGCAGAAATCTTTAAAAAAGAAGCTACAGAGGAGTTGAAAATTCGAATGGAAAACATGGAATATCAACTGTCCAGATTTGTGAACTCTATGGAAACAACTTCCGAAACAAGCTCACCTGAGATAAGTAAAATAAAAGCCCAGTATACTTACCAGTTGTACCAACTTGATTTTTGAATATTTAAAAGTAACAGTTGCATTAAAGCACCTACAGAAAAATGTGTGGAATCCTGAGGAGATAAACCCCTGATTCAACAATGCATGCAATGTCTGCATTGGATGACAATGTCCCTAACCCTGACAAATTTGTGTGTCATTTTCAATTGGCTTTTGTAAAGAAGAGAGAATGAGCACAATAGAGAAATAAAGCGAGTTTAACATACATGAATTTTTATGTAACTTAGCATTATTGTGGATTAATTATTATGATCTTAAACACGTGATAAATTAACACATGGTGAAAATAATACGATATTCATAATTCCTCTGCTTACAAATCGAATTTCCAAAAATTGGAATTTGCTTTTTGGTGCGAAAGGAAATCATCCAAAATGTATGATGTATTTATGCTTTTAATAACCCTCTCGAATAGAGCTGAAAGATTTGAGGAATTCATTGTAAGGAAAAGTAAAGACATTTAGAGAAATGTTTAAAGATTCAATAAAAAGCTGAAAGACAGTGGAAGACTAATAAATACAGCTGAAATGAGGAGATAAAAGAGAAGTGTTGACAAATGAGTTTGAGTTCAGTGGTTTACATAATAAGAATGCAGATCCTTATGGATCGAATGTTCAAAAATGATGAATGTTTGAATTGGGTAAAGCTCAAAAAGTATTTAAAATCTCGTATAGGCGATCAGTAGTATTGAAAGCGATTCTGACCCATAGTCTGAATTTCTAGCAGTGAAGATGAGATCTCTGGATGAGAAAGAACGTGAATAAGATTTTACACTAAGTGTAGAAGCAAGACGGACTAAATTATTATCCGATATTATCAGACATATCATCATGATCTGAAGTTAATATCAATGTGTAAGATAAATAGTTCGTTTTTCTGTTTCTGTTGTTATCTGGTTTCAGGTAACCTACTAAGAGCTAAGAGCAAAATATAATGGAACTAAACCGAGCCTATCCTCTGCTGTCCCGTCCGTCCTATGTTCTCCTGTATTGTCCTATGTATATCCTACATCCTATGCATGAAATTCTGTATGAAACCCTGGCTGAATACTCATAGCCTACTTTGCGGTATTATAACCACTATACCTACCACTCTCCGTAACCCACGCTGGACCCCTGGTGAAATGAGAGACGATGATGAAAAGCAACGCAAAAGAAGAACATAATAAACGAAAGCAGAAGAAGAAGGCATATTCCTGTATCTCTTTAACTTTAACTGAGTACTTTAACTTTCACGAAGACAAGGAAGTGTGCACCCACACTGCAACAATTTTGTTTGGCCAGGAATGATTATTCAAGAAGAATAAAAATGTTACGCTTATGTACCCAAATCTAATGATTAGAGTATAACTCAATTAAATGCTGCTGTCTTTGAGCGGTTCTTCCTGTACTTCGGAACATAAACATTTGAGGTCCGATGTGAAAATCCTTGTGGAGGAAATCAACATCTTGGCAGAGGCACTTGATGGCGTCATTCTTCGAAGTACCAATTTATTCGAAAGAGCCCAAATGGCGGAAGCAGCTCTTTACAGAGTTAGAGATGATATTAGCAGCGTACAAGATGCATATCGACGATAAAAGACATCGTTAGTTCGTTGGTTATAAGGAACAGAAGCAAGCTTTCCTTAACTTCAAACAATCTCTTGCTAAACTTAAGGCAGAACAACGAAAGCCCGAAGAAGAATAATGAAACATGAAATCTCAGAAGAACAACTGATCATGAATCCAGTCAAATTCGACGAAGAATTGACGGAGCTTACCAATCAAAATTACCTACCAATCGTGGCATATGGCACTATGGCACCAGCAGCGTCACTTGCAATACTGACGGTCTCTGTGTAAAGCTACATTGCAGAATGCAACTCACATATACCCAACTAAATGGGTGGGCAATGTAACCAAAGCAATCGAAACAACGAGTGAGAATCAAGAGCCCCTTTGCTTCAACAAAAATAATGAAGTGAGAGTAGTAATGTTATGTCTGTTAGAAAGGAGCAGCTGATTGACTTCGCAAAACTTCGGAGAAGGCAACAACAATCATTCTGTCAATGCTTATCCAAATCGAACAAATCAGAAATCGATCATTCGTGCACTGTACTCTTTTTCCCTTGCCTACGTTTTTATCCAATGGTTTTTCAAATGGTTAAGGTTTTTAATGAGGCAGTGCTTCCTGTTGATAATGAAGTTCATAAAAAGAAAATGATCCCGAAGTCCAATTCAAAGTCTCATTTTACTTGAAGTATTGAGAAAAATACAGCAAATGATGCGTCCCGAATTCATCAAATTTTTAAATGTCAACAGATGTTACGACAACTGGAATTTATCTACTTTTTAATGAAATTTCAATTTGACCCTAAAGAACCTCATTGCGTAACGGCGGCGCTTCTGACTCCTCTCGAAAGTGCCTGCAAGTTCCTGCAGACAAGAAGAATCACTACGACGTTTACCCTAGCGTCGTGGCTTCAAGATCACAGCCAAGTGAAAAATTAGGATGCACTATTTTATGCACTTAATTACGAAGAAAAACAAGAACTAATAAATTAAAGTTTAAAATTCGTTAATTATTATTACAAAATAATGTCATAATTAACATAATGCTGATGTACTAATGTTATGTGTTCAATTGAGGAAACCTCAAGGGGGGGAGTATGTTAACTCATCAGCTGATGTATTCCTAACCTAGTATTATTAAATAAACTCATAGATGAATGTGGAATATTGGAGTCGTCCCTTTCTTTGATTGAGTGTTCCACATAAGAAGTGTGTTCCACAGTTTCCCTTATTTTTTCTTTTTCTTCATCTCCTTGCTCCCTCTAATTATTTACTTCAATTTAGTCTTTGACTTCATTTTATCATATATTTGATTTACTTTATTTTATTTCTTTTCTATTGTCTCTGTTATACCATAATTTCGACTATTCTATTATTTCCACTATTCTATTATTTTTTCTATTTTTTTCTCTTTAAATTTTTCATTTTCATTCTGAGAGTGGTAGGCTTAAAGGGGAGAAGAGACAGTATATAGCGCTAGTGCGAGGGAGAGAAGGTGCGCGTGACTCCGGGCCGTGCTGCAGCTCCGGTGCGGAGTGCTTTGACTACACATGCAGCCCGTCTCAGCACCTACGCGCTGAACCGCACTCCCGTGTTCATTCTCACTCCGGATTTTCCGTCGGACGGAATCAACGATTTTTAACAGTGTACACTGTTAAAAAAAACGGAGTGAGACTCAGCACAAGCGCGAGTAAGAACGGGCCCTCACTTCGCCGGACCGAGGAGTCACTCCGACGGAGAATCGGCTGGACGGATTTTGGGTGCCGTACACATAGAAATCACTCCGACGCCGGACGGATTCGCGGGAGCCGCAAATTTAAGGGTTCGCAGCTAGGGGATGGTGGAAAGGGGTTAATTGTGGAAATAATTTTTGAAACCATGAAAAATAAAAATAATGAAACCATTGGTACGTAATTTAACCGATTTTGAAGGTTAGAAATGTTTTACCTACCTTGGGAATTGAACCCGGGACCTACCTAACACTAACCGACGACCCTACCGATTGAGCTATAGCGAACAATGTATGAATAAGACGCAAAAACGGTATTTAACGTCGATTTGAACGGGCCGCTAAGATATTTTCAATCTACCTGGATTTGTCCGTGTATTTAGTTTACTTTACTATATTTTTTAACTATATTTCATCGTTTTACTTTGTTTTATTTCCTTGTTGTCTCTATTTTTTCTTCACTCTATTTTATTTTTTCAAGCACTTCATTTTTTTTTTCTTTAATTATTTACTTCTCATTCCTTTACTTTGTTTTATATTTACTGTGATTTCTTTTAATACTTCATCATAATTTTTGGACTTCACTTTACTCTTAAAATTCATTCTATTCTTTAACATCATTTAGTTGTTTCTGTTAACTCATCAGCTGATGTATTCCTAACCTAGTATTATTAAATAAACTCATAGATGAATGTGGAATATTGGAGTCGTCCCTTTCTTTGATTGAGTGTTCCACATAATGGTGACCCATCGACGTGATACCTAAATAAAAAGTTCGTTGTGCATTGGTAAAGATATGAAGTAGGCGCTCGCCACCATATCCTGAAAAAAAATAAATACTGAAGTACGAAGTAGACGCTCGTCACCGTACATTCATAGTTCAGCATTGTGTGCAGTAGACGCTTGTCACCACACTAGCTGAAAAAATAAATAATTTACCGGTAAAAATCAGGTGCAGGTAACGCAGTAGGCGCTAGCCACCGTAAACCACACCACCCAACGTGTCCTCGTGCCGTTATCAGCGCTTTTAAGCCCGTGCCCTCGTGCCGTGGACTTAACCTCCAATAAGCACTTGTGCCGTGGAGCAAAAACAAGGCCTTGTGACGGCTTTCAGCCGATAATAAATAAAATGACGGCTTTCAGCCGACAATAAATAAAAAGTCCTATCTAAGCGAAAGTGCATTTAGGCAAAAATGATGGCTTCCAGCCGATAATAATCAAAAAAGACCTATCTAAGCGCGAAAGTGCATTTAGGCATAAAAGACCTATCTAAGTTTCGAGAAGTATCTAAGTATCGGAGTTTAGAGAAGAAAAAGTATAAAGAGTGAGAAGAAAAAGTATAAAGAGTGAGAAAAAAAAGTATAACCTAAGTGAGCAGAAAATAAGGTTATGATCCGAGACTGATATGAGTTATAAGATCGAGAATAAAGAGAAGTGAGCAGAGATATAACAATGGAATAAAATACATAATACTACAGTAAATATGAAGAAAGGAGGATTTACTAGTCAAGCAAAACCCAGCGTGAATGAAGCAGAAATCTTTAAAAAAGAAGCTACAGAGGAGTTGAAAATTCGAATGGAAAACATGGAATATCAACTGTCCAGATTTGTGAACTCTATGGAAACAACTTCCGAAACAAGCTCACCTGAGATAAGTAAAATAAAAGCCCAGTATACTTACCAGTTGTACCAACTTGATTTTTGAATATTTAAAAGTAACAGTTGCATTAAAGCACCTACAGAAAAATGTGTGGAATCCTGAGGAGATAAACCCCTGATTCAACAATGCATGCAATGTCTGCATTGGATGACAATGTCCCTAACCCTGACAAATTTGTGTGTCATTTTCAATTGGCTTTTGTAAAGAAGAGAGAATGAGCACAATAGAGAAATAAAGCGAGTTTAACATACATGAATTTTTATGTAACTTAGCATTATTGTGGATTAATTATTATGATCTTAAACACGTGATAAATTAACACATGGTGAAAATAATACGATATTCATAATTCCTCTGCTTACAAATCGAATTTCCAAAAATTGGAATTTGCTTTTTGGTGCGAAAGGAAATCATCCAAAATGTATGATGTATTTATGCTTTTAATAACCCTCTCGAATAGAGCTGAAAGATTTGAGGAATTCATTGTAAGGAAAAGTAAAGACATTTAGAGAAATGTTTAAAGATTCAATAAAAAGCTGAAAGACAGTGGAAGACTAATAAATACAGCTGAAATGAGGAGATAAAAGAGAAGTGTTGACAAATGAGTTTGAGTTCAGTGGTTTACATAATAAGAATGCAGATCCTTATGGATCGAATGTTCAAAAATGATGAATGTTTGAATTGGGTAAAGCTCAAAAAGTATTTAAAATCTCGTATAGGCGATCAGTAGTATTGAAAGCGATTCTGACCCATAGTCTGAATTTCTAGCAGTGAAGATGAGATCTCTGGATGAGAAAGAACGTGAATAAGATTTTACACTAAGTGTAGAAGCAAGACGGACTAAATTATTATCCGATATTATCAGACATATCATCATGATCTGAAGTTAATATCAATGTGTAAGATAAATAGTTCGTTTTTCTGTTTCTGTTGTTATCTGGTTTCAGGTAACCTACTAAGAGCTAAGAGCAAAATATAATGGAACTAAACCGAGCCTATCCTCTGCTGTCCCGTCCGTCCTATGTTCTCCTGTATTGTCCTATGTATATCCTACATCCTATGCATGAAATTCTGTATGAAACCCTGGCTGAATACTCATAGCCTACTTTGCGGTATTATAACCACTATACCTACCACTCTCCGTAACCCACGCTGGACCCCTGGTGAAATGAGAGACGATGATGAAAAGCAACGCAAAAGAAGAACATAATAAACGAAAGCAGAAGAAGAAGGCATATTCCTGTATCTCTTTAACTTTAACTGAGTACTTTAACTTTCACGAAGACAAGGAAGTGTGCACCCACACTGCAACAATTTTGTTTGGCCAGGAATGATTATTCAAGAAGAATAAAAATGTTACGCTTATGTACCCAAATCTAATGATTAGAGTATAACTCAATTAAATGCTGCTGTCTTTGAGCGGTTCTTCCTGTACTTCGGAACATAAACATTTGAGGTCCGATGTGAAAATCCTTGTGGAGGAAATCAACATCTTGGCAGAGGCACTTGATGGCGTCATTCTTCGAAGTACCAATTTATTCGAAAGAGCCCAAATGGCGGAAGCAGCTCTTTACAGAGTTAGAGATGATATTAGCAGCGTACAAGATGCATATCGACGATAAAAGACATCGTTAGTTCGTTGGTTATAAGGAACAGAAGCAAGCTTTCCTTAACTTCAAACAATCTCTTGCTAAACTTAAGGCAGAACAACGAAAGCCCGAAGAAGAATAATGAAACATGAAATCTCAGAAGAACAATTGATCAAGAATCTAGCCAAATTTGACCAAGAATTGACGGAGCTTAACAATCAAAATTACCTATCAATCGTGGCATATGGCACTATGCACCGGCAGCGTCACTTGCAATACTGACGGTCTCTGTGTAAAGCTACATTGCAGAATGCAACTCACATATACCCAACTAAATGGGTGGGCAATGTAACCAAAGCAATCGAAACAACGAGTGAGAATCAAGGGCCCCTTTGCTTCAACAAAAATAATGAAGTGAGAGTAGTAATGTTATGTTCTGTTAGAAAAGAGCAGCTGATTGACTTCGCAAAACTTCGGAGAAGGCAACAACAATCATTCTGTCAATGCTTATCCAAATCGAACAAATCAGAAATCGATCATTCGTGCACTGTACTCTTTTTCCCTTGCCTACGTTTTTATCCAATGGTTTTTCAAATGGTTAAGGTTTTTAATGAGGCAGTGCTTCCTGTTGATAATGAAGTTCATAAAAAGAAAATGATCCCGAAGTCCAATTCAAAGTCTCATTTTACTTGAAGTATTGAGAAAAATACAGCAAATGATGCGTCCCGAATTCATCAAATTTTTAAATGTCAACAGATGTTACGACAACTGGAATTTATCTACTTTTTAATGAAATTTCAATTTGACCCTAAAGAACCTCATTGCGTAACGGCGGCGCTTCTGACTCCTCTCGAAAGTGCCTGCAAGTTCCTGCAGACAAGAAGAATCACTACGACGTTTACCCTAGCGTCGTGGCTTCAAGATCACAGCCAAGTGAAAAATTAGGATGCACTATTTTATGCACTTAATTACGAAGAAAAACAAGAACTAATAAATTAAAGTTTAAAATTCGTTAATTATTATTACAAAATAATGTCATAATTAACATAATGCTGATGTACTAATGTTATGTGTTCAATTGAGGAAACCTCAAGGGGGGGAGTATGTTAACTCATCAGCTGATGTATTCCTAACCTAGTATTATTAAATAAACTCATAGATGAATGTGGAATATTGGAGTCGTCCCTTTCTTTGATTGAGTGTTCCACATAAGAAGTGTGTTCCACAGTTTCCCTTATTTTTTCTTTTTCTTCATCTCCTTGCTCCCTCTAATTATTTACTTCAATTTAGTCTTTGACTTCATTTTATCATATATTTGATTTACTTTATTTTATTTCTTTTCTATTGTCTCTGTTATACCATAATTTCGACTATTCTATTATTTCCACTATTCTATTATTTTTTCTATTTTTTTCTCTTTAAATTTTTCATTTTCATTCTGAGAGTGGTAGGCTTAAAGGGGAGAAGAGACAGTATATAGCGCTAGTGCGAGGGAGAGAAGGTGCGCGTGACTCCGGGCCGTGCTGCAGCTCCGGTGCGGAGTGCTTTGACTACACATGCAGCCCGTCTCAGCACCTACGCGCTGAACCGCACTCCCGTGTTCATTCTCACTCCGGATTTTCCGTCGGACGGAATCAACGATTTTTAACAGTGTACTTGGACGCTCCTGTCGCACAGATTTTGTTGACTCTTTAGTTGACTTGGTCCATTATGCGCCGTGCTGAGAATAATTGATGTATGATAATTATAAGATTTCCAAATATTCTCAGATAAAAAATTTTTGAGAGAAGTTATTTTTCCTTGAAATTCTGAGCTCTAGTAGACAAAATTGCGCATGATTTCTGTAAAAATTAAAAAAAAACAAGCCTCAAAGGTGATTTTTTGAAACATTTTGTGAATGAAAATTATAGATACTTTTATTCGAGGACACTGGGGCCCGATTCTCTCTCTGACCGATTTCCCCTTCAGCCTCATTGCGATTTTTAAACATAATACATCCTTGCCAACTCTCACAAAAAATAATAGAATTTCACAACGGTTTTATCACGAATCGACCAACCGATCAGTTATTATTTGACAACCTCGCTAAAACGGGAACTGATCAACCACACACTGACCCTCCGTGCATCGTCTTGGCCGCGGTTTTTGACAAGTGAGCATAGTTGCCATATCGTGTGGGAATAGCATTTTTTGAGGCTGGCTTTAATGTGATTTTCGGGAATGGGAGGTCTGGCAGCACCGGCGTTAACCCAACCCAGAGGCCTTGCGACCCGCGGCTTGCGGAGAAATCCTCACAGGCTCAGAAGATGCTGTTCCTGGTTAAGACATCAGGTGCGTGTCTTGGGCTCGGGAGAGATGCAAACCATTGACGGGCCAACCTGAACGACGCTCAGTGCGCAGGAATTGGACTCGTGACCAACATTTCAGATCGCCGAACTATCGGAGAAGAACCGTGGGGTTGTTTAAAAAATACATGAACCATCCACTGGAAAAAAAAACACACAATGGATCTAGAGTCCAGACTCTTGAAAACATTGACAAGAAAAAATACTCTTGATTCAATCCGATTTTTGCTTAAATCAAAAGGAAATCCGCTCAAATTAAGAGGCTTAGTTCTTGATTTAAGCAAAAATCCGATTGAATCAAGAGTATTTTATCTTGTCGATGTTTTGAGAGTCTGGACTCAAGATCCAATGTGGGGATTTTTTTCCAGTGTCAGATACGAATGCTGCCGTGCTAAGGAAAAACACTGTATGAACACTCGAGAGTTGTCACTTTACCTTCACTAAAATGTTTATTTTTGAGGACATTTATGAATATTTTTTCCTGAGATTTGCAGGAATAATTCATGAAATTTCACTATATTGTTAGAAATATGAAAAATTTGAAACATATCTTCAAGGGCTGAGTATGCAACACTCCCTCAATAACACAGAAAAGTAAAAAAAAATTAGCCACTCATTTAATTTTGCATTTAATTTCGATTAATTGTAGAGGGACTCCAGGCGTCGGTAACTTCTTGGCCGCAAAAGCCCCGCAAGTTCACCCAATGTTCGGCGGGCTTCGATTCCAAACGGGCACTAACAAGACATGGACAAGCTGGTTATGCTCCTTGACATTCGAGAGGCGCTGGATCAGGAATGAGCCCAATGGAAAAATATTTAATGCATTTGAGAATCTGCTACAGTGCCTGTCAGGGGTAAATATGCAATATTCCGCACGAGGAGAAAGCAATAAACAAGAATAGCTGCCCACCCCCATGTTTTATATTAAGTTTATAACGAGCGATTTTGATTGGGAAGTTACCTCGTGCGCAACCGCAAAACATTTCCAACGACCTCTGCGATGACAAAACAGTTTACAGATTCGCAACAGTCATAAATGGACGAGTGCTGCCATTTTATCTGACCAAAGGTTTCGGAGTTCCCGAAATTAATTCCGATTTCTAAGAATTCCGAAAAAGAATCCAATTTTTCCAAAGTTCCGGAAACATTTCTGTAATAAACTCGGATTTAATTAAAAAGATGGTGAAATTTGATTAAAAAATGTGTTAAGATATTCAGTCAAACTGACGAAAAATCCCAAAATTCCGAGGAAATTCCAAAAATAGCTGGCAATTCCGAGAGTTTTGTAGGATCCGAGAAACCTCATAAGTTCTACAATTCGGAATTGATTCCGGAAAATGGCAGCGCTGAAATGGACTAAATTTTTAATAAAGAAGTACTACCTCTGGCTCATCCAAAAATAAGCACCATTTGCATAGGGACACTAATGGCACATATGATGTTTTCTAAAATGAGCCAGAAGTGTAGCTGGTGCCTGCGAAATGTATATAGTCCAAACATTGATATAACTTATTAGAGAGCCTAACTGTTTTCAGCCATATACTGTCGATATTTATCTCATTTTTTGCGTCTTACCAGGGCCAATTAATGATTTTTGCAGCGAAATTTTTAATCTCAGCAAGAGACACTAAAAATAATAAAATCCTCTCTATCCTATAATAAAATCATATTTAAGACGTTACATGGACGGGGTGAGGAAGAGGAGTAAGCCGGTTGATGGGCAGGTGTGAGGAAGGGGAGTAGAAAGGTCCGAATTTTAATAGAGTGGGTCTTTACTTTCAGAGGCCTTTGTTTAGTCATGGACCAGCTAAATCTGGCCCTGTCAAGGTCGACTTCCAAAAAAGGAATAAAAATTTAGAGTAAGGAGAAAGTCACTAAGAATATTTCTTGGCGGGAAATTTTTCTTTGGAACATCATTTTGTTATTCAATTACAATTATTTGCTCATTATAACGAATATACAACAAGGAATTGGACGGAGTTAAACAGAAAGGAACCAAGCCACATCAAGATCGAACCGAGAAAAAGAGGTTTAAAGTTTGGCTCCTGCTCCTGCATAAGACTCAATGTAAAAGATAAACTTCAAGTTCAATTTCTGCAAAATTTGCTCCAACAAAAACTTTGAATTTTTGGCTATAGATAGTAGAGCAGTGGTTGAGTTCAAAACCACTCATAACTCAATTTTTTTCCAAAATGTGGGTTGGTTCCTTTCTGCTTAACTCAGTCCAATTGATGAACAAACGTTTACCGTGGACTGCAATTTTAACCAATCAGAGACCAGGATTTAAATCCATCCTCTGGTTAAAGCATTTGACAGGAGGTCAAACCAGGTCAGGAGGTACCTGTCAGATCTTTTCCAATTTTTCTCTCCGTCGAGCTAAATTTAACCAGGAGTTTGTGCTAAGAAGAGGTGATAAAATGGATCTCTCACGATTATCCTCTTGTCAAATGTAACAAGCAGTTTGACCAGGGGTGATAGAACCGACCCTCATTCTAGCGCAGAGGGTCGGGAAGAGCGTACCTGCGTTTCACTTACCTTGACCTCAAAAGGCTTGCGCCGTTTCTTACAGTTTTCTGAAAATTAGGTTAATTAGACGGAAGCCGTTTTCGCACCGACCAATTTATCAACAAACGGGACCTATGAGAGAAAATCGGTACACAGCTTCCCTGTGACGTGACGTAGGACGAAGACTGCCGTGCTAAGGAAGAACGACGTATGAATATTCGAGTGTTGCCGAATTTCCTTCATTAAAATGCTTATTTTTGAGGAAAGTTATGAACATTTTCCCTTGAAACTTTCAGAAACTGTAGGTAAAAGTGCGAACAAAATTATTTAAAAAATTGGAGGGAAAATATTCAAAAGTGTACCAGGAAATTCGTGTTTTATCGAAGGAAATTTGGCAACGCCTGAAGGTTCATACGGCGTTCTTCCTTAGCATGGCCATGGGAAAGAACTCCCCCGCCCCCGCAGAGAACGAGGGGCAGCGCGCCGCACAGTGGACAAAATCAAAAATTCAAAACTCGACAGCGGAATATTTTTTTGGAAAGTGTCATCTTGATATTTCTAACTCACGATGATTGTTCATTTTCAAATTTTTTGCTCAGAACTACTTCAAATGTGGGTAGAAATTAGGCGGGAAAAGTGTCGAGAATCACCGGTCCATAAGAATACACGGGAAAAAGAAGTCAACTTCAAATGAAGAGATCTCGCTTGAAACGCAAAATGCTCTGGGTGGTTGACATTTTCGTAATCCGTAGATATCCAACCAGGGCCGGATTCAGGGGGAGGCCACATGGGCCGCAGCCCATGGCGGCAAATTTAGGGGGCGGTAAATGTTGCAATTTTTCAAATGTAGGTATCAAAAAAAAAAAAATCGGATTCAGAAAAAAATTACTAACGAGAAAAGGCGACAAAATCTCTCATTTCATGAAAGTTAAAGCACAGTAATTTCTAATTTTGTCGTCTGGGAGTGACACAAGAGACAGCGCCTTTCATTAGTCTAGTTGAGAGAGAAATCAAACACACGATTTGGCCTGGTGCGGCACGGCGCAGAGAGCAATGATGACGATGACTTAAGATGGAAAGGAGAAGCCCTCGGCGCGGCGGTCGGCATGTAACACATATTAGCACCTGCAAGACTCCATGAATACTTCACGCATTGCGTCAAACGTAGTGCGGTCAGCATGAAACGCATAGCGCCTACAAGACTGCATGAATACTTCACGCATTGCGTCAAAAACAGTGCGGTTGGCGCTATGCCGGAAATGAAAATTATGAAACCACATTCATGTTTATTCTTTCATATTTTTCCGTTCATTTCCTATACATGAAACGACTTGTCCACACAGAGATAGATTTACGGAACTTAACTTTCGCGCAAAGTTCCGTAAACTTTTGCTAGTGTTGACACGGCTTTCACAAAAAATGTGCCTAACACGAGTAAACGCGTCTTATGCACCTCTCCTCCTCCAGCACGTTCACTTGATGGTTTGTATCGATGTTTTAAAACGAATGAGAAGGGGCGGCAAGTAGGTAAATCCGGCCCTGTATCCAACTTCAATTTATTCTACCAAAAAGATCTCGCGACTTTTCGCGACTATCAGAGATATTTGAAGTTAAAGTTTGGGGGTTTCACATTGCTTTTACATTGTTAACATAGGGCTGATTCGAGGTCGCCAACTTCAAATTAACTTTTCTCGAAAAATACGCAAAATATCCTGAGATGAAACATTCTCTGACCTCGAGTATTTTCCTTTGATAGTGCCGAAGGGTTTTCTTAGGTCGGTGCCACTATCTTCATTATTTAAAGTTAAGTGTCTTTTCCCGATTTTTGTCCACATTGTCCATAAGGATGAGTGCGTGACTTTGCATCTACCTGCGATGCATCTACCCTTAAGTCACCTCCCTAACCTAACCTAACCTAACCTATCCTAACCTAATCTTACCTAACCTAACCTAACCTAACCTAACCTAACCTAACCTAACCTAACCTAACCTAACCTAACCTACTTAACCTAATCTGATTTAACCTATCCTAGCCTATCCTATCCTAACCTAACCTAACCTAACCTTACCTAACCTAACCTAACCTAACCTAACCTATCCTATCCTAACCTAACCTAACCTCACCTAACCTAACCTAACCTAACCTAACCTAACCCAACGGTTGAGTGGATGCATCGCAGGTGGATGCAACGTCCCGATCCCCATAAGGATGCCGCACTGTGCGCCGGGTCGGGGGGCGTGGCGTGGGGGGACGGCGCGGGGCGTGAAAAATGAGGGGGGCGGGGGGATCGGAATCGGCAATAACCCGAGGAGACCTTGACTGAGATCCTGCGGTGACCTTCATCCCGGTTCGCTCCGGTCATCGGCGTCGGATGTCGGTTCCTTGACGCCCTCGATCAAACGGAACAGCTGTCTCGGAGGAAGAAGCTACGCTGTCACGGGATCGCGAGGTCCAACTCCACCCCCCCCCCCCCACCCAGTACCTAGCCCTCCAGCCCCCCTCCCCTGGAGGCCCTCCAAAGAGAAAATGGACCGTGTTTAGCACAAAGGAACCAATAAGCCACATCAGTTATTCTGCCGTGCTAAGCAAGAACGCCGTAAGTAGCTTCAAGGGTTGCCAAAAGTCCCTCACCAAACATGTATTTTTGACGAAATTTATGCATATTTTTTCTTATTTTAGATTAAATGGACGTATTTCTGTCAAACGGAACTAAGCGCCATACACGGAGAAAAAAAACTTCGTGCAAGGGACCCGAAGTTCAGGCCATATGGATCTCTGAAGTTTTCGGATTGAGCATTTGAACACTTAAGATCCAGCTGCTGAGGTTTGGATCACACATCTGAAACTTCAGTTCTTACATCTGAAGTACTTCGGTTTTCACATCCGAAAAACTGCGGTTCTCTAATCTGAAGTACTTCAGATGTAAGAACTGAAGTTTCAGATGTGTGATCCGAACCTCGACAGCTAGACCTAAAATGTTCAGATGCTCAATCCGAAAACTTCAGAGATCCATATGACCTAAACTTCGGGTCCCACGCACGAGAATTTTTTCTCCGTGTAGGGGGAGGAAGGTAGAGGGGGGCTTGGATTGGCGGCGGAACCGGGCGTCGGGCTCATTCCGTCCTACACTCGCAATGCTTTTCCATGGCGCTTAGTTCTGTTTGACAAAACACGCTATCCGGCATTCTAAATTCCTCAAAAGGAACTCGAATCAGCGCTTAGTTCCGTTTGACAGAAAAACGTCCGAATCTCGTACAAAATCGTTTTAAAATTTTGGGGGAAAATATTCCAAATTTTCTCGGTAAATTTGGTTTTTGTCTAAGGAAAATTGGGAATGTCGGAGGGATCATACGGCGTTCTTCCTTAGCACGGCAGAGTTGCCAAATTTAACTGGGGAGTTTAATGTTTCATTAGAGAACGTTTGTGCGGAATCCTTTAAATATTTAAGGAATTCGCTTCGTGCTATGCAGAAAATTCACCGAGATTAGCACAAAAATCTGCACACCTGTTTCTAGAAAAGTAATAGATCGTATTCGATACATCAAACGGGTGAGATTGTATCGATATCGATTGGTTCAAAACATAAACATAGCCTCAAGAGTAAATTCAGAAATCTGAGAGAACGGGTCTTTTGTAACAGATTTTTTACTCCTTTGAGTACCAAATGCCAATGCAAAGTGAAATTGTCAGAAAATTTCTCATTTTCAGCTTTTCCAAGTTAAATCCTTACAGTTTGGTTTGAGGTTATGTTCTTTTGTTTCGAACGAAACGATACATCGAACCGTTATCGAATACGGCCTATATAGGAGCGGAGATTTCGAAACGCTGCAGCCGAGATACGCGTTTTTGCAGTTTTATTCTCGATACGTTGTTTCCGATGCGAGTCGGAAATATTATTTTCTTATCGCAAAATGCAGTCCGTTTCTAACAAGTTTGCGCGAAGGGTGGCGAAATAAGGCGCCCCATTAGAGCGCGCGGCGCAACTCGAAAAACCTGCCGACCGATAATTTATTGAATCCGTTCCGAGATTGTGTTCGTTTCGCTTTGTGTCGGTCGACGTCCCAGGACTCATTTTTCCGGATGGAAATGACTAATGTCCGGAGCACTCACGCTGCGCTGCTGTGCTGGCCGTATATCGTTGCACAGTGGATCGAGTTAGTAGCAGAAGTCGGACAAAATTTGGAGACTTTAAACGCTTACAACTCCGTTTATACAGAATTTGGAGGTTTCAAAAGCGGTTCCGTTGGCTTCCTCGTGAAATTTTCCTCTGAGAGTACCCCTTGAAATTTAAAAGGTGACGATGTAAACATAAAAATCTGCGGTTTTAGTCAAAAATCTCATGTTCGACCTCTCTACTTGACTCGATTCACTGTGCGTCGCTCCTCTGACGCAAGGGATAACACGGAATATCAATTCTATTTTGCCAAATTTCCCCTCGGAAATTGCATATCAACTAGGAGAATCTAGGGCATTCCTAACTGAAAATTTCACTAATTTTTCCTCAGATTTAACGCAAAAATCAGAGCAGTTTTTGATAAATATTCCACAGGTACAACTTTTTCAAATAATTTAATTGTTCGAGTCAATTTGGCAACCTTGGGATGGAGTTACGTTCCTTTCGTCTGAGAGACGACGAATTGTGGTATCTTCATGAAATAGTACGCTCACTCATTGTCAGTGCTTTTACAAATAAGAGCTCCTTATAACTCGGGAAGAGGCTCTTTTAAAGTCGTATCAGTTTGCCTTCAATTTTTAGTGTAGGCAATGCGAGCTCCCCCGTGGTCGAATAGTGGTATCATCATAAAATGGCACTCCCACTCGTAACTTCTGCAGTTAGTGCAAGTCTGGTTCGGTCGGTTAGGAGGCAGGGGGCCGAGGGATTCGACATAACGTCGCCGTTTCCTCACTGAAGAACTTAACTACATTCCAATGTTACCAAATTTCCCGTCGCAAATTGCACTTTTACGCGGAAGATTTCGGAAGTTTCTAATTGAAATTCTCACTGATTTTTCTTTGGATCTCATTTAAAAATCAGAAAAGTTTGGGGCAAAAATTTTACAGAGATATTCTTGTAAAAACTTTGAATTGTTTACGTCAATCTTGCAACCTTGGAATGGAGTTACGTTTCTTCGTGTGAGCAACGACGATATACGTGAGTGCCTGATTGAATCATTAGCCTACGACGTATTCATAACTTTTCCGAAATAAATGTTTTATTTATAATTCGGCAATGTTTGAATGCCCATAGTACCGTGCTAAGGAAAAAAGTCATACGAACATTCCAGAGTTGCCAAGTGTTTCTTGATACTTAAAACATGTATTTCTGTCGAAATGTATGCATATTTTCCCTTATTCAGATATTTTAGACTAAGCTGCGTACAAAGTTGTTCGACAATTTTGGGAAAAAATTTTCCAGTTTTTTTTTTTTTTTTTTTTTTTTTTTTTTTTTTTTAAGAGTTTATTTATTTTAGCCTTCCTAGGAGGAAATATATGCAATAATCTTAATGTATGTACATAAGGATATATAAAAGTAATAACTGGATAATTACTTATTTCTATAATGATTACATTTAAACTTGTGACTTAATTTTAAGATTAATAAGGACTCATAAGGATCATTTTAACATTAATAAGGACTCATATGGATTCAATTTGGTCTTTATCGAAGGAAATTCGGCAACGAAGCTCAAACGGCGTTTTTTCTTTCGGACGGGAGCGGTGCAAAAATGAGCCTTGCGTGATGCTGTTAATGAACGAAGGACGCACGCGTATAGAAGTCCCGTCTCGCGAGCGGGAACAGAAACGTTCTTAAGATTCAGATTGAAGCCGTTCCGATCGTCCCCCTGGTCTGTTCCAGTGGCGTGGCGTGAATGATCGATTATCGATATTTCCCCATTTGAATCCGTGGTAAAAATTGATTATTAAGGTGTTCGCAGCGAACACCCTGTTAATCGATCCTTTTCCATAGGTTTAAATTGCAGATCAATCGATACATCGCAAAGCACGCCACGCCACTGGTCTGTTCGGGTTCGGGGCCCGGAGATCGAATGCACGTGAAATGATTAAGTACAACGCTACCGTGCTAAGGAAAAACGTCGTATGAACCTTCAGGCGTTGCCAAATCTCTTTAGCTAAAGTGCGAATTTTTAAGAAAATGCGCGAATTTTTTTACTCCAAATTTTCGGACAATGTCGTGCGCAATTTGATCTAAATTATCTGAAAATTTCAAGGGAAAATATTCATAACTTTCCTCAAAAATAAACATTTTATCGAAGGAAATCTGGCAACTCTCGAATGTTCATACGGCGTTTTTCCTTAGCACGGCAGAATGCTGCGGCCGGTCCACCGTTTGTTTCGAGGAGTAATCAGTTATTGCTGCGGAATGTAATTGAAGAGGGTTACTTTTTCTTCCATTCTTGGGTAGAATGTTGTATGCGTTGAAAAACGCCATCAGGCGTTGCCAAATTTCCCCCGACAAATCACGAATTTTCAGACAAATTTTTAAATATTTCTCTTCCGACTTTTCAGAATATATCGTCCGTAATTTGATAGAAAAAGTCTGAAAATGTCATGGAAAAATATTCATAACTTTCTTCAAAAATAAATATTTTTTGAGAGGAAATTTGACAGTATTCAAATGGCCATGCGTCGTTTCTCCTCAGCACCGCAGAAAACAAGAGGTTTGCGGGTTAAGGGCCGTATGTATTCAGGGTCGTTACTTACACAAAGAAATAAAATATCGGTTACGAGGACCGAATTTCAGTTCTTATGGGATTCCTTATTTTTTGATACATTACATTTGATACATAATTAGCGGTGCCAGTTTGAAAAAATCTTTCCAAAACAATTTCTCTTGTCCTAAAGAAACTTAGTAGACTAAGTTTCAGTTTGAAGAAATCTTTCCAAAAAAATTTTTCTTGTCCTAAAGAAACTTGGTAGACTAAGTTTCAAAAGAATGTATGTCAATTTCCCGCCATTTTATGACTGCTATTCTGAAAAAAAATGAAGATAGCGACCTGCAACTCGCGCGAAAAACTGCCTTTTTGTATTCCCTTTCAAATGCGTAATGCGTTACTTACTACAGAGGGGGGTTGTCTTTACAAATAATGTAAGGGGCACCCCTCTAAAGATAGTGAGCCAAAAAATATTGAATATGTAAAAAATTAGTCCTGTTGAACCAAGGAATACTCCCAAGTTTCGTTTCAAAAGCTCCATTAGGAGAGTTTCCAAAGGGAAGTACGGATGTTTGGGATCGACGGCGTGTCCTAAAGCTTTGTTAAAATAATGCATAATAGTTGTTCAAGCCCTTACGATCTATATTTAACCCCTCATTTTGATACAAGAAAAAAGAAGGTGCTTAAATGTTGAAATAACAATAGAAACGCACATTCCTTCAATGCTACCATTGGTATGTAATAACCAGCATCGTAGTCAATAAAGATTTTCTAAGTAATTTCTATTTCTTTGGAGATGGTTCGAGAAACAGGTGAACGTCTGGCTGAATTCCTTTGAAAATTATGCCATATGAATGTTGCAAAGAGGATTATAATCAAATTTTTGAGTTGATTTTTCCTCCTCATCGCCCAAGGAATTCAACTGAGCAGATTACGCTAAGTAATAGCGCGACAATGGCAACTGTTTCACATAATCATGGAGATGATGAATAGCTTATTAGATATCTCTATACGTCTTGCGCGTGCCGCTGAAAGGATACAAACAATACGTCACCAATACATAGTGGCACTTCAAAAGATTCGAATTTCCCACGACAGGAAAATCTCCCAAAGAAACACATTTTTTCATGATTTCTAGGAATTGTGTATCCTTGGACTGCCATTTCCATGAAACTTTTTTTAGCTTAAAAATTGTTACGCCATTGTCAATAGTATGGCCAAACAATAAGAAAAAGTAACTAAAATCCTGTGTTAATGCTCCTAGCAAAGCGCGAAGTAACACGAGCTGTTGGTTCATTTTTTTTGTGTAGATTTTCCTTGTGTTAAATCGACCAAATCTTTGTGTTGAAAATCTGCGACTTCGTTAAAAATAGTCGCCACACAATGGATCCAGTCAATAAGAGAGGTCGGACAAAATGTGCGAACTGTAAATGCGTATAACTCCGTTTAAACAAAACTTTGAGCTTTTAAAAGTGGTTCCATTTGTTTTATCGTGAAATTGTCTTTTATAAGCACCCCTCGCAATTTAAAATGTGACGAAATAAACATAAAAATCATCGATTCGCTGTTATTGCGAGACAGAGACTGATCAGAAGGTTAATAGACTCTGCCTAGTGCAGCGAAATCAAAGCACGTGAAAACAAAGGTTACGCTAGAAAAATTTTACCAGAGAAAATATTTACTCCTCACTGAAAAAAAAAAAAAAAAAAAAAAAAAAACATATTGGATCTAGAGTCCAGACTCTTAAAAACACCGACAAGAAAAAATACTCTTGATTCAATCAGATTTAAGCTTAAATCAAGAACCAAGCCTCTTAATTTGAACGGATTTCCTTTTGATTTAAGCTTAAATTTGATTAAATCAAGAGTCTTTTTTCTTGTCAATGGTTTCAAGAGTCTGGACTCTATATCCAATGTGTTTTTTCCCCCAGTTTTAGCTCTCGATTTAAGCAAAAATCCGATTGAATCAAGAGTATTTTTTCTTGTCAATGTTTTTAAGAGACTGGACTCTAGATCCATGTGTTTTTTTTACAGCGCAGTGCGATTTTTTTCTCTAGCGTGGCAACGCACCATGGATGGCGGTAGTGTGAGTGCGGAGCCGCCGAGGAGAGGTCACCCAAAGACGAATTACTTTCATTTATTCTCACGAAGACAACCCACAACCCACCGAACGGTTGCCCATTGCCCGATGATCCGACTCAATTTATTACGCGAAAAGAATCTCGCATGGTAAAGGGAACCGGGAAGCGCGCTCAGGGCGAATCACAGTTGCAAGTTGCGGGGTCACGCACCCTGGTGGAGGTCCACCCAACTACTGCACCTTGCGATTCCAATTGACCAGAACCATGCTGCCGTGTTACCAAACCGAGCAGTAACGACTCACTGGAAAAAAAAAAAAAAAAAAAAAAAAAAAAAAAAAAAAAAAAAAAAAAACACATTGGGTCTAGAGTCCAGACTCTTGAAAACATTGACAAGAAAAAATACTCTTGATTCAATCAGATTTTTGCTTAAATAAAAGGAAATCCGCTCAAATTAAGAGGCTTGGTTCTTGATTTCAGCATAAATCCGATTGAATCAAGATTATTTTTTCTTGTCGATGTTTTTAAGAGTCTGGACTCTAAATCCAATGTGTTTTTTTTCCTGTGCTGTATTTTCGAAAACTCGTTTATTTTCAATATTTGATTGGTCTAAAGATGAGATGGAAGAGTCATTTTACCATAAAAACGAAAAGTATTAGATACACTGGAAAAAAAAAAAAAAAAAAACACATTGGATCTAGAGTCCAGACTCTTAAAAACATCGACAAGAAAAAGTACTCTTGATTCAATCAGATTTTTGCTTAGATCAAAAGGAAATCCGCTCAAATTATGAGGCTTGGTTCTTGAAGTAAGCAAAACTCCGATTGAATCAAGAGTACTCTTTCTTGTCGATGTTTTTAAGAGTCTGGACTCTAGATCCAATGTGGTTTTTTCCAGTGTTCAAGAATTGGCAAATGTTCTGTGATATGTTTAATTTTGAGAAGTTTTACAATTTCTCGTGAAATTTTCTGGTAATTTAGATCTGATTACGAATAAAATGCTCTGAAAAAAATATCCATAAACTTGCCTGAGATTTCTTATTTAATTAAAGGAACGTCTGATGGCTCAGACTACGTACTCTCTTAGCATGAAAGAATTGTAAGCAAGAGAGAATTATAAAGGTAATTTACCATCCTTTCCTACCAATTTGACCTTCAGATATGTTTTTCGTCAGTCCGAAGCGTAACACCCGAAGCCATGAAGGCACTCTTTCCAAGCATGGCCGTGTTAGGTTGAAAACACTGAGTACCTGTAAGAATAGACCGCATAGCGAGCGGGGTGGACCCTCTACAGTGGCGTGGCGTGGCGTACTTTGCGATTTATCGATTTATCTGTCATTTAAACGTATGTAAATGGTTCGACAGACGGGGTGTTCGCGGCAAATGCCTTAATAATCGATGTTTTACCATAGCTTCAAATGGGAAAATATCTACAATCGATCATTCACGCCTCGCGCCACTGACCCTCTACTCTGCCCTCTGCCATGCTAATGAAGAACGCCGCATGAGCATTCAAGAGTTGCCGAATTTACTTCAATAAAATGTTTACTTTTGAGGAAAGTTTTGAATATTTTTCCGATAAAGTTTCAAGAACTTTAGGTAAAACTGCAAACAGAATTATCTAAAAAATTTAAAGTAAAATTTCCCTGAAAATTCGTGATTAACCAAAGGAAATTTGGCAATGCCTAAAGGTTCATTCGGCGTTCATTCTTAGCATGGCAGTACTACACTAAATACCACCAAATCAACTTACAATTGTGAAATGAACGTTTCCTTCTCGGAAACGACAGTGAAAACTCTATTGCATTCGTTAGTTATTACTTTCCTAGTCGAGCGTTTGAGTCTCCAAAGTAAGGCACATTTTAAGGACCGACTAGTCAACAGACGTTAGCTTAGAGATCGAGGAGTTTTCTTATTTTTCCAAGTAAACGTCAGTTTTCTGTTGAGTGCATCCGTTTGCATTTGTTAGTTTACTTTTTTAGCCGTGCGTTTAAGTCTCTAAAGTGATGCAAATCTAGAGGACCGTAACTTTTCAAAAGGCATTAACCTGGAGATGGAGGAGTGTTTTCATTATTCAACAAAACAGTTTAATGATGAGTGTGTCCCTTAGCATTCGTTAGTTTACTTTTCTAGCCCTGCCTTTAAGTCATCATAGTAATTCTCATTTAAAGGGCCGACAAACTAAGGTCAACAGTCATTGACTTACAGATCGGCATAGTGCGTTCTCATTATTCAACATTTCAGTTCCCTATTGAGCGTATCTGTTTGCATTCGTTAGTTTAATTTTCTAGTGTAGTGTTAAAAGTCTCCAAAGTATAGTGCACTTTTAAAGAACACCGTATGAACTTTCGAGAGTTGCCACATTTCCTTCCATGAAATGTTCATTTTTGAGGAGGCTCATGAATATTTTCCCTGGAAATTTTCAGGACTTTTCGGTGGAATTGCGAGCAAAATTATCTGAAACATTGGAAGAAAAATATTAATGAGTTTACCAGGAAATTCGTGTTTTAGCAAAGTAAGTTTGGCAACGCCTGGAGGTTTCATGTGGCGTTTCTCCTTAGTGCGGCAGCGTTATAATGTTTCAAAAACGATTGTTGAAAAACGAACGTTTAAGCGCGTGCGGGTCGGGGATCAAAACGCGGGGGGAAAAGTTGTAAAATGATCACACCGAGGGGGTGCTTTTGCAAGAAAATTCAACGCGAAAACCAACGGGGCCACTTTTAAACTCCTACGTTTTGTATTCATGAAAATATACGCTTTTAAATTTTTCACAATATGTCCGAAAACTTCCACCGACTCGGTCAAAAATTATCCGAAAAATTGGAAGAAAACTATTCATAAGTTTACTTTTCTAGTCCAGCATTCGAGTTTCCAAAGTAAGGCGCATTTAAAGGACCGACTAGTCAACAGACATTAGCTTAGAGTAATATTCATAAGTCGGCCAGGAAATTTGTGTTTTATCAACGGAAATTTGGCAATGCCTGAAGGTGCATACGGCGTTCTTCCTTAGCACAACAGTACTACACTAAATACCACCAAATCAACTAACAAAAATGAGAAATGAACGTTTCCTGCTCGGAAACGACAGTGAAAACTCTATTGCATTCGTAAGTTTACTTTTCTAGTCTAGCATTCGAGTCTCCAAAGTAAGGCGCATTTAAAGGACCGACTAGTCAACAGACATTAGCTTAGAGTAAGATTTATAAGTTCGCCAGAAAATTTGTGTTTTATCAACGGAAATTTGGCAATCCCTAAAGTTGCATACGGCGTTCTTCCTTAGTACGGCAGCGTTGCCCGTAGGAGCATCAGTCGAAGCCGCACCGCCAAAGTTAGCTCGCAGTCAAATCAATTAGCATAAAGTTGGTGATCATTTATTTTCATTAACAATGTCCTGCTATATTAATGTCCTCCTATACTAATGCCCATTTCACTGTTATTTATACTGCCAGCTCCATTTTCATTTGCCAGCCGCGAATTTATCTACCGCCGAGACGATTTAGGATCAACTCCTTACGACAAACCGCCGCCCCTCAGTGGGCGTATATTCAAACACCGGTAGCCAAAAACAGAACGGATCTCGGCCGAAAATGTTGCTCCTGTGTGCATTTGCGCCCATTCGTTAGATCAGGTTTGGTCAGCACTTCAGCAGGCTAATTACTGAAATTGATAGACAAAGCATTAGACAAAAAAGACATTAGGAGTATGGAGCGATCCTGTTGGTTGAAGTGGACAAAGAAGGGAAATGATCGACTAACCTTAGGTTCTCTTGAGGGTTGCTCTTAGTTAGTCTATTATCTAACATCTTTGGCCATTGCAACCGAACGCTTATACCAATTCGCTTTATCGGTTCAAATGGTCTATCGATTGATAGACCATTTAAATCTATGGAAAAGTATCGATAAACAGGGTGTTCGCATCGAACACCTTAATAATCGATTATTTACCACAACTTCAAATGGGGAAATATCGATGGATCGCAAAGCACGCCACGCCACTGCTCTTATGGAAAATAACACGGGGTTCATTTGGACGTATTTCTGTCAAACGGAACTAAGCGCCATAGAAGGAGGAAGGTAGAGGGGGGCTTTGATTGGCGGCGGAACCGGGCGTCGGGCTCATTCCGTCCTATACTCGCAATGCTTTTCCATGGCGCTTAGGTCCGTTTGACAGAAATACGTCCATTTTTCACCGAAAATATCTCGATAACATGGAAATTTCTACGCGTCGGAGATTTCAGCTCCAGATTTTTCTGAAGAGATTGATGGGTAATCAGTGGAGTAACGGACTTCCGCTGGGCCCCCCTGCAAAATTTTTTCTAGCCCCCCCCCATGTCGATAAAATTCCAAAATCATCCCCCCTCCCGCCCCTCTACTTCCCTCACCCCTTCCCGTTTTTTGGCCAGAGAAATTTCAAATCACGGACTTGGACTTGGAATGCCTCTCCCCTCACTGTCCCGGATCCCGTACCCGATTAAATGGGGCCCCTAAAAGATCAAGGATCTAAAGGGTGGCGGGGGCCCAGCCCAGGCCCAAGGATCTACAAAAGGGCCGATGCAGGCCCAAGAATCGAAGGGCCGATGCAGGCCCAAGAATCGAAGGGCCTCAAGGGCCTTGTGGGCCCTTTAGATTCATGGGTCACCCAAAGCCCGAAATACCTACGAAAAGTGACAAAAAAGAGAAAAATTTTAGTAATCACTGAGTGGACATTGGAAGGCAGGGGCCCTTCAGCAAACAAAAAAGTTAGGAACAGTCCAAAAGAAGTATGAAAAACCCTGAGCTAACAATAAAAATAAGCGGAAGAAGCCCCATCTCGGTAAGTAAAGGCCCAAAGTTTGAAACCAAAGCTAAGCATCAAAGAGACAGAGAAAAACAAAATTTCGGCGGCCGAGGGTCCGGAGGGCCCCCTAGGCGCTTGGACCCCCCTGCATAGCAGGGTCTGCGGGGGCGCCCGTTACGCCACTGTGGGTAATACATGACAATTTTCGAACAGTTTGACAAGGAACTTTGTTTTTGCAACTTGAAATATGACACTTGATGTGATGAGGAAACGAAATTTCAAGTTGAAGTGTTTGGTGTGTTTGAGAAAAAAAATGTCATGTGTTGCCCATGAATCCGCTCAGAAAAATTGATTTTTGTAATCTCCGACGAACAAATTTATCCTTGTTTGCGAGATATTTTCGATGAAAAATAAACCCATTGTTATTTTCCATTAGAGCCTCGGAAAAAGGGCACCAAGGCGGATCAGCCACTTAGAGACGACTCGAAAAGGCATGGGGGTGCCAATCGGCCCGCATTGGACCACTAGACAAGGTACGAATTTAAGAATTCATGCTATTTCTCAACTAAAATTTCAAGTAGAACACGATTCTTGCATTGAAAATTACTGGTATTAACTCCTAACTAAGATATTGACGCTTTTATTTTACACTGGTCCCGGGAAATTTGCATTGCCCGGTCACAAGAAACGTAAATACTCTACGTGAGTCAAATCGCGCCTCACAACAGTTTTGGCAAACTTTTCAATTGAGGATTTTTCCTTTTCCACCCTTTATTGTTCGCAGTGCAGTGTAAACAATTTGCTATAGTTGAGCCAAAGCGTCAAGATTAAGGTTGCCAGATTATCATATCGCAGAGATTGTCACGGTAAAGTTTAGTGTGCGATTTGATTCACGTAGACTATGGTGTTTTCATGAGCGGGAGGTTTGCACTCACGCGTCAAGGAACATTAAATATCTTAGGAGTCTATTTCCGTAATTTTCGTCGCGCAAATGTTTTTCTAAGTAAGATTTTGGTTGAGAAACATGTATGAGAATGCTTAAATTCGTACCTTGTCCTGGTCCATTGAAATGGGTCACTAAACTATGAACGAATTTTGACTTGCGTAAACATTTTTCTGGTGGAAAATGCCGCGTAGAACACGATGCGCACATTGAAAACGCGAAAAAATGACTCAATTATCGAGAAAAACGCAGTTTAAATCGTGCAACTTATCCGCAAATTTAAAACGCCCCGGTTTCGCGCCGAGCCGAATGATGTCATCCGGCACTAATCAGAGGCGAGCACGGTTTTCTACGACTTCCGTCAAATGTCTATCTACTCCTCGTACGTGAGATCAATGACTAAAGTCGAAATTAAATCTTTAGAATTAACGAATCGAATCTATTTTATGTTATCTGTAGTAAACAAGCAACAGTTCCTGATTGAAATACGTTTTACTTTAACAAAAATCAGTGGAAATTAGAGAAGACTGCGATTTGACGACCGCAGTACATGACCACCGTTAGTTTCCCGCCGTTCGGATGCGTTTGAAATGTCTTGCAATTTTTTGATTTTTCAAAAGCTGTTTGCTCCGCGATTTCGGCTCCATGAAAATGCGGAAACATCACCACATTAACTACAAGTCTAGTACTTTCAGAACATTACACGAAAAAAATTAAATTGCTGATTTAACAAATCAATTGCTAAAAAAAGTGACTGCAATGTTTGAATGTAGATTTTACAACAAAATACGCTACTTTTACCAGCTCCGGGGTTAAATTAGTACTCAATGGTGATTACAGTAGCATTTTTTTGTTGTAAAATCTACGTTGAGACGTTGTAGTCACTTTTTTTTAGCAATTGAATTATTAAATTAGCATTTAATTTTTTCCTTGTAAATAAAATAAACAACGTTCAGTGGCCCATTGCGTCTCTTGTTTTCGCTTCGATTCACCCACTGTGCGGGTGTCGGGATAAGAGCTGGGAGATTTACGCTAGCCCCTGTCCGAGGCTGAAATCCGCGGTCGGCCACGGTGGCGCTGTCAGAAGGCTGAGTTACGGGACGGGCGCCCGCCACCGCCGCCGCCGCCGCGCGGGGAAATCTCCCGTCTCGGACGATGACTATCCCAGGGCGATTATGGATGCGCAGCCCAGAAGAAAGATTACCCCCGGTGGTGCATAACACTTGCGATAATTGTTCCATCCCGCTCCCACGTCGAGGGCCTTCCAACAGGGATTCTGCGCAACGGGGAGGGATTCAGACGGTGGGTAGTGAAGTACTACGGACCGATTATTGGAATTGATGTGTCGCAGGCAAATAGTAAAATCAGGCATTTCGTCAAATGCCTAGGCAAATAGTCAAATATTTCAACTTAGATTGAAATTCTGATTCTTTTCCTAATTTCAGACAAAATATTCCATTGCTCCTGCAGGAAAAAATTCTGAGTAAAAATTTGCACACATAATAGTATTTTAAACAACTTTCAGCTCCTGAAGAGACACTGATCTTGAAATTTTCAGCATGTCGCAAAATACAGAATTTTTGGAATTTCAACATTTAAAAATATCAGAAGCAATTGAAGAGGAGGAGACAAAAGGAGTTCGTAGGTTTGATGGGTTATTTTTCCAAAAGTAGTGAAAAATACTGAGCTCTTCGCCATAAATTCACAAAATTTTGTAGACAGTCAAAATTTGACTATCTGCCTGGGCATTTTGAGAAAATGCCTGATTCCACTATTTGCCTGCGACAGATGCACTGTTAAAAATCCGGGCGCGAAATTCACGCTTACTCAGTGGCTATTTTGACTACTTGTTACTCTAAGTGCATGGATCCGGCGCGAAATAAGCTCGGCGCGAATTTCGCACTCTGGCCGGAGTGAAAATCTAACAGGCAAACGTCAGGGCCGGATTAAGGGGGTGGCCACATGGGCCGCGGCCCATGGCGGCAAATTTAGGGGGCGGCAAATTTTGCAATTTTTTTAAATGTAGGTATATAAAAATCGGATTCAGAAAAAAAAATTATCCATGAGAAAAGGGGACAAAATCCCTTTTTCCTGAGAGTATAGTAATTTCTAATTTTGTCGTTTTTCGGTGATATAAGAAATAGCATCTTTAATTACTGGGGTGAAGAGAGGAACTAAACACTGAGATGAAAAAAACAAGCCCTCGGCGCGGCGATCGGCATGTAACACATATTAGCGCCAACAAGACTGCATGAATACTTCACCCATTGCGCCAAACACATAGTGCGGTCAGGAGCGATTGGCGTGAAATGTATAGCGCCTATAGGACTGCAGGGATACTTCGCGCATTGCGCCAATCACAGTGCGATCAGCGCGGCGCAGCGTTAGTTAAAATTACTAAACCACATTTATGTTTGTTCTTTCATAATTTTTTGGTTCATTTCTTAAGAACGGAGGACCTTGTCCACATTCGCGCAAAGTTCCGTGAAATTTTGCTAGTAGTGTTGACAAGGCTTTCGCAAAAAAATGTAGCCAACACGAGCAGGTAAACGTGTCTTATGCACCTCTCCTCCTCCGGCACGTTCCCTTGATGGTTTTTATTGATGTTTCAAAACGAATGAGAAGGGGGTGGCAAAATACAGGCGGCCCATGGGCGGCTAGTACATAGGTAAATCCGGCCCTGGCAAACGTAAAACGGAACTGCCGCAGCATGGAATCGAACTCGAGTTGCGGCGATGGTAGACGAGTGCGCTATATATTGCATTCGGCGCTCGTAACAGGAGGCTCTGAATTCACGCTATTTGAGGTATACCTCAAATAATTCGTCCGTCGTTGGTGATATTTACGCTCTCATCCATTCACTCAGAGTACGGCGCGAAATTCGCGCTGGATTTTTTTTTCACGCCGGCTATTCACTCAGAGTAAATCATTGATTTTTAACAGTTTAGACAAAACTGTACAGGGTGTCCCAGGATTAAGTACGAATATTGAGGGAGTCAATTCTTTGGGTCAAAAGAGGACGTTTTTGTGGTATGACTTGTTTTCCAAAAACACTTTCCCTCGGGGTCTCATTATCCTCTATCATCCCCTATTATCTCGAAAACGATGAGTCATAGCGAAGAAACGCAGAAGATATGTACTCAATATTTTTCAACGCTGAATTTATTATGGTGCCGTCAAAAATCAATTTTTGTCGCTGGAAACATTAATTTTGGCCACTTCAAGGTCCGATATACCCCTTAAAAACAACTCTAACCACATGCGTGAGCCTTTTTATGGAGAGGAGATTAACAATAAACACGATCTTTGTTTATCAAGGCAAATTTTCGTAATTTATTAGTCGATTTGACAACCTCCACCGGTGTGAGCACCCTTGAATAATTTGATCGATTCGATATCAACCGGCTCTAATTTTGAAGTAGTAAAATTCCCTTTGTTTAAATTTATACCGTTGCGTGTCATTTTTCCTGTACTATTGGGGCCCCGCTATTTCTTCTCTGTGGTTGCGGGATTCCCCATTAAATCCGGAATATTCCCTAATGCTTTAAACAGACAAATTCCTCAAAAATGTGCTTAGAATGTTGCACCAGCACGTCATATTCTCGTTTGCTCTTCAATGAGATTTCCGGGAATATTCAGACAGTTCGAAGACATCCGGTAAGAGTGAATTATTCGATAAAAATCTAAGTAGATACATACTTTCAGGAGAGATTTTAGTCGAAGCTTTGGGATTACGTCATTTAAAATTCGGATCCGCCATGTTCAGCAAACTAACTTTCAAGTTATAATAAAAATTTACACCACCATTTTTTGCCATAAGAATGGAACTGATTCGCTGGCAACTCAGCTGAAAATTTTGCCAATACGAGGCAAATATTTTGATCATATTCGCACAAAAAGCTCAACATTCGTTTATTACTCTTTTATTACTCATAAAAGCTTAGCAGTCAAAACCGAGTTTTTCGATGCCGGTTGCCAAAATTCAGTAAAACTGCTGAAAACTTTGAAATTTACACCATACTTTCAATTTTAGTTTGCTAAATTTCGGCAGCCAGCAGCAACTCTTTTTCTGCTCCGGCAGAAGTTTACAACAGTCCCATGTAAGGTGATTCGATGGACGCTATATTTTGTGTCAGAACAATAAGTGTTATATCTCATCGATTAGTTCCATTTTCTCAGCTACTTTCTATTTTTTTCGAATTTTGAGATCGAAATTCTGATGTCAGGAGACTAAATAATTGACTCACCAATTTTGACAAACAAATTCGACTTAATAAAGGCGTGGCTATTTTAGAGGAAAAATATCGCATTTGAAGCTGCACTCAAATGCGATGTTTTTCCTCTAAGAAAAAGCACGCCTTTACCGCGTTGAATTTGTTTGTAAAAATTGGAAAGTGAATTCTTTAGTCTTTTGACGATAGAGTTGCGATCTCAAAACTAGAGAAAAAAGACGAGTAGCTGAAAAAATGGAACCAATCACCAATGATCACACCAATCACAAACCATGACACAAAATATGGTGTCCATCGAATCACCTTAATCCAACCATAAATCTAAATCCCTCCCCTTCGCCTAAAGAAAAAAGAGAGAAGTAAGGAACGAAGGAAAGAAAGGACGCTTAGATTTGGTAATTATTCATTACGATATTGACTCTAACTCCACGTTAGATGCTTAAAAATTTTGGAAATTTTCCGGTGAGAACTCCCCGAACCCTCCTTCCATCTCCCTGTCCAAAGTACCTGGATCCGACTATGCCTTCTACCGACTAAGTTCCAACAACCAGCCTGCTGAGCAGCGTCAATGCGGCTCATTTTGCAGACCACAGGATACCGGCACCTGATAGGGGACATCGAAAAATCGGCGTGACCCAAGACTCATCAGAAGTCCTTATCACGGAATCAAGAGACGAGCTGTCTCGCTACGTAGCAATTTGAGTTGCGCTGTCCTTTGGTCAACTGCGGGGGGGCTTTGACCCCCTGCTATCTCGCCACAGAACCAAGGGACCCTTGTCCCTGTCAATTAATCGGCGGAGAGAGACACCTCGTGAATCCAACCACAAACCGGCACCGAACAGAACTTCCTGACGTAGCCCCAGCCCGAAAAACGGCTCCTACTAATATTTGTTAGAGCGGCTATTAGTATGGATCGTATTCGATACATCAAGCAGGTGAGATTGTATCGATATCGATTGGTTCAACATGTAAACATAGCCTCGAAAGTCAATGGACCACTAGATAAGGTACGAATTTCAGCATTCTGATACATGTTTCTTAACCAAAATTTTACGTAAAACACGATGCCTTACAACGAAAATTACCGAAATTAACTCCTTACGAAGATATTTAATGATTCTTAATGCGTGAATTCAAACCACCCCGCTCATGAAAACTCAATGCTCTACGTGATTCACATCGCGCGCTAAACGTTATCCATGGACAGTCTCTGCGATATAAAAAATCTGGCAACGTCGATCTTGACGCTTTGGCTCAGTTATAGCAAATTGCTAATAGTTAGAAACAACACATGATGGGAAATGAACTTTGCTCGATTGAGATGCTTGCTGAAACCATTGTAGTGGGTGATTTGACTCACGTAGAGTTTTGAGTTTCTTGTGAGCGGGCGGTTCAAATTCCTCGTAACCACTGTGAAATAAAAACGTTAATATCTTCGTTAGGAGTTGATTTCAGTAATTTTCGTTGTGTGAATCGTGTTTTACGTGAAATGCTGGTTAAGAAACATGTATCAGATCGCTTAAATTCGTACCTTGTCTAGTGGTCCATTGAGAAATCTGAGGGAACGGGTTCCTTGTGATAGATGTTTGATTCTTGAGAGTATAAAATGGCAATGAAAAGTGAAATTGATAGGAATTTAGCGGAATCGTGGATGGGTGGCATTCAAGATGAAATTAAGAAGTGCAATTTACCGAAAAGAGACCAAGAATACCACCAAATTACCAAGAAACGTTACGCTTCATAATTTTTGTTCCGGGACATGCAGGCAAGTGGGTTGATTTTTGGACCGCGTTAAGTAGAAAGAAATCAAGCTACGTCACGTTAGCAATTGCCAACTCAAAGTGGGCCATTTAATTTTTTACATGAGACCGGTTGTGCGGATTTTTGTGCAATGTCAGTGAACTTTCTGCACAGTACAAAGAAAATTCCCTGGAATTTTCAAAGGATTCTGCACAAACGTTCTCTCGTCACAAATTAAATTGCCCATTTAAAGCCAATAGCTGATGCGACTTGTTCTTTTCTGCGAAACGCGGTCCTTTCGCACTGAAAAAAAAATCTCGGTGTATTTACTGAGAAAAGGGTAAAATTACTAAGAATTCAGGGTTCTATTTGATCCCAGTTTTTTCTTGGTAAAATTACCATTTATGGAATTGGTAATTTTACCGAGAAATCTCGGTAAAATTGTTGAACTTTCTTGGTGATTTTACTGGACCTTGGTAAAAATGTCAATATTTTTTATCGACTGTGGTAAAATTACCGGATAAAATGACAAAGTTACCGGGAATTGATTACCAACAAAAGTGGTATTCTTACCTGAGAAAAACAGTAAAAATACCGGTTTTTAGGTAAGCTTACCACTCTGTCTTGGTAAAATTACCAATAATTGGTATAAAAAAGTGAATTGGTAAAGGTACCAACGGACCTTGGTAAAAACGCCGAGAATTTTTTTTCAGTGCGTGAGTTTGCTGTGAAATTATGCGAATGTGAAAATACTCTCGTCGCTACCTCCCTCCCTTCTTGTCACAATACACATTTCGAATCAAAATTAGATTTCAAGTGGGATTCATCCAATTCGATCGGACCACGTTTTCATCTCCGAACCACCCCCGCGCAGTGTGTTTCTCTCTATGAAAATCGGCGGAAATTAGAGGATAATCGAGGAGGGAAACCAAGCATTGTGCCGGAGACAAAGATTCGCGACTACGCGACCGGGTGGTCTGCAATGCCTCGAAAGTCGTTAAATCGCGGCAGGAGGCCCTGAAACGGCGCTGCAACTCTGTCACCACCGGGTTAGTTACAGTCCCCTCCGCCGCGCCGCTGGGGGCGCGGGCGTCGCGGGGAAAAAGTCAATTACAAAAGACAGGCCTCCTCTGTTTCATGCTCTGTATATCATCCGGTGCCCGCTATCCGCTTTCGCGGAGAAACAAAGGTATTGTGATGTTCCACTTAAAAGCTCCGCATATTTGAGCCCGGCTTTAATTGCGAACGCGGGCTTACGACGTCGGCCCTGAATAATCCCTATATCTCCGCAATGGACCACTAGATAAGGCACGAATTTCAGCATTCTGATATTAGTTTTTAACCAAAATTTCACGTAGAACATGATGCGCACAACAATACCTGCCGAAATCAACTCCTTACGAAGATATTTGATTATTCTTGATGCGTGAATTCAAACCATCCACTGGAAAAAAAAAAAACACATTCGATCTAAATTCCAGACTCCTGAAAACATTGACAAGAAAAAATACTCTTGATTCAATCGGATTTTTGCTTGAATCAAAACGAGATCCGCTTACATTAAGAGGCTTTGTTCTTGATTTAAGCTATATTCTGATTGAATCAAGAGTACTTTTTCTTGTCGATGTTTTTAAGAGTCTGAACTCTAGATCCAATGTGTTTTTTTTCCAGTGTCCGCTCATGAAAACTCAACGCTCTATGTGATTCACATCGCGCGCTAAACGTTATCATGACAGTCTCTGCGATATATAAATCTGGCAACGCCGATCTTGACGCTTTGGCTCAGCTATAGCAAATTGCTTATAGCTTGAACAACACTTGGTGGGAAATGAACATTGCTCGACTGAGAAACTTGCTGAAACCGTTGTAGTGCGCGATTTGACCCATGCAGAGCTTTGAGTTTCTTATGAGCGGGCAGTTCAAATTGCTCGTAACCAACGTGAAATAAAAACGTTAATTCGTATCTCCGTCAGGAGTTTGTTTCTGTAACTTTCGTTGCGCGAATCGTATTCTACGTAAAATTCTGGTTAAGAACCATGTAACAGAATGCTTAAATTTGTACCTTGTCCAGGGCCGGATTTTCCTACTTGCCGCCCCCTTCTCATTCGTTTTGAAGCATCAATAAAAACCATCAAGTGCACGTTCCAGCGGGGGAAGGGTGCATAAGACGCGTTTCCTCGTGTTGAACACATTTTTTGGGAAAGCTCTGTCAACACTACAAGCAAAAGGTCACGGAACTTTGCGCGAAAGTCAAGTCTCGTAAACCTATCTCTAATGGACAAGGCCTTCCATTCATAAGAAATGAACGAAGAAATTATGAAAGAACAGACACATTTGATTCAATGATTTTAACTTCCACCGCCGCGTCGACCGCACCGTGTTTGGCGCAATGCGTGAAGTATTGACGCAGTCTTGTAGGCGCTGTGCGCTTCACGCTGACCGCACTGTGTTTGGCGCAATGCGTGAAGTATTCGTGCAGTCTTGTAGGCGCTAATATGTGTTACATGCCGATTGCCGCGCCGAGGGCTTGTCCTTTTCATCTCAAGTCCTCGTCATCATTTCTCCCGAAGTCGCGCCGTTCCAAGCCAAATCGTGTATTTGGTTTCTCTCTTAACTCGACTAATTAAAGGTGCTGTCTCTTGTATCACTGAAAGACGACAAAATTAGAAATTACTATACTCTCAGGATATGAGAGATTTTGTAGCCTTTTCTCGTTTGTAATTTTTTTTTCTAGATCCGATTTTTTTCCCCCTACATTTAAAAACATTGCAAAATTTGCCGCCCCCTAGATTTGCCGCCATGGGCCGCGGCCCATGTGGCCACCCCCTTAATCCGCCCTGTCTAGTGGTCCATTTAGCATTGTAATGATTGGGGTTTATTTTTTAGGCGCTCTACGATAGGAGAGTTTGATGATATGGATTGCATTTTGCAAAAAGGAACCAAGAGCATTGCAATGTTGCTACGATTGTGCAACTTTATATTTTGAAATAATAGTACTGAAATAAGAAAAACGTATGAAAACATGGTAATTTTTGTCTTAAATTACTAGTTTTTAGGGTGTGGTACCCTGTTTTAAAATTTAGTTTCAATAAAAATTAAAATTTCGGCATATTTCCAGATTTAATTGGAAGTAAATCTGACAATTTTTCAAAAGTATCTGTAAAATAATTGGTTATTGCACGATTTTTCCAGAATTTTTTGTGAATTTTAAGTGGGTGTAAACTCTCAACTTAAAGCTAACCTTAATTATGAATTTTACATTTAATTACATCACATCACAATAGTTCTTGTATTCAGATCTACAATAATACCTAAAAAATACGTTTAGTTTTCTGTCCTATTTGGATATTTGATCCAACAATCGCGTAATGTTTTAGTAACCCACTACTTCGTCGTGATGTTTTATTGTAATCCGGGTAATGTATCCGGGTAATGACTGTTCTTTAAGCCCTGATTAGTTTCTTACTCAACAGATGCAATTTAAAGCGCCTGAATTGTCTAAAGATAACAGCATTCTCAAAATCTTGCATCACCATCTCCGCAATATAAACAAGGGCACTGAAAAATAAACCAATGATGAGACTGAAAAAAGGTAACTGCAAATCATTTAAACTATAAGGTCTCGGCTCTCCTTCTATTAAGGTTGCAGGCGAGGCCTCCGGTGCGTTCAGATTATACTTCTCTTTGACCAATTTGCCCAGCTGACCGGTTTCCAGAAATGCGGCGAGTTTTTCATTGAACTTGGGGAACAGGTAAGAATCTTTTATGTAAGAGTAAACGTAAGGATACACTTTCAAACATTGCCTCACCAAATGGTATTCGAATTTTTCCCGGAGAGGCCATTTTCCCAGACGGATGTTGGTTTTCGTGACGAGGAAACTGGGCAAATTAACTATAAGCGCGTCGTTTTCCATAATCGATCGCACGTTGATCTCGAATTTCTCGGGGATTAGTTCCTTCTCGAGGGCACGGTACGATTCATTCGTCTCCGTCTCCGTCAAGCTTCGTATCCAGAAAATCTTAAATTGCGCCTCGGTGTCCCACATATATTCCACGGAGAGAAATGAATGATGCTGACGACAGTGATTCCGCTCCGTTCAACAATGTTACATTGTCACCCACAGGCCCAACATTGCCCACGTCGTACCGCACAATGTCAGCATTGTAATTTCGAAGGTGCGTGTTAAGTTGTGGAGGTAACTTTGTAGCATTGTTGAATGCATGGCCCCGCTGTGGTGAAGCGCACCGTGCGCTTGCTGCGTGGCCCACAATGCGGCATTTTTGTGTTTTTCGCTCTCTGTGGCTGTATCCCGGGAGTATGAGTGGCGGAACATGCAAAAGAGCCCTTTAAAATGATTACTCGCGAGAACAACTACCAAAATCGTAAAAAATTAAATATACGAAACGTGCGGATGCTTTCCTTTGGCATTTTGTTGATAGAAATTTTCCTGCCTTAACCGGGGATCGAACCTGCGACCTACCTAACACTAGCCTAACCCTTTACCGACTGAGCAACGAAGGAACCTGTTTCGGTGGGATGAAAAACCTGTGTATAGCGTCTGTTTGAACGGATCGTTAAGTTGAACGCAATTTTTGGACAGTTTTCACCGACAGCATTTTACTATCGTACATATTTATTTCTATTTGTGGTTTTAATGTTTCTATTCTATTATTATTTAATTTTAAAATTAATTATATTATTTTATTTTTTGTTTTATTTCATTATTTTATTTATTTCGATTGTTTAATTGTAATTCTCTTGTTTTTTTTTATTTTTTGTCTTTTTCATTCTTTTATTTATTTTTTTAAAAGTTTAATTTATTATTTTATTTTGCTGTTATATTTATTTTTTTATTTTGTCATCAGCTTATCTTTCAGTTTATTTTTGTTTTGTTTTATTTTTTGAATTTTTTTTACCTTACTAAATAATTTTCCTTTCTTTTATTAGGTCTATGACACATTTGCAAGCCCAACCAGGGCAATTGACAAAATGGGACTTAAATTCCTACCTTCACTCAACTTCTAAGAAAACATTTCATCCCCCATGACAAAATGAGTGCTTACACTGATAGCAGAGCAAAATTTCTGCGAGACATATGGAGGGACAAAAAATCCAACCCTTGGGTTTTCTTTTTAGCTTATCTCTCTCTCCCTCTTTCTACCCCGCCCTATGAAAGCTGACAATTTTATAAGAGGTACACCATAAATAACTTGGCATACTGACTGCAGTACTTATAAAAAATTGTATACGCTGTGTGAATTCCACTCTTTAATGTGAATTTCATTAAACTCTTAAATTTGACTGTCATGATGTTCAGTTAACAAGAGGTAATATAGAAATGATCACATCGCATGTAGGAAATTCAGTGTTGTTATGTCAGAGAAACAAACATCACTTTGCTGCGGTATGAATATCTTACATCATTGCAATCACACTCCTTAAAAAGTGAATTCGATCAAAAGCATCGTGCGCGGCAACAGAGCTGGCATTGTTGAAATGAAGATAGCGCGGGACATTCAAACTGTGCGTGAGAATAACAATGCCACATTGTGACGATCGGCATTTCTCCTGTTGATGCAACGTTCTTTTTGTCAACAAATTGGACATTGTAATAATGACTTTTGGCTGTGTGTCTCTCATATTGCAGCCTTACTGCGATAACAGCTTTTTTATTTACACGCATCATAAGCCGTACAACCATGTTTGACATTGTCATCCTCATTAATCATTTTTCTCCGTGTCCGATGACGTATAATATTCTAAACTATTGACCAGCTTGGCCCTCATCTCTTCGGACAAGCCGAGTCTGGCGAATGACTTCTCGGCCGACTCCACTTGAAGCGTCTGAATGAAGAGATCAGAATCCTCGAGTTCTTTCAGCGAGTCGATTTCGGGATACTGCAGAGTGTTCGTCAACAATGTGGTCATGCCGCCCAGGAAAATGCTGGAAATTATGAGCGCGGAGAAGCTGAAAATGAAAAATAAGATTTTCCCCGTCAGTAGCTTTCCTAGGAGTAGACGTGGCGGCGTTCCGCATATGAAGTAATGGTAGATCGTGTACAACGATGAAGTTCCGGCGAACATGGAGACATCCCTCTCCGAATATAAACCTCGAAGCGATCGACAATGGACGTTAAGAAAGAAGTATTGCGTGACGATGAAAATCGCGACCGTGAGCAAGAGGAAAATCCAGACTCCGAGGGTGAAAATTTTGTATCCCACCAAACACGGTGGCATTAGTTTGCTGTGCGGGGTGAGTATGCACACAGCTTCTGTTTCAACGCCAACCGAGAGGTCGAAACCCGAGTAAACTTTGTCATCGAGGGAATCACCGATTGCAACCCGGTGCAAATCAAGGTTGAGTTTTTGGCCGATGTCATGGTCGATCTGACCGTTGTCTCCTATCGGATGTAAGAAGTACCTGAAGGTGCAGTTTAATGATCTCTCGAGGTCGTAAAAAATCGCGAGCTGCACGTCCTGCATGGCGCGATAAAGATGTTCGCCGCTCATCCTGAAACCCTCGATGTCATTCAGGATTAAATTCACATGTTTCTTGTGCAGATTGGTCACGGAGAAATCGAAGTAGCCCTCGTCATCCTGACCGTTGTACCAAATAACATTTTCTGTGAAAGGGTCGTACCTACTGCAGCCGTTCTCGGTACAGATGATTGTTTTAAGGCCACGAAAGAAGCGCCAAATAAATTTAAAGCAGAAAATCAAAGTATCGTAATCGTTTGCCATGTGAGCTGTGGGAATTTTGTCCTCTGTATCTATAACATGATGACTTTCCGGTTGATTTCCGTTGGTTGTAGAATTGTCGGCATCACAGTCAAACTTTTTGAGCATGAAAATTAGAAAATTTTTCGAGTTCCAAATTAAGTTAGTGTACAGACCACGGGTTTTTTAAGGTTCACATTCGATAAAGTTGCAGAGCCATTCAATTCTTTCGAGGATATGAACATTTTTTCATCACAAATCTTGTTCGCCGTTGACTGCGAATACCCATCAACAATGATGCAGTATCGTGGCAAGTTCTCAATATAATGAAAATCGGACTTTTTTTGAGAGTTGACAATAGGAATTGAGTAGTTATGAAGATTCTCTTCGTGTTTTACCTCATGGTGGAAAAAAATCTCTCCATTTTTCTCATCTTTAGAGGCGAAACTTAAAATTAGATCAAATATTGCATTGACATCATCGAGGAAGAACATGTAATTATTCATCTGATTTTTTCCGCTTAAATTTAGCAACTTGCGAGGGTGAGTCATGAAAATGGTTGGGATTGATAAATTGTGCAAGGTTTGAATGAGTAGAGGGATTGAAGGGTCAGCGTTAAAATCAGTAATGTAGAGTGAAGACGGCCCTGATTGCTTTACGGTGTTTAGACACACTGTGATGGCATGTGAGACTAAATGTCTCTGATTGTTTCCATTCATAGTAAACATCTGAGACGTTGGAATGCATGTGGCAATCGCAAAAAATGGGGACGCGAAATAGAGAATCCTTTGAAAATATGCATACATATTGTAAATAAAGGGTATCCCGGGATAAACATGTCAAAATGCCTTTGTGAACGGATTTTTATTTTAACCATTTTAAGTCATCAAGGGTGTCCTAAAACTTAGGTTTTGGGGAATTTTAGCCCCCCAACCCCCTCCACCCCCCCTCAGACCCCCAAAAACCGCTTTTTGGGGCTATTTTTGACTATGCTAACGTCTTTTCCTCATAACTTTCGTAATTTTCGTTAGAATTGAACCAAAATTTGTCAGAATCTACATCAATTAGCTTAGTTTTTGTAGAAACAAATTCATCATCATCGGATAATATTTTAGCTACTAAAAAAATTCGTAAATTTTTTTAAAAAAATCATTTTTTTCCTTTTTTCGCGCTAGGTGACGTATGGAAACGAGTACACAAACAAAAATTGCCTCTTTTCTTAAGTTATACATCCAATAAGATACAGAAAAAATTTCGTGTTGATCGGAGTGGTGCGCCATACTTAAAAACGCAATTTTCTAACCTCAAAACGGCCAAAATGCCACCATAGCCTCCTTTGATGACTAGGCGTGGAGAAATATGTAGAGAGAAACATCCGGTTTTATTGTCTCACCTCTTAAGTGATCCACTTAAGTACCTTGAGCCAAAATTTCGAGTTGATCAGAGTGGTGCGCAACACCCAAGCACGCAATTTTCTAACCTCCAAACGGTCAAATTGCCCATTTCGGCACCAATTATCACTCCGTGTCGAAAAATAAGAAGAGGGACATCCGGTTTTATCATCTCACCTCTTAAGTGATCCACTTAAGTACCTTGAGCCAAAATTTCGAGTTGATCGGAGTGGTGCGCAACACCCAAACACGCAATTTTCTAACCTCAAAACGGCCAAATTGCTCATTTCGGGTGATTTCGGCACCCATTATTACTCCGAGTCAAAAAATAAGAAGAGGGATATCCGATATTATTGTACTTCCTCATAAATTAGACACATAAGTACATTTAGTCGAAATTTCGTGTCGATCAGAGTGGTGCGCAACACCCAAGCACGCAATTTTCTAACCTCAAAACGGCCAAATTGCCCATTTCGGCTGAATTCGGAACCCATTATCACTCCGTGTCAAAAAATAAGAAGAGGGACATCCGGTTTTATCATCTCACCTCTTAAGTGATCCACTTAGGTACCTTGAGTCAAAATTTCGAGTTGATCAGAGTGGTGCGCAACACCCAAACACGCAATTTTCTAACCTCAAAACGTCCTAATTGCCCATTTCGGCTGAATTCGGAAACCATTATCACTCCGTGTCAAAAAATAAGAAGAGGGACATCCGATATTATAGTCCTACCTCATAAATTAGACACTTAAGTACATTTAGTCGAAATTTCATGTCGATCAGAGTGGTGCGCAACACCCGAACACGCCGTTTTCTTGTTAATTTAGTTACTAGAATTTGCCAGTACTCAGTGCACTACTACGTATTATTGAAGTTTGGAGGAGGGAACGCTTCTACGTGGGGGATGAGCGAGCCTCCCTACTGTCATATAATTCCTGGTAGTTCAGAGGTTTCGCTGAGTGATCGGGTCTGCTACGCTGTAGGGTGCCAAAATGAACTTTGAAATGTGCATCATGCACTTTTCAAGCGGGCTCGTCGCTGACATACAGTGATAATGAATGCCAAAATGAGAATTTTGGGAGATTTCAGGTTAGAATACGGCGTGCTTCGGTGTCGCGCACCACTCTGATTGACACAAAATTTCAACTAAATGTACTTATGTGTCTAATTTATGAGGTAGGACTATAATATCGGATGTCCCTCTTCTTATTTTTTGATGCGGAGTGATAATGGGTTCCGAATTCAGCCGAAATGGGCAATTTGGCTGTTTTGAGGTTAGAAAATTGCGTGTTTGGGTGTTGCGCACCACTCCGATCAACTCGAAATTTTGGCTCAAGGTACTTAAGTGGATCACTTAAGAGGTGAGATGATAAAACCGGATGTCCCTCTTCTTATTTTTCGACACGGAGTGATAATTGGTGCCGAAATGGGCAATTTGACCGTTTGGAGGTTAGAAAATTGCGTGCTTGGGTGTTGCGCACCACTCTGATCAACTCGAAATTTTGGCTCAAGGTACTTAAGTGGATCACTTAAGAGGTGAGACAATAAAACCGGATGTTTCTCTCTACATATTTCTCCACGCCTAGTCATCAAAGGAGGCTATGGTGGCATTTTGGCCGTTTTGAGGTTAGAAAATTGCGTTTTTAAGTATGGCGCACCACTCCGATCAACACGAAATTTTTTCTGTATCTTATTGGATGTATAACTTAAGAAAAGAGGCAATTTTTGTTTGTGTACTCGTTTCCATACGTCACCTAGCGCGAAAAAAGGAAAAAAAATGATTTTTTTAAAAAAATTTACGAATTTTTTTAGTAGCTAAAATATTATCCGATGATGATGAATTTGTTTCTACAAAAACTAAGCTAATTGATGTAGATTCTGACAAATTTTGGTTCAATTCTAACGAAAATTACGAAAGTTATGAGGAAAAGACGTTAGCATAGTCAAAAATAGCCCCAAAAAGCGGTTTTTGGGGGTCTGAGGGGGGGTGGAGGGGGTTGGGGGGCTAAAATTCCCCAGAACCTAAGTTTTAGGACACCCTTGATGACTTAAAATGGTTAAAATAAAAATCCGTTCACAAGGGCATTTTGACATGCTTATCCCGGGATACCCTTTACTCACGAAGTTGTATATAGGATTGAGGATTTTTAATGCTTTCCGACTTGACATGAAGCCCCGACAACTTTTCAGTGGTGAGTCAGATAAATTAGAGTTTATGGAACTTTTAAAATAATTGTCCCAGTCACGTCTCGGAAATACACATAGCACTGATTCTATTTTTCTCGTTTTACCTCCGATCTAGTGTTTCAAATTGGGTCACGCAGAGCTGACCTCGACATGCAAAAGTAATTTACTTATTTACAAAATCTATAAACCCAAACGACAAAACAAGTAGCAGTAAAAGCGAGAAATGAAAAAAGCCTCATTTCGTATTCAAAGAGAAAATTAAATATTTAAAAAGGCTCCTATTGCTTTAAGTATGATTATTTCAACAACTGTCGCATTAAACAAAGTTTTTGCAATCAGTTTTCAATGGTAACGGTGGGTTTTTTCTGCATGCTCCGTTTCAAATCATTTACTATGAATATTTTATGCGTGGCAGATTTTTTCTATTTATTGACAAGCTATTCCCCCTCAGTCTGTAAACCTGCCAGTTGCATCCAATGGGATCGCTCCATGCCCTCTCTACGTCTTCTTTGTCTACAGGGTGCCCCAGGATTAACTACAAATATTATAGGAGTCGATTCTTCGGGTCAGAAAAAGACTTTTTGTGACATAACGTTTCTTCCAAAAACGCTTTCCCTGGGGGTCACGGCCCCCCAAGTTAGAGAAGCAAAATATTTTTTTTTTACAGTGTGACAATGTTTATGAACAAATATTAATGAGAATTAGTATCTGGAGGTAATTTTAAGCGTTTCTTTTATTGCTGACTTCCAAAAAAGGGAAAACCCATATTGAGGGGGGTTAAAAGAACAGTCGATTTTAAAAGAAAGATAGCAATACCCGGCTCATTACTGGGCTCATACTCCTCCAGTTTTGGGGGGTTTCTACTGTACTTCAATGATTTCCATCACTTTTCTATGGCTTTTAATGAGTATCCGTCATTAATTCGTCGCTTGGCTGACATAAGGGCGTAACTACACATTGAGATGAGCCCAGAAAAGCATTGAATTGCATGGAAGACAGCAGAGCCGGATTAAGGGGGTGGCCACATGGGTCGTGGCCCAAGGCGGCAAATTTTGCAATTTTCTTTAAATGTAGGTATGGAAAAAAATCGGATTTAGAAAAAAAAATTACAAACGAGAAAAGGCTACAAAATCTCTCATTTCCTGAGAGTATAGTAATTTCTAAATTTGTCGTCTTTCAGTGATACAAGAGACAGCACCTTTAACTAGTCGAGTTAAGAGAGAAACCAAACACACAATTTGGCCTGGGACGGCGCGACTTAGGGAGAAATGATGACGAGGACTTGAGATGAAAAGGAGAAGCTCTCGGCGCGGCAATCGGCATGTAACACATATTAGCGCCTACGAGACTGCCAGAATACTTCACGCATTGCATCAAACACAGTGCGGTTATTGTGGTCAGCGTGAAACGGATACCGCCTACAAGACTGCGTGAATACTTCACGCATTGCGCCAAATACGGTGCGCGGCGCTGCGGAAAGTTAAAATCATTATAAACCAAATTTTGTGTTCGTTCTTTCATAATTTTTTCGTTCATTTCTTATAAGAGAGGCCTTGTCCATTAGAGATAGAATTACGAAACTTGACTTTCGCGCAAAGTTCCATGACTTTTTGCTAGTAGTGTTGATAGGGCTTTCCCAAAAAATGTGTTCAACACGAGTAAACGCGTCTTATGCACCCCTCCCCCGCTGGCACGTTTACTTGATGGTCTTTATTGATGTTTCAAAACGAATGAGAAGGGGGCGGCAAAATACAGCGGCCCATGGGTGGCAAGTAGGAAAATCCGGCCCTGGAAGACAGGGTTCATTGTAGAGTGTACTTATGCCCTTATGTCAGGTACAGGCGACGAATTGATGCACATTCGACGTTTTCCTACATTATGCAATGAGTCAGTTGCACACCTATGTCATCGTCAAACCGACCATGTTGGATTCCTGATTAGCGCGTCTGACCCTGGGTCAACAAGTCTTGGGTTCGAATGCCACTGGTGGCGACGAATTTTCACAGGATTGATACGTGGACGGTGGATCTGCGTAAATAGACTCAACTCGGGCTGAATCCTTGAGAAGTTGAAGAACTAGAGAGAGGATGTGCCTCTCGTCTGCGGATATCTAAGGGTTTCAGGAATATACTTTACAGGGCAAAAGTCTTATTTTCGCTCAAGCTGAATTTTATACACTGAAAAAGAAGTTTCTTGGATGTGAAGTCCAGAATTTTAAAGTTTAACGAGAGAAAATTTCTTGATTCAATCGGATTTCAGCTTAAATCGATAGCCATGCCTCTTAATATAAGGGGATTTCTCTTTGATTCAAGCAAAAATCCGTTTAAATCAAGAGTATAGTCTCTTGTACAATTTACAAGAGTCCTTGGAAGAGTTTTTGGAGTCTTTTGGCGTTTTAGAGAGACTTTGGATACAAGGGACTTTTTTTCCGGTGCAACTGATCCTCTGCACGCGATGCGACTGATAAGGTCTGGGGGCTCATCTATGTGCCGAAAAAAAAGATGCTGATTTTCAACATTCTGGATGTAAAAATGTGTGCGACAACTCACAAAACGCTGATCCAACCGCAACAGCAGTTAGTTTTACATCTTCGCATTATTGCTAAAGTAACTGCTGTAACGGTTATTTCAGCGTTTTGTGAGTTCTCGCACACTTTTTCACATTCAGAATGTTAAACTAGCATCACTTTTTTTTCGGTGTAGGTTGAAGACGAATCGGCTGGTTGAAGTAGAGCTAGACTTCATTTTGCAAGTAGGAACTACAATAGCTGACTCATTTTTAAGAGCACTTATCTGCATGTGGAAACTAACGGCACATACGCTATTTCTACAGTGAGCTTGAAATTTCAGCTCCTAACTACAGAATGTAGTCCAATTAAACTGCACTTGACGAAGGATGAAGCCGAGCATTGTTTTTAATTTATTTATGTGCATCGCGCGCTTATCGTCGGACAATCAATCAAAACAACACATGTTGGGATCAAGAAGGCATCGCTAGTATGACGTCAACGGTGGGCACACGCAACATGCGTCACTAAATTCCGGAAGCGAGGAAATTAACCATGATCCCGCGGTCGATCGGGCGAGGGACGGAGGGGTGCAACGGACATAAATCAAACCACTCAAATGGTGAAATTAAAATCCGATGCAAAGCGGTTCGACGTTGCCGCAGCTTCCGAAATAATTTTGGTTTATTTCGTGTACTGCCGTGCTAAGGAAGAACGCCGTATGAACATTCGAGAGTTGCCAAATTTCCGTCGATAAAATGTTTATTTTTGAGGAAAGGTATGAATATTTTTCCTTGAAATTTTCAGGAATTTTAGGTGAAATTGCGAACAAAATTATCTTAAATATTGGAAGAAAAATATTCACGAGTTTACCAGGAAATTCGTGTTTTATCAATGGAAATTTGGCAACGCCTGGAGGTTCATACGGCGTTTTTCCTTAGCATGGCAGTATGGGTCTATGTGGATCTTTGGATCTAAATTACGCGTACAATAGGCGGACTCAGCGGGCCGATTATTAAAATTGATAGACAAAGAGGACAAATGGTATAGGAGGGATCCTATTGGCGGAAGCGAGTGGTTACAATAGACAAAGGAGGTAGGTAATAGACTGACTAACAGCAACCCACAAGAGACCCTATAGTTAATCCATCATTTTCTCATTTAGTTCATAGACATCATGCATTTCAACCATTAGGATCGCTCCATACTCCCTATGTCTTCTTTGTCTACATATAGCTTTGTGTATCAATATCGATAATCAGCCCGCAGACATGTCGAACGAGGGCCAGAGGGCCTCCTCCAGCAAATTCGTGAATTTTTGAAGCAATTAGATGCAATTTGAATCGATTTTGTCATGAATAATCATCGAACGAAATAGTTTTTTCTTATTCTTTTCTATTTCTTCCATCTTTTTTTCCTCCCTTTTTCCGGGTTTTTGGGGATGGAGACGCCCCCTACACCCCCTTTGGATCCGCCTACAACGAGTATCGTCACCATCCCGGCATAGTTCGAGAAATAGATATTTATTTCTGATAACCCAAAAGTTTAGTTAACAGACCAATCGCTGAGAATAGTATCACACAAAATCAACCGAAAAATCAACAAAAAGCTGAAGCAATTGAATTAATTGATGCGATATGTTGCATGTCGCTCCGACACAAAATACAGCGTCCGTCGAATTACCTCAAATTTACACTCGCAAATTCTCCATTGTTATTTTTAAAAGATACATCTCATTTTGTGACCTCAGGTGAATTGTTTTTCAGCCTCTGACTAATTCATTTCACCCCAGGCAACTGAGGAGAGGGTTATAAGAGATCGGATGAGAAACAATGACGGGGTGCTTCGGAAAGAAAAAGGGATGGCTCCGGGATTACGGCAGGGATGGACGAGGGGGAGGGGCTAATAAATCAAAAGGTGGCAAGCTCACTGTTTGCGGTCTCCGCCGCCACGTGCCCTCATGACAGTGATGAGCTTCTTTTCAACCCTTCCATGGCACCACAACGCAACCGCTACCCACCGTCCAAAACGAACCTTAGGGGCTAAAAAAGTTTAGCCCTTGCATGCTCTACGACTCTAACACGCAACTGGGTGTTGCAAAAGCTTTAAGCGAGCTGATTGTTGAAATTGGTAGACAAAGCTATAGACAAAAATGATATGGAGGGATCGTATTGGTGTAAGCGGGTGGTTGCAACACTCGGAAAAAAAACCACATTAATTGGATCTAGAGTCCGGACTCTTAAAAACAGCGACAAGAAAAAATACTCTTGATTCAATAAGATTTAAGCTTATATCAAGAACCAAGCCTCTTAATTTGAGCGGATTTCCTTTTGATTTAAGCTTAAATCTGATTGAATCAAGAGTCCTTTTTCTTGTCAATGTTTTCAAGAGTCTGGATTCTAGATCCAATGTGTTTTTTTTTTTCCATAGTCCAGGCGCCTGGTAGCTAAAAATGAGGCTACCTGGAATTTTGGGTACACAGCGATTTTTTTTGGCTCACTTTATGTTTTTTGGGTCGCTGAATCCGGATCTGAAGTTTCCTACCGCGTATCTGGTGAGCATTTTCCGCCATTTTGAAAAAATGGCCTAAAAAGGCCTTTTTTGCGTTTTTTTTTTATATAGCAGCTACGCACGAGAAAAAGTCCCGAATTTAGCTAATGTTTTGAATGGCTGACAAAATTTGGAAGAAAATGGTGCATACATATGCTAGGTTTGCTTAAAAATTGAGGAAGATACAGCATCGTGAACATCGCGCCCATTCACGTTTTCGCGGCGTACCCGTCAAACGCGCGATCCGGCTCGCCGCGGTCAGCCAAGTTCCGAAGCGTTCCAAAGTTCCGAGATCCGAGGTTCCTCAATTTTTGAGCAAACCTAGCATATTTATATACCATTTTCTTCCAAATTTTGTCAGCTATTCAAAACATTAGCTAAATCCGGGACTTTTTCTCATGCGTAGCCGCTATATAAAAAAAACCGCAAAAAAGGCCTTTTTAGGCCATTTTTTCAAAATGGCGGAAAATGCTCACCAGATACGCGGTACGAAACTTCAGATTCGGATTCAGCGACCCCAAAAACATAAAGTAAGCCAAAAAAATCGCTGTGTACCCAAAATTCCAGGTAGACTTACCAGGCGCCTGGACTACCAGTGAATGGACAAGGAAGATAGGCAATAGAACTAACGGCAACCCATGAAACACCCTATAATTAGTCCATCATTTTCTCTTTCAGTCTATAAGAACCAGCCATTTCAACTAATAGGATTGCTCCAAACTCACTATTTTTTCTTTGGCTATCAATTTTAATACTCAGCTGGCAGGAGTGCAGCCGTATCATACGCTTGGAGGATAGGCTCGAAATCCATTTTTAAATGACCTAAATGCGAAAAAAAGCACATGCATTTTTAAGTGAAAAGATTGAGTGCACTTCGGATGGTAACATTTTTATATTCTCCTCGAAACTCGTGTTGTAGCAGTTTGGACCTAAAAATAAAAATTGGTCAAATTTTGTTTAAAAATTCCTGCTTTAAGTCAATATCGACATGATTATAGGTTCCAATTTTCGATTGAGTCCAAGTATCGAATTTGCTTAGATATTCAGAGCAGTTATCATACAATTGCTCTGCAATTTGTCGATTTTTTGGTTCAGAATGATTCTTTAGGCTCACGCTGTTTTATTCTTTACTTTTTTTTTATTTTTTATTTTTTTAGGTAGTTGTTTCGCTTCCGCTGAATACGCGCCGCTCACGTGTAAACATGGTTGGTTGGTAGATACGTTTATTTGACGCTTTTATAACATTATAATGTCGGTGAAGAGGAGGACCGCCGGAGTGACTCGCGGAAACGGCAATTTGCAAGGGGCGAAATCGCGAGGGGAAACAAAACTGAAAAATTAGATTGACTCCAAAATTGGAATCTGGGAATCGGGCGGATGCAGTTTAAGCAAATTACCAGCGGCCGATTTTTTTCGCCGAGAACACGTTCGCAGCCGGAAAACGAGTGACAATCGAATTAAAAGTAAATACGAGGGTCGTGGCCCCAGCACGGCGATGTGGGGGGGGGGGGGGGGTAAAAATTTGATTGAAAAGTGAAGAATCGAGTGCGAAAATGGATCACTGGCGCGGCGGAACGTTGGAGGGGAAACGAAAATAAAACCTGGCCTATAGGAGTGTGAAAGTGAAAGGGTGAGGGTTGGAAGAGAAAGTTCCGAAGGGGGGTTCTCGGAATATCTCTCCCAAAAGCTCCTCACTCGTGCAAGAAAGAAAATTCGATGCCAGAAACCCGTAACCTCAACAAGTAAGAGTTACTCGATGATAAAAGGAGCTTAGGTAACAAATTTTCGGTTATCAAACAATGAGAATATTCGTTGTAGTTACAATGAGCAAAGGAGGTAATTAATAGTTTAATGGTAATCTCCAAAAGCCGCGTAGTTAGTCCATAATTTTCTTCCTTGGTCTATAAAAACCACCGGTTTCAACCAATATAATTGCTCCATTTTTCACACTGGAAAAAGAAAAAAACACATTGGATCTAGAGTCCAGACTCTTAAAAACATTGACAAGAAAAAATACTCTTGATTGAATCAGATTTTTGCTTAAATCAAAAGAAAATCCGCTCAAATTAAGAGGCTTGGTTCTTGATTTAAGCAAAAATCCGATCGAGTCAAGAGTATTTTTTCTTTTTAAAGTCTGGACTCTAGATCCAATGTGTTTTTTTTCCAGTGTAATTGTCTTCTTTGTCTATTATTTTGTCTATCAATTTCGATTATCTGTCGGCAGGAGAAACAGCGTGAGAGAGACGGATAATTTGGAAATTAAGAGGCGTAACATAGGGTGAGCGAAAGGGGGGAGTGAGACAGAGTGACGGGGAGGGGGGTGGGGGAGGAAGTCAAACGCCGAGAGAAAGGGAGCCGCTCAGTCGCAATAATTGAGTTGTAATGAGTCGAATTGTGCTGAATTGTTTTGATTCTCTCGCCGCGGGGGGCCATTTTCCCCTAAATGGGGCGCCGCGCCGGGCCGGGGCCAGATTGAAAATATGACTTCATTAGCACCCGTAACGCCGCTGCCTTGGCCCCGCTTAACCCCACTTTGGGGCGCTCGGCTATGATTTAATTTTTATCACTTCGAGTGTGAACGTAAACCGATAATTCTATTTTGTCCCGGGCTCTGTTCCACCGCCGCGCGCCGAGTCTCAGCGGATTCCGTGATTAGTTTGTCGGGAAATAATCGTTCGATTGAATGGTGGAGCGGCTTTACTTCTGACTGACTGACAATGGACCACTAGACAAGGCACGAATTTCAGTATTCTGAAACATGTTTCTTAACTAACATTTCACGTAGAATGCGACGCGCACAACAAAAATTACCAAAAACAACTCCTTCCAAAGATTTTTAATGATTCTTGACGCATGAATTCAATCCACCCGCTCATGAACACTGGAAAAAAAACACATTGGATCTAGAGTCCAGACTTTTAAAAACATCGATAAGAAAAAATACTCTTGATTCAATCAGATTTAAGCTTAAATCAAGAACCAAGCCTCTTAATTTGAGCGGATCTCCTTTTGATTAAAGCTTAAATCTGATTGAATCAAGAGTATTTTTTCTTGTCAATGTTTTCAAGAGTCTGGACTCTAGATCCAATGTGTGTTTTTTTTCCAGTGAAAACTCAATGCTCTGCGTGATTCACATCGCGCACTAAACGTTTATCATGACAGTCTCTGCGATATAAAAATTTGGCAACCTCAATCTTGACGCTTTGGCTCAGCTGTAGCAAATTGCTTATAATTTGAACAACACATGGTGGGAAATGAACATTACTTGATTGAGAAGCTTGTTGAAACCGTTGTAGTGCGCGATTTGACTCACGTAGAGCTTTGAGTTTCTTTTCAGCGCGGGCAGTTCAAATTCCTCGTAACCAATGTGAAATAAAAACGTTAATATCTTCGTTAGGAGTTAGCTTCAGTAATTTTCATTGTGTGAATCGTGCTTTACGTGAAATTCTGCTTAAGAAACATGTATTAGATTACTTAAATTCGTATCTTGTCTAGTGGTCCATTTTTCGGGTCAAATTTGGCAACCTTGGGTTGGAGTTACGTTCCTTTCGTCCGAGTGACGACGAATTATGGTATCTTCGTGAAATGGCACGCTCACTCATTGTCAATGCTCTTATAAATAAGAGCTCCAAATAACTCGGGAAGAGGCTCTTTTAACGTCGTATCAGTTTGCCTTCAATTTTTAATGTATAGGCAATGCGAGCTCCCCCGTGGTCGAATAGTGGTATCATCATAAAATGGCACTCCCACTCGCAAACGAAACTGGAAGATCGTAGCCTCCCGGAGGTGCCAAAAAAGAAGTTCATTATCCCGCGAAAACCTTTCAGGCATTGATTAAGGCAGATACATGGGTTGGCGCGGGGGAATTCGGAGTCACTAAAACAATTGTGCCAGTGAACCGTGAGTAATCTTCAGTGCGGTGCCGATAGATTAAGATCAGGGGACCTTTATGCTCCTGCGGGAGCGAAGACAGTGACGGAAGCATCCAGGATTTCCCCTAATAAATAATTTCCTTTGACCATCACTCATCGTAATTCGTAAAGAACAATCTCGATATCACCGGCGCCCTCCTCCCTCACCGGAGCCGCCAGCGCACAGTGGAAACAACTCGTAAGTGAAACGGATAGTGCTGGACTGTACGCAGACGGTACGTCTACAGAAAAAAGAGCTACAAAAAAGGGCTAAAGTCAAAACGTCTACATTAAAATGCCTATTAAAATTATGTCTACAGTCTAATATGTCTACGCTATTAAAATGTCTACGGTTTGTTTGCCCGTTTGGAAAATGTCAAAATATTAAATACTTACTTCAACATTTCTGGAGTAGGCAGTCCAACCGCACAGGGCCGGATTAAGGGGGTGGCCACATGGGCCGCGGCCCATGGCGGCAAAATCAGGGGGCGGCAAATTTTGCAATTTTTTTAGATGCAGGTACAAAAAAAATCGGATTCAGAAAAAAAATTACAAACAAGAAAAGGTGACAGAATCTCTCATTTCCTGAGAGTTCATTAATTTCTAATATTGTCATATTTCGGTGATACAAAAGACTGCGCACCTTAAATTAGTTGAGTTAAGAGAGAAACCAAACACGTAATTTGGCCTGGAGCGGCGCGGCGCAAAGAGAAATGATGACGAGGACTTGAGATGAAAAGGAGAAGCCCTCGACGCGGCGGTTGGCATGTAACACATATTAGCGCCTCCGAGACTGCATGAATACTTCACGCATTGCGTCAAACACAGTACGGTCAACAGCGGTCGGCGCGGCATGAAACGCACAGTGCCTACAAGACTACATGAATACTTCACGCATTGCGCCAAACAGTGTGGTCAGCGCGACACGGCGGCGGAAGTTAAAATTATTAAACCACATTTATGTTTGTTTTTTCTTAATTTTTTAGTTCATTTCTTACAAATGAAAGGCCTTGTCCCCACAGAGATAGGTTTACGGAACTGAACCTTCGCGCTGAGTTCCGTGAATTTTTGCTAGCAGTGTTGACAGGGCTTACGCAAAAAATGTGTCCAACACGAGTGAACGCGTCTTATGCACCCTCCTCCCTCCGGCACGTTCACTTAATAGTTTTTATTGATGTTTCAAAATGAATGAGAAGAGGGCGGCAAAATACTAGCGGCCCATGGGCGGCAAGTAGGTAAATCCGGCCATGCAACCGTAGACATTTTAATACCGCAGACATATTTTACTATAGACATTATTTTATGAGGCATTTTCATGTAGACATTTTGACTGTAAACCAAAAAAGGTAGCCCTTTTTTTGTAGCCCTTTTTCTTGTAGACCTACTGTCCGTAAACGTACGTTTCATGTACGGTGAAATCAGCTCTTTAAGCACTCTCAGGTGAGGCAATAAAAAATTTGCATTCAAATTCTCCATCATTCTCCTGGACTGCACTAATTACTGTAATGAGCAAACGTTCATCGGTCAGGTTAAGTCAGAAATATGTTCCTGATTGCAAAATGTAGTCGAAATTAGAGTCCCTTTATACTGAGAGTCAAGACAACACCCCTCATGGAGTCACAAACGGGAATAAAGATTACAGAAATTGAACGTTTTTCGTAATCTTTGATCGGCTCATTCTTAAATTCCTTTCTCCGTTCCTCCTTTCGTTCCGTTTGTTCCTTGTCGAACCCGAAATTCCTCGGTCCATTCCAGATTATAATCTTTGCAATTGGTGAAAATGTAATCTTTATTCCCGTTTGTGACACTGTGAAGGCCTAAAATCCGGTTGGCCAATCAGAAATGGATTCGCATTGTCTTGACTCTCAGTATAAAGGGACTCTAGTCGAAATAATCCTCTTATCCCTTTAAGCGGTCCACCGTGCGGGATGTCCCCTTGGCGCGCGGTGCTAATCCTTTCCGCGGTACAACAGCTGTTGTTATCAGCGGATCCGGAGCCATCCCTCAACGCGGCGGAGGGAGGGAAAGTGGAAACAGAAGCCGCCCTTAATGACATCCCTTTTAATATGACAATATAAACAAATAAGTCGACTCCCTTTGATCTCGGCCACGGCGCAAGGCCGTGGGTGCGGAACGCGGTTTCGCCGGCGAGAGTATTTGCGCTGCCGTCCTCCGAAAAACGACATATGAACGTTCGAATATTGCCAAATTTCACCTGATAAGGTGGGGAACCTTAACAACCTAACCTAACTAGAGGAATCTGCTGTGATTGACAATTCACAATCTGTTTTTTATCTAACAATATTAATAAATCGCTGTTAAATATAAATTTAAAAATAGTATTTGAAATTTGTTTAAACTCATAAAATCAAGTCAACACATAATTTTTTCAAAATGAAGTGGATTACATTTAACTTAATTTAATGAAATCATTAATATAAACTTCGAAGGATTCTGCCTTTTTCTATTTCACTCGAGGGGAAGTATCCCCTCCCGGACTCTCTTCCCCACCCGGTGACTGACGCTGCGCTGTGCTGAACGGTTCAGCCTGAACCTTTCCCCTACGTCTGACCGTTCCCCACTCCTCTGTCAATCGAACCATATGCCACCGCTTACGTATTGTCGCTCGCCCACCCAGGTACCTAGCGACCAGCGGTCAGTTGATGATAAATCTCGCTCATGCTCCTATGCAGCTACGCATTGATTACGCCAGCTAATTACTTTCTAATAATTAGAATTTCTTCGATAATAGTTTTCTTTATTTATTCGACTGTATTTTTTTCTCTGTTCTACTGTGATTTCCTTGGTTTTCTTCTGTGTTTTTCCTAAATCTCTGAGTCAGAAATCTGAAGCACTTCGGTATAAACCGAGTACTTCAGATGTGTGACCTGAAACCTTCGGTATATACCGAACTACTTCAATTGTCTGACCCGAACTTCGGCAGATGGACCTTAACTTTTCGGATGCGTGATCCGAAAAATTCAGAGATCCATATGATCTCAGCTTCGGGTTCCATGCACAAATTTTTTCTCCGTGTTTCCTTTTAGGGGACGCAACTAAAATTTCAGTAAATTTTTTTCAGAAAAGTAAAGAAAAAAAAAAAAAAAAAAAAAAAAGTGGCTAACGATGGTTCCTCACCTTCACGTGGTGTTGGCTGTTTTTACTAAGTGGGAACAGTCCATTTTAAGATATAGTCTATTTCTTGCCCTGCCATTATTATTCTACAAGTTAATTGTGGAGTGAGAATTTCATAATGTTTTCTATGAAATCTTCAAAATATAGTGATAAAAAATTTGCAACTACTACAAAATGTCACTCAGAAAATACAAAATGTCAGAATGTCACTCGCGTAGCGAGTGACCGGGGGTCCAGGGGGCGTAGCCCCCGGCTAGGCGTGACGGGCGCGCGAAGCGCGCCAAGAACGGCTAGTAACTAGATAACTAAAGTTTAAAAAAGAATTTAGAAGTAAGTTAAAATCAAGTTATTTAGCTAAATTTGATATAAGCTATGTTTAGTTAATGTGTTGTGTAGTTTAGTTAATGTGTGTTGTGTGTTTAGTTAATTTGTCAGGGAATGAGGGGAAAAAACACTAAGAAGTGGCCCGAATCCTGTATGTAAGAAGATGGTGTTGGTGGTAAACATCAATATCTTTATGATTAGTTGGAAAAGCTCAAACTTTCATATTTTATTATTGATAGTTAAATAAATAACACTAAGATGCAATTTTAGAATTGACTAATAAAATTTTAAGAAATAAAGTGCCCGATAAAAGGGTTAAATTGTAAACTTAATTTTAAGTTTGAACTTCTTTATTAAAATTTAACCTGCTAAGTTTAATTCCATCAGTTCCCTAACAAACAAGGTGGAGAACTGGTGCTGGGTTCACACCATTTCACGGGGAAATCAAAGCCAAGAAGCTCCAAAAATTATAATTAGAGTCAATCATAATTTTTTTTAACCTCCTCCCCTCGGTCAGTTTTGTACTGGTACTCATTAGAGTTAAAAAAAAATATATTTTTGACTCTGATTATAATTTCATCAATAAAACTTCTTGCAATGTGTTTAGAGGGAAAAAAAGATCATGTGCCGGTTTTCTTATCTATATTTGCTACTCCAGTATTAGTTAAACGCCCACCCTGTCTAATTTCTACTCAAACAGACTGGAAAAAATTTCGAGAATTATTAACTTCCCGTATTAATAACTCAACTTCAATAAACGACTGCTCCACACTTGATAAGGAGGCAGAGTCATTAATTTCGAGCATCCAAGAGGCTGCAAAAGCAAGCACGCCGGTTGCTAGAACTTTTAATAATTTTCATCATAAATGCACTCTTCCAAAGGAAATACTCAGCCTTATTGACCGTAAAAACAAAGCGGGAAGGAGGAGAAGGATTACTCACCATGAATCTGATAAAAATCTCTACAATAGACTAAACAAGGCAGTGGAGAAACGTATTAATGAATTTCGTAATGAAAAATTTGAAAAATTTGTAGCTAATCTCAGCCCAAGCGAAGCTAATAATTACACCCTTTGGAAAGCGACAAAATCCCTAAAACGTCCTTTCCTAGCTAGCTTCCCAATTAGAAAACCGGACGGTGAATGGGCAAATAATAGCCAGGAAAAAGCCCATACTATTGCCGATCACCTTGAAAAAGTATTTCAACCTAACCCCTGCGAATCTCCAGAGAAGGAATGCGAACTAGAGGAAGAAGTTGGTAATATTAATTTTCTCCCTGCAGAAAAAATCAACAAAATTACATATGACGAAATTTTCAAGGAAATTAAATATAAAACAAAAATCAAGAAAAGTCCAGGTTTTGATCTTATCTCAGCAATTATCCTCAAGCAACTTCCTCCTGCGGCAATCAAAAAATTAGAAGCACTCTTTAATGCAGCATTGTCATTGAAATACATCCCTAGTCAATGGAAATTGGCTGAGGTGATTGTTATTTTAAAATCCGGAAAACCTCCTTCAGCCCCTAGTTCGTACCGCCCTATCTCCTTACTTCCCCTGATATGCAAACTTTTCGAGAAGTTATATATTAAACGTTTACTGACAATTGTAAATAAGAAAAAGTTACTTCCTAATGAGCAGTTTGGTTTCAGGGCTAAACATAGCACAATAGAACAATTACACCGGATCTCTTCTTATATTGAAAAGGCGCTAGAGGAGAAACAGTTTTGTAATGTAGTTTTCTTGGATGTCGCCCAGGCATTTGACAAAGTCTGGCATTCTAAAGTGGCATTTAAACTTTCTAAATTCTTGCCTGGGAACCACGTGCAATTAATAATGTCCTACTTAGCAGATAGATCTTTTAGGGTTCGATTTGAAGACTCTTACTCTGAATTTAGGAAAATAAGAGCAGGGGTACCTCAAGGTTCAGTACTCTCCCCCCTAATCTTTAGTCTCTTTACAGCTGACGTACCAAAACCTAAAAAAGGGAAAATTGGGATCTTTGCGGACGACACGGCCGTTGCGTCCTCCGCGCCCACATATGAGGAGACAGTCACTAACATCCAAGAGTGCCTGGACGACATCCAGGATTGGACTGAGCGCGATCGCACGGCGCTTAACGCCACCAAATCAGTTAACGTGGTCTTTACCTTAAGACCATATGTTTATGTCCCTGTGATCCTAAATAAAATTGCTATTCCCCATGCGCAAAAGGCTCCTTACCTCGGCCTTACCATGGACTGTAAGTTAAAATGGAAGGAGCATATTCTAAATAAGAAAAAGCAAATTGACTTAAAGCACAGACAGATGCTATGGCTTCTCGGAAAGCGATCTAAATTAAAGCTAAAAAATAAAGTTTTACTTTATAAATCAATGTTAAGGCCAATCTGGGTATACGGCTGCCAGATTTGGGCGTGTGCCGCCAGTTCCAATCTCAAAATTATTGAGACAATTCAAAATAAAATACTCAGACAAATGGCAGGGGCCAGGTGGTACGAGCGTAACATCGATATTAGAGATGAGCTCGGGATCGAAGAGATGGACATGTACATCTCACGTATGTACAATAGATATGAAGAGAGACTGGGCGGTCACCCCAATCCCGAAGCAATAGCGCTTTTGGATTGGGGCTCCGAGACCCGGAGGTTAAAAAGACGCAAACCACATGAGTTGAGCACAGCTCATTTCCGTCGGTGTTAGGCTCGTGCCTCTGGCCCTTACCAGTCTTAGTCGACTGACAGGGCGAAAGCATAGTTAGTAGAAAAATTCTCTAGAATCTAGTTCTAGGAATAATTATAGTTAATATCAGTTAGTTTTTCTCCCGCTTTTTACAGGATTTTACTTCTATCTCATTTGTTCATCCTTCATTTTCATTCTCATTAATTTAATCCATAAAGCGGTGTTTATTTCTTTTTTATTATATTAGGCTTAAAGGAAAATTTGTAAAGACTCGTAAGGTCTAGTAATATAAGTTGTAATTCAATATGTGTAATTACAAAATTAAATAAAAAAAAAAAAAAACTAAGATGCAATTTTTAGAATTGACTAATAAAATTTTAAGAAATAAAGTGCCCGATAAAAGGGTTAAATTGTAAACTTAATTTTAAGTTTGAACTTCTTTATTAAAATTTAACCTGCTAAGTTTAATTCCATCAGTTCCCTAACAAACAAGGTGGAGAACTGGTGCTGGGTTCACACCATTTCACGGGGAAATCAAAGCCAAGAAGCTCCAAAAATTATAATTAGAGTCAATCATAATTTTTTTTAACCTCCTCCCCTCGGTCAGTTTTGTACTGGTACTCATTAGAGTTAAAAAAAAATATATTTTTGACTCTGATTATAATTTTTGGAACTTCTTGGCTTTGATTTCCCCGCGGAATGGTGTAAATCCAGCACCATTTCTCCACCTTGTTTGTAAGGGAACTCATGGAAATTTTTGCCATGAAATTTTCAAGTTTTTTACATTAAATTACGAATGAAATTTGTTTGAAAAATGTCGAACACATGTTGTGGAACTGAAAACTATACGATTTGACATCATGCCGATTACATTTTATACACACGATATTGTTAAATGCACTTTACCTCCAGCTTTTTTTTTTTTTTTTTTTTTTTTTACAATTTTTTTTAAAAATAACGTTCCTTTTTTGATGATGCTTTGGGTTGGCGATTTAATAAGAAGTTTTTAGTGGCAGATTACTTTGGTGGGAAAAAACTCTTCATCGAACGATAAATTCTGACCCCTGAACTTTTCCTCCAAAAACAGGGCCGCGGAAATGTCAGAAAATTAATTACAAGTCTTTACCTCGCCTTCTGACCTAATTTTCATACATAGTTTGATAAACCGGTTCCCTAAGTATTATTTCCTTGAAGTTGGCTAAATTTGTTTAAATATTACGTGCGGCTGAATTTAAGACTCTCTCATAATAACAGACCGTAACGTGTAGACCTACATTCCCCCACCCCCTATGTTAATTTAGATGCCCCCGCACTGAAGGAGGAAAAAGAAACACGAATAAGTTGGAAGACACAATTCTCGGTTGCTTAAGAATAATCCCGTCTTTACACCGCAGTTTAATCAAATGAGTGGAAAGATTATAAGTTAGCGCTACGTATTACGTAATTTTTCAAAATTAGTAAAAAAACGATCGAGACTTTGAAATGCGCAATTTTGATTTTGAAATTTTACCCTGTATGTTTAATTTATTAATTCCAATCAGCTTCAAGAGTGAAAAATACATAACACTCATTTTTCATCCTTCTCTTTTTTTCCTTTTTCAAAAAGAGATCAGACAAGTGGTGCTTTTCAAAAACCGTAGTCAAATGTAAAGCTGTACTCCTTGGAGGAAAAGTTTCGAGAATATTACGCTGACTGTGGCTGCTTTTTCACCTTAATTATCTACGACTTGATTCGAGGTCAGAACACGCTGAATATTACATGGATCGGAAGTATTGTTCCAGCTGCACGTCGGATGAGGTAACACTTCTCTTGTCAAAATCAAACCACTTTGAATATTATCCTCTCTATATTTTCCTGATTTTGATGAACTTTTGGTCTAGACCACGATGAATATGTAATGCTTAGACACAATTTAATAAAGATCAGTGGCGTGGCGTGCTTTGCGATAAATCGATTGTTATGCCATTTAAACCTATGGAAAAGGATCGATAAACAGGGCGTTCGCAGCGAACACCCTAATTATCGATTCTTTACAATAGGTTTAAATGGCATAACAATCGATTTATTGCAATTCACGCCACGCCACTGATAAAGATGTCTCCACGACGAATTAGTGCAGCCAGAAAAGGCGGCAAACAATCGTTATTTTGAATTATTCATACAGACCATGTCAAAGTCTGGTTGGAATTTTTGAACTCTGAATTTGGGGGGAAGATTTTTAGTTTCATGCCTGCACTACTCCGCCAACGAAAATATATACTGCTTACAAAGAAAAGGCTTCAAGATAAAATGAACTTCGACGTTTATTCGACTATATAGTGTTTCATGGACTGTCTTCATGTTAATTGCTCTTTTTCAGTAACTATATTTCAAAGTTTGTTATTATTTTTCCATAACTCTTCAAGATGCGTAAAATAAGGTTTCAAACCGAATGGTGCACGGCAGGGCAGGCCCGCCACATCCCATCTCGGGCCCTGGTACCAATTTTCTGACCCGGGCCCCTAGCACAGGGGGGGGAGGGGTCCGGGGGGCCTCCCCCGGGAAATTTTTGAAATTTTAAATCTATTTGGACGCATTATGAAGCTCTTATGATGGAGATTTTCCATCAATTTCTGCAGAATAATTACGCCTTTTTGTTTACTTTCAGCACCAAAAACTTTCGAATTGTTGCATTCAAAACATCTATAAATTTTTTTTTGAGGGGGCAGATGATAATTTTCAATTCTATGGGGAGCCGGGCCCCCCTGGACTCCCCTTTCGTACGTCTATGGCAAGGGAGTTAAGCCATTGAAGTCGAGGATGCCCAGAAAGGAGCCTCTTAGCATCCGACAACGGAAGAAAATGAAACACAGTTACTAAAAATATCATTCTACATATACTCAAAATCTTGAAAATCTCTAAAAAAGTAAGAAAAATTTTATAGTGCCCTAGCGTGTTTTTGAAACTTTATTCACCTTTTGCGGAATTTTTAGGGTAATTTTTTCACTTTTCCCTACGAGACAAGGGTTACACATGAATTCGTAGTGGTTTGTCACCTGCGTTACGGGCCCCTCCAGGGCCCGGGCCCCGGTACCAAGGACCCAGTATCCCCCCCCCTTGTGGCGGGCCTGCGGCAGGGACCTCATTATCCCCAAGACTTTGTGCTTGTGTTCTCTGAGAGCGTAGTGAATCTATTCCTGCTCGGAAAAAAAAAAATTGCTGATTCAGCAATTCAATTGCTAAAAACAGTGAGTGCAATGTTTCAACGCGCATTTTACGACAAAAAAATGCTACTTTAACCACCCCCGTGGTTAAATTAGTTTACAATGTGGTTAAATTAGTTTACAATGTAGTTTAAGTAGCATTTTTTTGTTGTAAAATCTGCGTTGAAACATTGCACTCACTGTTTTTAGCAATTGAATTGCTGAATCAGCAATTCTTTTTTTTTCGTGTGCGCTGAGCATTACTGCCGTGCTAAGAAAAAACGCAGAATGAACCTTCAAGCGTCGCCAAACTGCCTTTGGTAAATAACGAATTTTCAGGAAAATTGGTCAATATTTTCCTTCCAATTTTTCAGATAATATTGTTCACAATTTCACCCAAAGTTCCAGAAAATATCAAGGAAAAATATTCATAACTTTCTTCTAAAATAAACATTCAATCGAAGGAAATTCGGCGACTCTCGAATGTTCATACGGCGTTCTTCCTTAGCGCGGCAGATCAGCTCTCTAGCGTTGACTCACAGCGAGGGACGGATGCGGCGCAGAGATACAACTATTCGTGCTTGATGGATGTCCGTGTTGCATCTACAAATTTGAAGCGCAGAGCGTTAACTCGCAACGCTCTTCTCTATACTGCCGATGAATTGTCGCTCAGATTTGGCAGAAAAGTTGAGAAAGGAGGTAATCGGATCTCCTCGGATCTCCTCTCTCCTAACTTCGACCGTGTTGCTCACTTAGCCCTTGAAGTACCACTACGAATAAGTCAAACGGAACCAACACAACATAGAAATAGAGCAAGGGAGAGGAAGCGTTGATGACGGCGCAGAGATACAACTATTCGTACTTGATGGATGTCCGTGATGCGTCTGAAAAGTTGAAGGCGCTAAGGCGCAGGGCGTTAACTCGCAACGCTCTTCTCTATGCTCCCAATGAAGTGTCGCTCAGATTTGGCAGAAAAGTTAAGAAAGGAGATCCGATTACCTCTCACCTAACTTCGACCGTGTTGCTCATAGCCCTTGAGGTACCACTACAAATAAGTCAAACGGAACCAACACAACATAGAAATAGAGCAAGGGAGAGGAAGCGTTGATGACGGCGCAGAGATACAACTATTCGTACTTGATGGATGTCCGTGTTGCGTCTGCAAAGTTGAAGGCGCGATGGCACGAGGTGTAAACTCGCAATGCTCAGCTACATGTTGCCAATAAGGTGCCGCTCAAATTCGACAGAATAGTTAAGCGAGACCCGAATACGGCTCACCTATTTTCGGCTATGTTGCGACACTCAATTTTTTTCTTTGTCAATTTGAACTCTGATCCTTTTTTAGGATGTATTTGTAAACCTAGATCTAAATCTTGTATGTACCAGCCACATACATCCCGCAAGCCACGTGTTTTTAGCAAGCCTTTGGTCAATCCGACCTAGATTATTGCAGTTCATCGAAAAAAAAAGGTAGATCTGGCAACAAATCCCCTGTACATAAAATGTGCTGCCATCTCTGATGAGAAACAGGTACTGAGCAAACATTGACAATGTTTTGATTATTAAGAGTGATTTGATCTAATAGCTTGTTATCAATTGTTACCATCAATAAAATCTGTTACCTTGTTTGAAATTTAAATTATGGCCTTTATGATATCGATTTTGTGACCCTGACGACGAAGCGTTCGCTTCGAAAAGCTTCGGTCTAAGTTTGTTAATAAAATTTAAGTTTTTTAAAGAAATTTTACATTATTTCTAGCACTCGGGTACACTCCAAATTCCAATATATTCAGTGCTACTACCTTCAGACATTGCATTACAATGTTCGCTGATTTTGACTTGTTTCGTGGTCTATTGTCAGTCAGGCAGTATTGTTCGTTAGCAATCGATGTGTTTGTTTACCACTAGTGTTGTTAGTAGCTACTAAATCAGACTATATTAGTAGGTGCCACGGAGAAAATATTGCCCGAATCAACTGCGCTTTTCACTGGTAAAGCGCGTTGGGGCATAGAATCCTCGCGTTCAGTATTCGGCACTCGAACGCATCTAGAGATGGCAGTAATCCAAATTTGAGAAGCTTCAAGAACTCTTCGATCCGGGCCGGATGAAAAGGAGGAGGAGGGGGAGGTGGGGGGGGGGGGCGCAATTCAGGAGCGAATAATAGGACAAGCTCGGAGGCGAGACAGAGCCTTAGAGAGCCCCGAAAGAATGGGAAATAAATTCTCCCATTCAGCGGGATCCCGTTCGCTTTGAAAAGCAGCTAAAATTAGCACCATTTCAAATTATACATTGTTCCTGTATTACATTTTATGAGCAAGAACTTTCCTTCGACGGGGGCTGCACAAAGAAAAGCATGTAGGAAAAGTTGTGCTTTCGCTCCGAGCCCGGCTCCGGCCCGACTCAACACTTTTCTCTTTTTCCCGCCTTTTTCCCTCCCCTCCCCCTCCCCTCCGCACCGCTCCCAGCCCTTTTTATTCGCTAAACTCGCTTTATTTTCTTCCGTGATTATTCCTTTGTGCCGGAAGCCAGGCTTTGGTGCCGCGCGCCACCGGTATATTTACGAAATTTTCCTAGCGCACTCTTCAGAATCTCGTTGTAGATAACGCGTCGCAGTTCAAGTGTATCAACGACTGCTAATCAATCTTGATTATTGTATTAGTGTTTGGATTACATTTATGTAAAACTTGAAATGAATCGCATTTGGCAAAAAGGAGCCAGCGCAATTACAGTGTTGTTAAAATGTTGCCTCATCGCCTCATCATAATAATTTAACTAATCTCCCAAAATAGCAAATAGTTTATGAGTCCCACCATAAATGGCTAATTTTAAAGGGGAAATACTTTGGTAAATTGTAATACTGTACATATATTTAGTAACTTAAAAAGAAAAAATGTAGTTGCACAATTTTTAAAACACTGTAATCACGCTGGTTCCTTTTTGCGAAATGCGATCGAAATGTAAACTATAAAATGGACTACATTTTGCAACAAGGAACCACTACTTCTGGCCTCTCCAGAAACAACGTTTATGCCATTGGTTTCCCTACGCAGATATGTGCTTTTATGGAAGATCCAGAGATAGTGCGGTTTCTTATAGCAAAATACAATCTACCTAGAATTCATTCGGCTCCAAAGCAACTTTTGGCTAGAAGGCACCTGAAGTGAGTTGGACCATGAAAATTTGGGAAGTTAAGGAAAGGAAAAAGGCACAGAAATAAAATGGTAGGGAAATAATGATGAATAAATTATGAAAATAGTAGAATAAGAGGAGAAATTTACATTTTGAGCAGTAAAGTATTGAGAAATTTAAGAATTCTTGACATACATGAACATACATGTATAATACATATATAGTTGGTTAGTTAGTTATTATATGTTTAAAGGTCCAAGTCTCTTGGTATAAAAAGAAAACTTTTTACCAACTATGAAACGTGTAAAGAAAAACCTTTACCTGACCAATACAATGAATGTAGAAGTATAATTTCTTATGAAGCCTCCTCATTAAAAAAATTGCGAATTATAGACGTGCAAAATGAGAACGTGTTGAAAGAAGTACCCTTTTCCGCCGTATTAAAGCCTTTTTTTCCGAAGACACTCTGACAACAACGGAAGCGCGATAGAACAACTGTTATTTTCCACCTACGTCCCTTATTTCCGAGTTCTCTCGAAGAAAATCTCTCCTTCAAATGATTCTTTTCAAGTATATTTCATCAAAGTAGATTATTTTCAGGTTTAAAATAATAGCCTTTCCCGAAGCTGCACATCTAATTTTCCGCTTTTCCATCCTCTCTCTCTCTCTCTTTCCTTCTCCTCGCCGCTGATAAAAGGAAAGTAAATTATTCTATCGGAAGCCAAACCCGTCGTTTCAACCGAGAAAATTGCTCTACGTTTTCCGTATTCACCCTCACGGAGAGCGACTGGCACGAGTATTATGAGTGGTTCTTCTGTTCACAAATAAATTTCATTCCGTCATGTTTTGTCATACCTCTACAAACGGACATTGCTGGCGTGCTAAGTAAGAACGCCTTATGAGCCATCAGGTGTTGCCAATTTTAGGTCAACAAATCACAAATTTACCGGAAAATTTGTGAATATTTCTAAAAAGTCTGAAAACTTCGAGGAAAAGTACTCATAACTTTCTTAAAGAATAAGTAATTTCAAAGAGGAAATTTGGCAACATTCCAATGTTTATACGGCGTTATTAGCGAGGTAGACTAAAAAGATATTGTAAATAATAATTATTTTGAATTCGAAATACTTAAGCAAGTTAAAACAAAATCGCAGTATTGAGTAGCATCAAACGACTATCATCATGAAACTCAAATTATATGTGAAAATTGTAAGCGATGTTTTCGCAGTCAAGTACTAGTTTTTCTAATCTATGATGCGTGTACTTTGAAACTTCTTTGAAACTTGGTGCTTTAGAAAGTCTCCAGGTACTTGTCCTTTGGCATCAAAAAGGTTTTTTTTAAACTAACTTCTTCACCCGCTGCGCAGTATTAGGTGTTTCCTGAACAATTTTTTGTCCGAGTTGGTGTGTTTTCGAACTCACTGATTCAATTTTTGATCAGTGTAAATATTTGAAATGCAAAAATTTGCGCCACTGGATAGCTCGAGTTCATAGGTTGGCTGCCCTTTTGGGCCCCAAGAGCTACATGCCCTCCAAATTGAGCTACCTAACCTCCAAATTCGAGTTTTCCATATTCTCCCTATAAAGATACTCTACCCCATACTTTTTTCGGACGAGGGGGGGGGGGGTGTACGCCCCCTACGATCCCCTGGATCCACCTATGCGTCACCCCTGTACTCTCCTCGCATCGGTTCTGTTTCCTTCTGGTGCTCAATAAGAGAGCGCCACCGGTCCAAGCACTGATGATTTACGAGAGACCATTAGTAAGAGGTCTCTAAAATATTTTGTCTCCGTCTAGTACCCGTCTATTTCATCCCGCTACCAATCGTGAGAACGCAACCGCATGCACCAGTTCTACCAACACTCGAACAGCACACCTCTCGCGTTACCGTATCATAGTTCATACCCCCAGTTTATGGTGCGTATAAAACTAAACGATCGATTATCGAGCTATCGAATCGAGAACTTCCCATCTCAGCAATGTTGTTTATCGATCGATCGATTCAGCACCCGCAGGTTGGCAGCGGAAGGGACGTAATTGCCCGGTGCACGAATTAATTCCAAACCGGTAAATCCGCTGAAAGTTGACTTATCGCCGCGTTTCGCGAGCGCGAGTGGCGAGTGGGCTAGTAAATACCCTCCCCCGTCTTCGATTGTGTTCCAGCGACACCCCGAGTTATGTACCTTATCACTATTCATTTTTTCTCTTTATTGCGCCAATAAAATTAAATATCCTCGAAAGGACCTGCTCCTTCGTAGGAGCGCTTGGCACGGTTCGGTCCGACCGCGGGGAGGGGGGTGGGAGGCGCGGGAGGGAGGGAGGATGTAAAAATTAAAAAGCAGGCAAACGTGAGAATCGAGCAGGAATTTATGAGATGAAATAAAATCCTTTTGTGTTTTGTTTCTTACATTATCAGGCGACGGGCAAGTTTCAAAGAGAAGAATGGCACACATGCTCAGTGGACTAGCCGAGGTTGCCTGATTTGAATTTAATCGCCGCCTTAATTAGACTGATTGTGAGTATCCGCACATTACGAATAATCCTTCACCTGGTTGTAGTAAGTCATTTCTTGGGAAGGCCCTTTATGGTTTACATTGTGTAAGGAGTCCTTTGATTTAGAAACAAACTAGAGAACAATTTTTCGAGGCTCGCCAATAAAATTCAACAATATAACTTTAGAAATACTTCACGCACCCTGATTTATTGTAAAAAGTCCTCATGGCTCTGAAAAAATTTTGCATGACGCTTTAAAATTAGGCCTCCAACACCATGCTTTTTGAAGTTTTTAGGTAAAGTAAGAGGGGAAGTATGGAAAACAGGAGGTGTCTTTATAAATCAATAAGTAGACCCTTCGTTTTCGAAGTTTTTCACCAAACGTGGTGTCTCTCAGTTGAATTCGATCTATTTTGAGGAGGCATCAATATGTAGTAGTGATACATGGGCTGAAACTTTGAGGGAGCGACATTTAAAAAATAAAAAAAACCCAATTACTTGGCCAGAGAGTTGTCCGGAATAATTTCTTTGAAAATCAGATACCCCTAGGGGCAACTTCTTGGTTATTTCAGGGTCAAATAAAACTTTTTTCTCTCTTTTTTTTTCCATTTCCAAACCTTCGAAACTTCGGAAAAGCGGCGGCAGAAAGAGTCGCTGAAAGAGTCGTCCGCAAGAATTTTTTTGAAAATAAGGTACCCCTACGGGCAAGTTCTTGGTTGTTTCAGGGTCAAATATCACTTTTTCTTCTTTTTTTCCCCTCCCCAAAACCTCAAAACTTTGGAGGAGCGCCCACCTGTCGCCCCACACACACTCCGTAACTGTTGGCCTTTTCCTCGACATAGCTCGGTCAAAGTTCACCAAAATCAACTTTGAGTCAAATTTCGCGGGAAAATCCTGGATTTTCTCGCCAAATCCGGCAAAGTGGGCCCCGGGAGAGCGACGTACACATGGAAACAAGGAATATACAAGAAAATGTCCACGTCTACAGGCATACAGGTGGTTGTATTGATGTTAGCGGGGGGTACGGCCGGAGTTGGCACCGAAAGTTGTTTCTCGGCAATTGTAGACGCGCAGAGGCCGCGCCGCGCCGTCAGGTATCCGATGCCCGCGCGCTCAACGCGCCTGCGCAGTGCGTTCCCCGGGCCCCGGTCCCCGGTCCTGACCGATAACTGGGCCCGCAAGGGGCTCCTGCTCCCGGGGCCCCATCGCCCCATCGCCCCATCGCCCACCGCCTCGCTACCCCACCGTTGCCGCTATCACGTTCCGAGCGCCAGGCACCCCCTTTGCGTTAGAATTCATCCCTCTGCCGTGATGGCGAGGATACCAGCACTTATTCTGGTTTTTTGGTCATCCAGAGGTTTATGTTCTTATTTTGCCAGGGTTTGGTAGTGTGTCTCATTTAATTAGTAGTGAAGCTGGGAAACTGGAAGTATTCGGCAGGTTGGGTATAATTTGTGCTATAATAACTTTCGGTATCTTAGGTTTTATCGTTTGAGGTCATCATATATTTACCGTAAAAATGACGTAGTCTCAGGCAAACCAGCCGTAAGTGGCATTATTCCTCCAGAGAGCCAATGAAAACAGTGCTTGATACAAATGCTGCCTTGATAGTGAAGAGAGCAGTACTGCCATGCTAACGAAAAACGCTGTATGAACCTTCCGGCCTTGCCAAATTTCCTTTGGAAAATCACAAATTTTCGGGAAAACTGGTGATTATTTTTCTTTTAGTTTTTCAGATAAAATTTTTCGCAATTTCACCTAAATTTTCTGAAAACTTCAAGGTAAAACATTCATAACTTCTCTCAAAAATTAACATTTTATCGAAGAAAATTTGACAACTCTCAAATGTTCATACGGCGTTCTTCCCTAGCACGGCAGAGTAAGTGTCAAATTTTCGAAATCAGGTTTCTTCAAAATTCGTCTAATCTATTCAAGATAAAATCACTGAAAGTGCCATGACAGTGAAATTTATCTTAATTGTATCAAAACGAGACGTATGAGATAGCCTTACGCGCGAAAAAAATGACGTAGTCTCAGCAAACCAGCCGCAAGTGACATTATTCTTCAGAGAGCCAATGAAAATGACAGTGCTTTCAAGTAAATTGCCACCCTCCTCTGCCAATTTTTAACCTGAAAATGTGTTTGTTATGTGTCCAAAAGTCCAACACTACGTCGTGCATGATATCGTTATAGTTACGTTTTCAAAAAAGCTGACACAAGTAGTATAATGTGAATGATGAGGTATCCAATCTTGCAACGCTGCTCCGATGGTCAAGCGGTCCCAAATCTTGATATCCCCCGCAAAGCCTATCCATCCCACTAATGTCCGAACTGGACTGGCTGTACCCTTTATTTTTTTGAAGTCTCACACTTCGCGGTTACACCCGCCCGCGAGATGGAACCCGAGAGGGGTCTTAGATTTTTCCAGATTGTTCCCGCGCTAATTTATCGTCACAGACTCAAAACCACGATGCCAAAACACTCCTGAAAAACTCAAATTTTCCGCCGGAACGATAAATCATCCTCTCTATTTTTCGAATAAAATCATTTTTAGACTCTCGATTTAGGTTAGGTTAGGTGGTTAGGTAGGTTTAGGTGGTGAGGAAGGGGAGTAAGACGGTCGATGGGCAGGAGTGAGAAAGGGGAGTATTAATATCTTTTATAACCGATATAATACATTTAAATATATAGTTAGTTAATTCTAGGTTTAACCGCACCTGCTGGCACCTAATTAGTTGGAATTTAATTAAACTCTTTTAGTAGATTGCTCTAATTTTTAAATTTTAAATGTTAAATTTTTAGGTTTGTTAAATTTTAGACTTATATAAATGTAATATAATTTATAACTGCTTTTAAACTGAAAGAGATTTAAAAGAGTGGATCTTTACTTTCAGATACCTCTGTATAGTCATAGACAGCTATACCCTGGTAGCACAGCTCGGATCGGTAAGGTTTTAGAAACATTCCACTTGTGTCGAAACTGATTCATCTCGATGAAACATATTAGATACATTTCAGAAATGTTTCAATGACGCAAATACTTTGAACATTTCATTGAAACATATCCAAAACATTTTGAAAATGTTTTCAAGTTGGATACATTTAACACAACAGAAATGTTTTGAAAACCAATCCAAAACATTTTACAAAAGAAAAATTTGGAGGGGAAATGAAATGTTTTAAAAACATTTTGAAGACAAAGTTGAGAGTCATGTAAAATATTTCATCAGAGACAACATGTTTTGAACACAGTTTAAAAATATTTTCATTTCATCTTACAGAAACGTGAAAACAACGTTTTTAAAATGTGTTCAAAATGTTTTCAAATTGTTCTACTATCACTTTTTAAAAACGTTTTCAACACATCTCCAACATGTTTTCAGATACTTCTAATTTCGAAGTGTTTGGTGAAATGTTTTGGAAATATTCTGAAAATGTTTCAAATTAATCTACAGATTGTTTCAAGCAACTTTTCAAAGTACTGTCAGATACTTTTCCTGCACGGCTCAACGACACCTTCCTGGAACCTATCTGACACATTTTAGATATGTTTTCAATTATTAATAAATATTACTGATTGGTGCGGTATATCTCCAACTCATTTTCAAAACGTTTTAATTCTCTTTCCGATCAGCATCCTCAATTCATTTCAAAACGTTTTGAATATAAATCGAACCAGTGTCGCTGAAGTTTTAGAAAAATGTTTTCAACACATCTCCAACACGTTCTCAGAAACTTCCAATTTCGAAGTGTTTGGTGAAATGTTTTCGAAATATTTTGAAAATGTTTCGAATGCAATCTACAGCTTGTTTCAAGCAACTTCTCAAAGTGCTGTCAGATACTTTTCCTGCACGACTCAACAACACCTCCCAGCAACCTATCTGACACATTTTGGATTTGTTTTCAATTAAAAATAAATATAATGTCTTTGAAACCTTTTTGAATATTTTGTTCGAATTTATACGTCACTTAAAAATGTTTTTGACACGTTTTAGAAATGTTTCATTGAATAACATAGAAACATTTCTAGGACCTTTCTAAAACTTTTCCTACCTAGTTCAAACTGAATCCACCAGAGGGCGTTGAAGTTTAATTTTTCAATTTTACCAAATTTCAGCTTAATTTTTCGTCTCAAGCTATACTTTTTGGACATTTAATTATGTGGAGGTTATTAACACGGTTAATTCCTTGTATGAATCGAGTTCATCTCCATAAAAGCTCATAAGTTATGGATTATCTAGAATATTGAAACCGTACATCGTGCTTTGCGTATACTTTTCTAAAGTGAAGGTGTTCTAATCCCTCTGATAGGTTGATAATGATGAAGTGTAACGATTCAGCCCTCATGCATGGTTGGTATTAAGGGATGCCTACTGTGATGGTTCTAATTCCACAGCGACATTAGTTAGAACAAATGTCTGAAAATTTTTGATACTTATAGCCTCGGTGCCGATACCTCTCTGAGATGTGTTGAAAAGGTATGAGAAACATCTATCGGACGGATCTGTGAGACGAAATTTAGGGGTGACATAGAGTTGTTTTAGAAACCTTCTCAAAACCGTCTGGACACATGATATGTTTTCAAGATGTTTCATTGAAATGTTTTAAAGAAATTTTTTCGGATCAATGACACATTTTAAAAACATCTTCAATCTGACCTGTGCTACCAGGGTATGTGGCCCTGTAGAGGTAGATTTCCAAAAAAGGGATCAAAATTCAGAGTAAGGAGAAAGTCATTCAGAATATTGTTCGGCGAGAAATTTTTCTTTGAGACGTCGTTATGTTATTAAATTAAAATTATTTGCCCATTAATCGTCATTAGGCAATTTCGACGATTTCAATAGCCGAGAAGCGGCCTTTGGGGGCGCAGTGCCCCGAGGGTCGGACCGCGTAGCGGCCAGGGGGCAGACCCCCTATAGTTAAATAAAATGGGATTTTTGCTTGTATCAGAATGAATGGCATCCATTGAGGGTTTCGGAAAGAAAGATAGAGTTATTGTTTTCTCTTCGCGCCCCTCTTACTCTTTTTCATGATAATATGTAGCAACACTGGGACATTCTCAGTAGAGTTGTGCCACCACTGTGTCTGAAAGACAGATTTCACGCAAAAAAAAGTCAGATTTGTCATGATCTTCCGATAAGCTTTACGAGGTAGGAGGTGTCACGAATCCGGAGGGGTCACCCAACTGTGCTCCCGAAGAGGAATTTTGTCAATTGAATATCACGCTTTTATCAGTTTCATCCACATTAAATCTTTCCGTGAGCGAACGATATTCTAAAGCCGATATTCCCTCCGTGAGTTTACCACAAAAATGCCCCGGTCACTCAGTTTTTTGTGATTGTTTCTGAAGAAATATAAAAAATAAAATTCTTTACTTCGTCAAATTTCAGATAAAATGGTATTTTGATATTACTCCTTCTATGAACCAAAATCCTTAGAAACCTGTACCCTAGTAGCATGATTCACTTTCCCCTTCCTAACAAACGTATAAGGAATTAATACCGGTTATATAATCACCATTTTAACTAAAGTTTATATATCGTGTATATAAGTTTTATATAAAATGCCCATGAAAATAATTATTCATATTTTCAGAAGATAACGTTTATATACAATTTATATAATTGAGGAAGGGTTTTTATAAATTTTCTTTATACGCATAGTATCCTTTTGCTTAATTTGCTTAATATAACTGTTATATAAATGACCTGAATGACTTTAACGTAAACCTATCTCATTTTCATGAATGATGATATCAATGAATATTTTTAAAACATTTTAAAAATATATTAAAAATATAAAAAATTAAAATTTTTAAAATAATATTTTATAATATTTTTAAAGTATATCATAATTATTTTTGTTAATATTTTAAAAATATTATTAAATATTATTTTAAAAATTTTGATTTTTTTTAAAATGTTTAAATTAATATTATAAAAATTTAAAAGAAAAAAGGAAATGATAATAATAATAAATAAATAACATAAATACATCGACATAAATTCAAACTAGAAAAAGGCCCAAATAATTAAAACTGGAAAAAGACGCAATTATAAAGTTAAAAAATAGAGAGAGAGAGAGAGTTAAAAAAATGAGAGTTAAAAAAAATAGAGAGAGTTAGAAAAAATGATAGTTAAAAATCATGATAGTTAAAAAAAAGAGAGAGCTAAAAAAATGAGAGAGAGTTAAAAAAAATGAAAATGAAAAAATTACATCATGAAATAAAAAACAATAAATAAATAAATAATAAATAATAAAGTCTGGTAAAATATCATAAGAATCCGTCAATAAACAAAATATTACGGACTCAAAGGCCTGCGATAGTTAAGAGATTGAATTTAGGGACCCATTCACATCAAGCCTGGCTGGTCTGGTGGTAAAGTACTGGACTTCGGATTGCAACTCCATCCCGAGGTGTGGGTTCTAATCCCGACTAGGACGGCGCGGATTTAAGGTAAGTCACAACTCTACGATGATCCACCACCTGGTAGTAACGCATATGAAAACTTGCACACTTCATAACTAGAGTGCGCTACCAGCCAGGAAGAATAATGAAAATTCATTTTATACACTATTTGAATTTGGTTATATAACTTTTATACTAAGGGTTACATAATAAAATAAGTTTTTTAGTAAACTTTTAACTAAAAAACTTTACATCCATTACATAAACAATGAATATTCTTTAGCTTGTGGTTATTTACGGTTTATACTTTTAAAAACAAATTTTTTATATAACTCTGCTACTAGGGTATCGCGTTAAACCGATGGCGCGAAAATCGGTCTTTTGATTTTACTCAGTGAAATCCAAAATGTTTGAAAACCTGCATCATCAACATGGATACAAACATTATAAGTCTTCAATCCGTCGCTTTTTGCACGAAAAAATGTCACTCTGTTTCAAAGTTGCAAAAGTGGCTTAAGCAATTCAATTATCGAGAAGAAACCCTTGCGCAATTGTTCTCAACAGTTTTCTGATTGTTGAGGAAAAATTAAGGAAATTTTCAGTTAGAAATGCCCAGGATTCCTCAGGGCAAATTACAATAAATCTACGCGACATTGTTCTATCTCTATCGTGAAGGAAACAACGAATTGCGATTATCTATCTCAGCATCTCATTGATCTCCTGAGTAAGGGCGTATCTCCATTTTAAAATGAGCCCTGTTTTCCTCATGATTCCATGCTTCCTGCGGCTCACCAGTGGCGTGGCGTGAATAATCGATTATCGATCTTTCCCCTTTTGAAGCTATGGTAAAGAATCAATTATTGAGGTGCTCGCTGCGAACACCCTGTTGATCGATCTTTTTACATAGGTTTAATTATGACAGATCTATCGATATATCGCAAAGCACGCTACGTCACTGAGGCTCACGCGGAGATGGAGATTACACCGTTACGTCAAAGGACCAACGAATAGACAAAAGGCCTGATTTAACCGCGGATCTAGGAAAAACAGACTTCTCCTGTTTAAATGCGCCCAACTTTGGACTACATTTTGCAATTAGGAACTATAAATTCTAGCCCCGTTTAAAAACGACGTGTGAGCCATTAGTTTCCCAATGCACATAAGTGTTTTTCCAGAAGAGCCAGAATTTATAGTTCCAAATTGCAAAATGCAGTCCATTTAGAGTGTCAATCTTTTTCCTTGCACTTGATCTGAATCATTTCAGATATTCGTTCTGTTCAGCATTAAAGGGAATTAATTCAAAGAGGCAAAGTCACATCTTAAATATCCTTTCATAACACACTGCCTTTTCCTTCAGAAGAACTGCAACTTTGAATTCATCACTCCAGAAAGTCTTTCTTGACAACGGTAATCAGTACAGGGGTTGCTAAATGCGGAGATGAGGGCGGGAAACACACCTCCACGTTGCCGATTCTCCGAAACTTATCCGGATGTCCCTGCGAGAGTGAACGAATTCCGGTGGAAAATGGCAACGCTGGGAAAGCTCAGGTCCGGGCCGGAAGAGGGCAATTTACAAAATGCAAATAGATAAGCCATAAGGCTAATTCATCGCCAAGGAATCCTTTGTGCCCGGCGCGGGGCGGCGCGATTCAGACCGCCCGGGCCAGGGTGGAAAGTTGAAAGGGTCCAGTCAAAAGGTCAAGGGGCGCTCGCGGGGAGGGGGGAGGGGGCGGTTGGTGGTGTCGAGGCCCCGATTAGAATTTGCTAATGTGTTGTGCATGTCAAGTTGGTAGTTGAGGAGTTTCGGGTCGCCGGATCTCGGGTTGCGTTGTGATAATCAAGGCGCGGTGGAGGAGAAATTGTCTAGTCCGCCTTGCCACGGAAAACGGCGTATGAGTTTCCAGACGTTGCCAACTTTGACAAAACACTGACAAAAGATCAGTTCCGTAAAACCATCCCTGTTTGGACAAGGCCTTCCATCTTTAAAAAAACGAACGAACAAATTATGAAAGAACAAACGTAAATGTGGTTAATAATTTTACCTTCCGCTGCCGCCGCGCCTACCGCACTGTGTTGGAGCAATGCGTGAAGTATTCATGCAGTCTTGTAGGCGCTATGCGTTTCAAGCCAACCGCAGTGTGTTTGGCGCAATGCGTGAAGTATTCATGCAGTCTTGTAGGCGCCATGCGTTTTATGCCGACCGCCGCGCCGCACCGCTCCGTTCCAGGTCAAATTGCGTGTTTGGTTTCTCTCTTAACTCGACTAATTAAAGGTGTTGTCTCTTGTATCACCAAAAGACGACAAAATTAGAAATCGCTATACTTTTACTCTCAGGAAATGAGAGATTTTGTCGTCTCTTCTCGTTTGTAATTTATTTATTCTGAATCCGATTTTTCCTCTCTTTTTTTGATACCTACATTCAAAAAGATTGCAAAATTTGCCGCCCCCTACATTTTGCCGCCATGGATTGCGGCCCATGTGGCCACCCCTTTAATTCGGCCATGGGTGTCACTGGTTTACTCAGAATTGAACTCCAAAACAAACCAAAAACGCTTTGAAAGTTTAGTCCATAATGGAGGGGATATCCCACGTTATATTACCCTGAGTGTCCACCTCTATTTCAAGACAAACTCTCTATGCGAAGATAGGGAGCAAATACAATAACAGGATTGCCACTTTGTTTGGGGACCCATACAGAAAACACGGCTTCTGATGTATTTGCGCCCCATCTTTGCACAGAGAGTTTGTCTTGATATAGAGACGGACTCTCAGGGTGGCGTATAGGATATTCCCTCCACGGCCTTAACTTTCAAAGCTTTTTTTAAGCTTTGGAGTTGAATTCAGAGAAATCCATCAATACTATCCTGTTTCTCGCGAAATTGTTGGTAAGAAAAGTACTTAAATCGCAAATTCCTGACACATGCAAAAGCTCCATTAAGGAAAACTTGTGAGTGTTTTACTTAAAAGGAGAGATATAGCGATAAGAGCCGTTTCTAGGCCCACCTGAATTACCCAAACTACACACTTTTTTGCGCATGGAAGGTCTACATTTTACGAAATACATAGTGATTTTGTTATTTCCGGTCTCTTTTTGGGACAAATATTGGCTCAAACAGGGGTCTTAAGGCCGATTTTGGCGAAAAATGCGATTTTTCTGGGTTTGCGACGAATACCGAAAAATCCGCTTTTTTCGCCAGAATCGGCCCTCAGATCTATATGTCTTTGTTGATAATTCGTTCAGGAGACCCATCAGTATCACTATATTATGCTAATCAGTCAATCTGATTTATTAACTTGCCCTAAAGATTACTGAGAAATGGTGCATCATTTCATCAAGTTGTTTGCTAGATTAATGCACGAATTCAGAGAAATTGACTCATTTATAGCAAATCAACCATGACATCGAGCGGGTTGAAATATAGCCGTCTGCATGGACCTAAAAATAAATGACGATATAGAATAATCTAAAATGCAAGCCTAATAATGGGCTCCTCAGAATGACACCAACATTCTTCACATTTGAGGTGTCCGCAACCTACCTCTACCGACTCACCGAGAAAAATGCGACTATGAGATAGCATGGGTATATCCCCTCCATTTTGGCCTCAAATTGAGAGCTTTTTTGAGCTTGGGAGTTGATTTCAGAGAAAACCAGTGACACCATCGTGTTTCTCGCGAACTTTTACATGAGAATCAACAGTCAAATCGCAAATTCCGCACACATGCAACATCTCCATTTCCTCGTTAAATTTTCTTGTCGGAGCAACCCTTAAAAGTCGCAATTAGACATATCGACGGTGTAAGTCGGTAATCACATTACTCGGTTTGCGACGTCGCAGACTTCCTGTCATACTTTATTTTTTAAACGGAAAAACTGACTCAACTGCAATTCTTTAAAACTGCCGTAATTTTTCTCTCTGCTGTGAAGAAAATTCTGCAAAATCTTCAAGGAATGATGTGAATTTGTTCTCCTGTAAAAAAATAACATATGAGGCGGAGATTTTCAGACACCGCAAACGAGTTATGTTGATTGCCGACTTACACCGTCGATATGTAATATCAAAATTTGCAGTTTTAGCCAAAAATGACAACCTCTTCTATCAGCACGTTCCACTGTGCGGCGCTTCAGTAAATTGCGACTCTATTGTACTCTATGGGCATTTGGTAGCAACTGCGGCGAGATCGGGCGTAAAACCACTTCAACCCAATGGAAAATCCGACGCAATTACGAGGTTCTTGCCTATACCGTAAGTCGTAAAATTGTCACATGTGGGAAAATCGCGAAGCGAAAAGTACCAGCGTTGCCTTATGCAGAATTTTTGGACGAGCAAGGGGACCCTCCACTGGATTAGCAATACGCTCAACTGGAATTTGAAACTGGTTTGTCGCGGTCTCGCGGGGGTCTCGGGCATATTTTCGAAATAATAATCCCGCCAGAATCGAACTGCGGACATATGTAATTAGAGCTATAAAACTTTGCACGGCGATTTATCATCTCGCAAACTACACGACTATGGTTTGTTAAATGGAATTCGCTCCGGACAGCTACCGAACTGGCTTCGGACCAGGGTTGTCTCATGGCTGTGTAAATAGACCGTAAGACAGGGTACGCACTGGAAAAAAAAACACATTGGATCTAGAGTCAAGACTCTAGAAAACAGTGACAAGAAGAAATACTCTTGATTCAATCGGTTTTTGCTTGAATCAAAACGAAATCCGCTTAAATTAAGAGGCTTGGTTTTTGATTTAAGCTAGATTCTGATTGAATCAATAGTACTTTTTCTTGTCGATGTTTTTAAGAGTCTGAACTCTAGATCCAATGTGTTTTTTTTTTTCCAGTGCGGAATTAAGTACACAGGAAAAAAAAGTCTGCTGGATCCAGATCCAGACTCTCAAAAAATTTGGCTAGAAAATATTTCCTTGTTTCAATCGCATTTTTGCTTGAATCGAGTCGAGTGCCATGCCTCTCAATTTAAGTGGAATTTCCTTTGATTCAAGCAAAAATCCAAATGAATCGAGATCACTGCGAACGCAGATTGTCAAGCACTTTCAGATGCAGCAATAAAGAAATGTCTTGCGAATTCTCCATTTATGTTGATAGGTATAATGCATACATAGCTCTTCCGGTAGTTACGATATTTTTAAATCAAATTGATCAGCAGTGAACCAATATTAAGATAATCACCGTAGCAGAGATGTATTCAATAACAATTAAAATATTAATAATATGTATTTTGGAAATTAAATAAACTATTGACATTAAAATAACAGGTGTATGATTATCTCTTCTATCACCATAAGTTTAATAGTTTCTATGAAAATAGTGATTTTGTGACTCAATGAAACCCTCTTAGGTTTTATCAGTCAAACTATAATTATTTCTAATTTCCAAAATTATTTCGTTTTTCATTTAAATTATTTACTGATTGAAATTTTTTACTTTCTTAGTTGTTTTTATAATGTTTAATCCTTTAATGTTTAGTTTTATTGCGATTCTCATCTTTTCAATATTTTTTCTTGTGTTGTGGTACTTCTTCCCTGCAGCGGGCTTATTATTGAAATTGATAGACAAAGCAATTGACAAAGAAGACAAAAATGATATGAGGACCTATGGTGGAATCGGGTGGTTGCAATGGACAAAGGACGTACGCAATAGACTAACTAACGGCAACCCACTAGAGACCGGATAGTTAGTCTATCATTTACCGCCTTAGTCTATAAGGACCACTCATTTCAACCAACAGCGGGCCGATTATTGAAATTGATAGACAAAGCTATAGACAAAGAAGACAAAAAGGATATGGAGGGATCCTATTGGTGGAAGCGGGTGGTTGCAATGGACAAAGGACGTACGTAATAGGACTAACTAACGGCAACCCACGAGAGACCCGATAGTTAGTCCATCATTTACCCCCTTAGTCCATAAGAACCACTCATTTCAACCAATAGGATCGCTCCATACTCTTATGTCTTCTTTGTCCATAGCTTTGTCTATAAATTTCAATAATCAGCCCGCAGGATCGCTCCACGTCTTCTTTCGTCTATAGCTTTGTCTATCAATGTCAACAATCAGCCCGCTGCAGGGAGCCATCGAGGAACGCGAGCTGGCAAAATCACCTAATTCACGCCGAATCTGGAAACCTCGCAGGCGAACAAATCTTAAGGGCTGGGACTCGTTGTCCGTGTTCAGGTTCCAGCATGAGACTGCCTCAACGCGAAACGCATTAAAGTGCCACTCGGCCAAATATATCAATGAAGCGGGCAATAAAACACTTCTCCGCGGCAATGGCAACGGCACCGGGAGCCGCTATCTCGAGACGAGCGGGTATTACTTACTTTTGTCACCCGCGACAAAGGACAAAGGCCCGGCCAGACAAAACTAAGACACTAAAACGGCCAGGATATGCCGAGTCATGAACTCGCTTTTTTCGGTCCTTGTCCCCCCCCCCCCCCCCCTCGGCGGGATATAATGAAAGGGCGGCCCGAAGGGGCATCCGCGAGGATGCTCCCGGCCTGGACCCTTTCATCCCGTTGTGAAACCCACAGGTGCCTCTTGCGCAACAGGCGGGATGATATACACGTGAGCTCATTGTTCGCCCTTGTTAGGAAATTAGACCTATGATCACACGGAGGTTGCCGAATAGCTCTTTTCGAACTTTTGTTACAGGGGACAGGAAGTTGCTCCGTGTGAGAAATGACTCAAAAATGACTGCCGATAAGTTAGAATCATCAAAAAAGACAAAAAATGAACAAACTGGAAAAAAAACACATTGGATCTAGAGTCCACACTCTTGAAAACATGGACAAGAAAAAATACTCTTGATACAATCGGATTTTTGCTTGAATCGAAACAAAATCTGCTTAAATTAAGAGGCTTGGTTCTTGCTTTAAGCTAGATTCTGATTGAATCAAGAGCACTTTTTCTTGTCGATGTTTTTAAGAGTCTGGACTCTAGATCCAATGTGTTTCTTTTCCAGTGAGGGGACAGAATAGTTGCTCAGTATGAGGAATGCCTCAAAAATCGTCGCTCCTGTGACGTAAGGGCGTATCTCGATTCGCGTATGAGCCCCGGAAAACATGGAGTCTTGTGGAAAACAAGGCTCACGTGGAAATCAAGATACACCCTTACGTCAGAGAAGCGACGAAATGAACTCGCCGGTCTTAAGTTTAGAAAATCATAACGTGACATACTTTATAATTTTAATAATTACTGAAAGAGTACTTGGATTGTCTATTTTAATTAGTATAATTCGAACTCACGGAAATGATTTTATAAAATCCTCAGCAGTGTTAAAATTATAAAGTTTTTAACAGTTATTACGATTGCAGCAAAAAATTCTGAAATGGATCACTAAGCCATCAACGAATTTTGACCGGCAAATACATGGTTCTCAAGGTATATGGCGCGAAAAACACAATGAGCACATCAAAACGCGAAAAAATAACTAAAAACTCCGAGGAAATACGCCGTTCAAAAAGCGCAACTTTTCTACAAATTCACTACGCCCCGGTTTAGCGCCGAGCCAAATGATGTCATCCAGCACCAGATAACGCGAAAACGCTGTTGACGCCATTTTACATTTTTCGGAGACAATGTATCATGGCAAAAAAATTTGTGTACCTTGGGACAATGTTTTTACAGAATTCTTTCGCAAAAACTATCAAGAACTTAACCTGAAAATTTGAGGTGCATGGGTAAAAATATTTTTATTTCAAAGAGCGTCAAGTTCCAAAAATCGAGAGAAAATCTTGATGGATTTACGGCGTTCGTGTCGTGCTTAGCACGGCAGTATAGACAATACATTTTCGAAACCCCACCTTAGCAATATAAGCATTTGCATTTAATCTAACAAGGTAGAAAATTCTTTGTGATTTGCTAAATAAAACCATAGTCTTCTATTTTCATCGATCTTTATGGGATATTCTTGCAAGAGCTGACAATGTCGATCTGGTTCGAATTAGAACGGAGCAAGAGCAATTCGCATTACGTTTCGAAAAAGAGTTCTTTGTGTGAGGATCTTGAATGGAAGGTAATTTACTGCCGTGCTCTTTGTGTGAGTTTTAGGTGTGAGATTTTATGTCTCGCAAAATAATTGTGATTGTCAATATTTAAATAGTCATTTCAGTCTTGCTCTGATTAAACAACAATAAGTAAGATCCAGAATTTTCCCTCCTTTACACTGGGAAACAAACATATTTGATCTAGAGTCCAGACTCTTAAAAACATCGACAAGAAAAAATACTCTTGAATCAATCGGATTTTTGCTTAAATCAAGAACCAAGCCTCTTAATTTGAACGGATTTCCTTTTGATTTAGGCAAAAATGTGATTGAATCAAGAGTATTTTTTCTTGTCAATGTTTTCAAGAGTCTAGACTCTAATTCCAATGTGTTTTTTTTTTCCAGTGCTGATTTCAAAACCACAATTTCAAATTTTTTTCATCAAATCCCTTCCTTTTGTAAACAACTCCATCTCCAAATTTAACTTATTTTTTTCGTGTCTTTTTGATATTTTGGGCATTTTTATTGATCTCTCTTTTTCTAATTAAGGTTCAAGTTTACCCTCGCTCAAGGGACTCGACACACGCTTTCACCCAAGACTTTTTAACCCACGGATAGTCAGGTACAACCCTTTTAACCTCCGTGATGTTTCACTTACAAGCGTTTTCATCAAGTTGCAAGTTGCAAAAATTAGAATTGAGCACAGCTCTTGCGGCCAGGTATGAATAACTAGAAACTGGAGTTAGAATTCAAGTTCGCCTTCAACTCGATGGATGCAACTTGAGTGGTCCAGGGGTTGAAATAGTTGTATCATGCAAACATTTTAGGTCAGCGTGGTGTCCGAAGGACGACTGACTTTCGTTGCAATCCTCGTGTTTTTAATGATCATTTTAACGAAGCATCCAGTACCTTTTATTCGATTCTCCACGTAGGAAACGATTTTGCTGAGAGAACTGAACACGAGGATATACGTTTGGTTTATGACTTGAACAATTATTGGAGAAGGCATGACAAAATGATCGAATCTGCTAAAATACATGTGTTTTAAATGGGAAATTCCGCGAGATGACGTCACTTAGGCGGTGCATTTTCTCACTTTTAAATATATTTTTATACTATTTCTCATATCAGAAAAAAATCATAAAAAATACTGTGAAATCAGCTCTTTAAGCACTTTCAGATGAAGTAATAAAACATTTGCATGCAAATTTTCCATTATGCAGTGACTGATGAGTATGAGTCTTTGGGACGAGTTGTCCCGGAATCACTGGAAAAAAAAAAAACACATCGGATCTAGAGTCCAGACTCATAAAAACATCGACAAGAAAAAGTACTCTTGATTCAATCAGAATCTAGCTTAAATCAAGAACCAAGCCTCTTGTTTAAGGGGATTTCGTTTTGATTTAAGCAAAAATCCGATTGAATCAAGAGTATTTTTTCTTGTCGATGTTTTCAAGAGCCTGGACTCTAGATCCAATTTGTTTTTTTTCCAGTGAATCTTTAAAATATGTATCGATTCTACTCAGACTGCACCGGGCCAAAATTGAGGATCCACCATGAGTCCCGTTTGGGTTTCACCACAAGTTCGCAAAGGCCATAGGATCATCCTGAGAAAAATGGTCTCTCGCAACTCTGCCGGTGAGCATCCACAGAAGGCGAGTGGAACAACCGTTGTTGTTGCTGCTTGGGAAGATGTTTGTTTCGCGGCGGGGAAGTCGCGGTGGGGCGAGGGGCGGGGGCAAAGATTTTAATACGAATATGAGTTGCGGACGAATATGATAAGTGGAAACAATTTAGCATGTATGATAAAGGAAGAAGAAAAAAGTCTAATAAATTGGAGATTAGGAGCGTGATGTTATACGCCGAGCCGTGGCTCGGGTGATAGAGCGAAATAGGGGGTTTAATGAATCAAAAGCCGGCTTTGACAGCTCACTGGACAGTGGAACACACCGGACAAGTCCACCTAAGCACGTTGCCGGATTTCCATTAAACTGAGCCTTAGACTGCGTGCAGAGATAACATTATCGCTATTATACACTGGAAAAAAAACCCCGCTTGAATCTAGAGTCCAGACTCTTAAAAACATTGACAGGAAAAAAATTCTCTTGATTCAATCTAGAACCGAGTCTCTTAATTTAAGTGGATTTCCTTTTGATTCAAGCAAAAATCCGATTGAATCAAGAGTATAGTTTCTCGTCAATATTTTTAAGAGTCTGGATTAGATCCTAGCGACTTTTTTTCTAGTGTACACGGAAAAAACGAGTTTAGGGCTGGTACCCTTGCAGAAGGTCCCAGCCCTGACCGGGTAGGTAAAATTGCTTTACCTCATACCCCATAGGGGCAGGCCCGCGGCGCGGGTAGAGCCCAAACCTACCTGCTTCAGGGTTCAGCCCTACTTGGTTAGGGCTGGACTCTGTCAAGGTAGGGCTGGGCCCTACCCGCGCAGGGCCTGCCCCTGTGAGGTATGAGGTGAAGGAATTCTAGGGCCCAGCCTTAATCTAATTTTTTCCGAAAAAATATATAAATGGAAAAAATGTCATGAGTCAATACCTAATGTTTCTGATCGAATGTTTGGATACTTGTGGGTTGCATACCCAGCCCCTGAAAAATATTTGAAAATCCACTTACCAGCGAAACAAAGTTTATTTTGCATCTCTGTTTTGGTGTTTCTGCTCTTGGCAGTCACATGGCAGATTGATGGTTCATCTAGAGGATTGATTAATCATGAAATTTGGCAATTCCACACTTTCATAGCTAGGCATTCGCAGCTACACCACGGTGCGTTCCATAAATCTTGGCGCTTGTTGGAAGTTGGAGCTGCTCACGGTGGTGCTCGACTACAGGTTACAATACTCCGTTGTGCCTGGCTGCCGTGCTAAGGAAAAACGCCGTATGAACATTCGAGAGTTGCCAAATTTCCCTGAATAAAACATATATTTTTGAGTTTTGCTACGCGAATTTTTCCTTGAAATTTTCAGATATTTTAGATTAAATTGTGTAGGAAATTGTCTGAAAAATTTGAGGAAAAATATCCAACAGTTTCCTAGAAAATTCGTATTTCATCGGAGGAAATTTGGCAACGCTTGAAGGCTGATATGGCGTTTCTCCTTAGCGCGGCAGCTGAGCACTGTGAAGCGGAGTTCGTGGGTCTCGGTGCAAGTTGTCAAAAGCTTGGGGCCCTCTCACCTGTTCAGCCTGGACGCTTTTGACCCAGTTAAGTTATGCCTTGATTTTGGCGGGGAAATACGCGGAGATCAAGGAAAATTGAACCTAAGGAAAGAATTCTAAGAAGGTAACGGATCAGGCTGAGAGCGGTCCAGAGCAAGCTGAAAATGGGGCCTGCTGTTGGAAAAACTGGCCCCCGGGGGGGGGGGGGGGGGATCTTTCCTCGGAAAACTTTGAGAAACAAACCTCGTGAGATAAAATTTCAGCAATGTCAGTCCTTAAATAAAAAAAACGCGAACAATTAGAGGTAGAGTGAGTTTGGTGAGTTGCGATTAGAGTGCAGTTACCCATTTGATTTGACGCGTTCATTCTTGTTGGACACATTATTTGCGAAAACCCTGTCAACACTAAGAGCAAAAGTTCACAAAACTTTGCGCAAAAGTTAAGTTCCGTATACCTATCTCTGTTTGGACGAGGCCTGCCATTTGAAGAAATGAATGAAAAAATGATGAAAGAACAAACATAAATGTGATTTACAAATTTTAACTTCCGCCGCCGCGCCGCGCTGACCGCAATGGGTTTGGCGCTCGTAAAGTATTCCTACAGTCTTGTAAGCGCTTTGCGTTTCACGCCGACCGCTATTGACCGCACTGTGTTTGACGCAATGCGTGAAGTATTCATGCAGTCTTGTAGGCGCTGATATGTGTTACATGCCGACCGCCGCGCCGCGCCGAGGGCTTCTCCTTTTCATCTCAAGTCCTCGTCATCATTGCTCTCTGCGCCGCGCCGTTCCAAGCCAAATTGCGTGTTTGGTTTCTCTCTTACCTAGACTAAATAAAGGTGCTGTCTGTTGTATCACCGAAAGATGACAAAATTAGAAATTGCTATACTCTCAGGAAATGAGAGATTTTTTCGCCTTTTCTCGTTTGTAATTTTTTTCTGAATCCGAATTTTTTATACCTTCATTTAAAAAAATTGCAAAATTTGCCGCCCTCTAAATTTGCCGCCGTGGGCCGCGGCTCATGTGGCCATCCCCCAGATCCGGCCCTGAATTCTGTCGTGAACTTCCTAATACTCACAGAGTCCCTCCTTGATGCTTGCATTCCTCCTCTAGTGGCAAAGAATTAACGTTCAGCCCGAAATCATGGCAAACATCCTCGAGCCCTCTACGCATTGAAGGTTTTTACTAATTACAGAGATAGACCCCCCAATAGTCGTATATCGCACAACCGTCACGGCCCCAACTCCAGTTTGATCACACAGAAAACATGTGGTGTCACTCGCGAAATCGCACATAAAAATAATCGCAATATAATACACCCTCAAAAAGTCCTGAAAAAAAAAATTGGTTGAATCGTAAAACTCCGGCTCTCACATGAATTTCCCCCGATAGATTCTAACACTCATTAACGCCCTCATCACATTCATCTCCTTTCACAATCAGCGAATAATCCCACACCTCCCCGATTCCCAGGGCGGAAGCGGTAATATTGCCCCGCTATGCAAAAACGAAATAACTCGGATGAAAAACCGTTCGTGATTTTGTGCTTTTTGCTCGGGACGAGAGGAGATATCACTCATTAAAAGTGTCCTTCCGCGCCGACTTTTCCGCCCCCTTTCACCACCCCTTTTTGTCAGTGGTGAATGATGTCACCCGCGCTGCTGAACAACCGCGATTAGGCGACCAGCGAGTTCCGCCGTGCGGAAAACACCGCTCCATTTTCGCGACTCATCCACACTCGCCGGCGCACGAATTTATTTGGATGTATTTATGCCGAAAGAAACTATGTGGAAATGATTTGAATTCAAAAGGGACCAAGTACTCAGGATTTGCGTGCCTCATAGTTCCTTTTCATTTAATCCATTTGTACTTAGTTCCTTTCAGCAGAAATTCGTCCATTTTAATTACTGCGAGTCAGCGGATAATATGTGATTATCGCCAGTAACCTGCCGTGCTGAGGAAGAACGCCTTATGAGGCTTCAAACGTTGCCAAAATTCCGTCGATAAAACGTGAATTTTCGCCAAAAAAACTTTTTTTCCTCGAATGTTTTAAGCCCTGTATCCAAAAGGTACAAATTTTTACGGCACTAATTGAACATGAAATAAAAAATAAAAAATAAATGAAAAAAATAAAAAAAAAATGGGAAAAATACAAGAAATGAAAAAATAAAAATAAAAAAAAATAAAAAAAAATAAAAAAATGAAAAAAAATGAAAAAATAAAAAAAATGAAAAAATAAAAAAATGAAAAAATAAAAATGAAAAAATAAAGAAAAAAAAATGAAAAAATAAAAAAATGAAAAATAAAAAAATTAAAAAATAAAAAAATTAAAAAATAAAAAAATTAAAAAGAAATGAAAAAAAATTAAACTAATTAAAATTATTAAAATAAAATGATAATATTAAATACAATTTAAATTTAGATTAATAAATAAAGTGCCTAATTATAGGGTTAAATTGTAAATTTAATCATAAGTTTAAACTTCTTTATTAAAATTTAAACTGCTGGATTTAATTATAATTTTGAATTAATTAATTTAATTTTTCAAATTTAATTATACTTTTGCGGAAATTTGACAACGTTCATATGTTGATGCGGCGTTTCTGACGAGGACGGGAGTTGAAAAGACGGCCAACGAATTAGCGAGGATCTCTCCGGCTGGCACTTGTCCTGCTTTGTCCGGCCCCCAGCCCCGGTAACTCCGGTAAGCAGGCTCCTCAAAAAAGAAACGTAAATTGTTGCTCCTACGGATGGCGGGGATTTTAATTAAAATCTCATTAAAGATTTCCACTCGGTTAAAGTAAACATGAGACCGGCAGCGTTGCCGCCCACGACCACACGTCCTGATTCCCGACGCGACGGACGAGGATAGACGCACGGTTGCGGTGTTGCCGGATGTATCGATAGGCTTGAATTTATACAGGGTGCACTGAAAAAAAATTCTCTGCGTTTTTACCAAGGTCCGTTGGTACCTTTACCATCTCACTTTTTTTACCAATTATTGGTAATTTTACCGAGACAGACTGGTAAGCTTACCTAAATACGGGTATTTTTACTGTTTTTTTCCAGGTAAGAATACCACTTTTATTGGTAATCAATTCCCGGTAACTTTGCCATTTTATCTCGGTAATTCTACCACAGTCGATAAAAAATATTGGCGTTTTTAACAAGGTCCAGTAAAATTACCGAGAAAGTTCAATAATTTGACCAAGATTTCTCGATAAAATTACCAATTCCACAAATGGTAATTTTACCACGAAAAAACTGGGATCAAATAGAACCCTGAATTTATGGTAATTTTACCCTTTTCTTAGTAAATACACCGAGATTTTTTTTTTCAGTGTGTGCCAGGATTAAAACACTAGTATGGAGATGTTGCATGTGTGAGGAATTTGCGATGTGACAATTGATTCTTATGTAAAAAGACACGTTTACTCGCGTTCGGCACATTTTTTGTGAAAGCCGTGTCAACACTAGCAAAAGTTCACGGAACTTCGCTCGAAAATTAAGTTCCGTAGACCTATCTCTGTGTGGACAATGCTTTTCATTTATAAGAAAAGAACGAAACAATTATGAATAAGAATAAACATGAATGTGGTCTAATGATCTTAATTTCCGCCACCGCGCCAACCGCACTCCGTTTGGCGCAATGCGTGAAGTATCCCTACAGTCTTGTAGGCGCTATGCGTTTCACGCTGTCCGCTGCTGACCAAGTGACGCACTATTTTTGACGCAATGCGTGAAGTATTCATGCAGTCTTATAGGCACTATTAGTTTCACGCCAACCGCTGCTGACCGCTCTACGTTTGACGCAATGCGTGAAGTATTCATGGAGTCTTTTAGGCGCTAATATGTGTTTCATGCTGACCGGCGCGCCGAGGGCTTCTCCTTTCCATCTCAAATCATCGTCATCATTGCTCTCTGCGCCGCGCCGCTCCATGCCAAATTGCGTGTTTGGTTTCTCTCTCAACTGGACCAATGAAAGGCGGTGTCTCTTGTATCACCGAAAGACGAATAAATTCTAAATAACTATACCTTAACTCTCAGGATATGAGAGATTTTTTCGCCTTTCCTCATTTGTGATTTTTTTCTGAATCAGATTTTTTTCTTGATACCTACATTTGAAAAAATTACAACATTTGCCGCCCCCTAAATGTTCCGCCATGGGCCGCGGCCCATGTGGCCACCCCCTTAATCCGGCCCTGGATTCCAATTGATCGTATTCAATACATCAAACGGCAGAGATTGTATCGATATCGATTGGTTCAAAACATAAACATAGCCTCAAAAGTCACTTGAATAATCTGACGGAACGATTTTTTTGTGATATATTTTTGATTTGTATGAGTATCAATTGGGCAAGAGTAGTGAAAGTGCTACGAAATCTCTCATTTTCAGCTTTCCTGACTAATATCCTAAAATTTTGGTTCGAGGTTATGTTCTGTTCTTTTCAACCGACCGATACATCGAACCACTATCACATACGATCCATTTTAAACCAAGACGGCTAAGAATCTTCATAAATGAGCGATCCTCCACAAAATTGATGTGAATTTATCCAAAAACTAAATCAAATACATGCATCACAAAACACAGGTCGTAACAATTGTAATTTAAAATTACTCTGGCTGATTTGAATTCGTAAGTTGACCGCACCGCACATGCCCTTGTGGGCCCTAAAAGTTCCAACACCTAGCCTCCCAAAAGTTTCTCCCACAATTTTCTTCTACCTCCAAGATATTGATAGAGCGTGTCTCCTATTCTTCTTCTTTTTTTAAATGTTTCTTCAGGTTTTTTATCTGGCTCTCTATTTATCACTGATCAAAAATCACCCCTACCCACAGGAGCACCATCTCCGCACATCTGGCAACGCTGGCCAGGTATGCGAACGCAGTGGCTAGTAACTCAGAGCTTTGGACGGGCTCCGCTTGGCAGCGCTGGGATCGCGAGGACTGAAGTCTTCATAATTACACGCCTCCATCACAAAAAGAAGGAAGAAACAGACCGTAAGTTGTTAGCTGAAAATTGCTGTCATTTTGTCGGGGAGTAACTCACCACGGGGGGGGGGGGATGTTCTTTGGTCAATGTTTATCAGTGAGGGGGACGGCGAGGGGGTAGAGTCATTCTTTTATTCGGGAGCAATGGGGGTTGCCGGGTGTTCCCTCTCCCCGCCGCTGACACTATCATTTTCACCCTCGACTCGCCAGGGGGCTTTTCATCCGACGGTCGATCTTTAAACCCAACATGTCTATCATCCGATGAGCCCCGGAATATAGGCAACCTTACGGACCTCAAGGCTCATGGGGATACGGATTTGTCGGGTTTTGATAGCGACGGTTCATATTATTTATCTCGCGGGTTGCGGGCCATCCGGGGGCGATTCTGTTTACTCAGCGATCCGTGGGAGCCGGCGACCCCCCTTCCCCTCGGGTTTCCACTTCCTTATCCCCCCAGCTGGAAAATCGTCATAAAACCATTTTCATTTAGACCCCTCTCCCTCGCCTCGCCCACCGCGCTTACCTCTGTTTTTACAAGTTACCCAAGGCAGCTAGTCGTGTCCCTTTTTTAGTTGAGTTCGCGGCGATTTGACTGTGCGATGAGGTGTTGCTGTCAAATCGTCATTTTTCGCACACTGGAGAAAAAAATAAATTGGATCTAGAGTCCAGGCTCTTAAAAAAATCGGCAAGAAAAAATACTCTTGATTCAATCAGATTTTTGCTTAAATCAAAAGGAAATCCGATCAAATTAAGAGGCTTGGTTCTTGATTTAAGCAAAAATCCGATTTAATCAAGAGTATTGTTTCTCGTCGATGTTTTTAAGAGTCTGGACTCTAGATCCAATGTGTTTTTTTTTCCAGTGCATGGAAAAAAAACCTTCGGCTGATTGTTGAAATTCATAGACAAAGCGATAGACATAAAAGGCAAAGGGAAAATGGGGCGATACTTACCACTGTGCTAAGCAAGAACGTCGTAAATTCATCAAGATTTTCCCTCGTTTTTTGGAACTTAACATTTTATAAAAGGAAAACTGTTTTACCCATGTACCTTAAATTTTCAGGTTAAGTTCTTGATGGTATTTGCGAAAGAATTCTGTAAAAACATTGTCCCAAGGTACACAAGCTTTTCTGCAATGATACGTTGTTTCCGAAATATGTTAAATGGCGTTTACGGCGTTTTTGCGTTGCACGGCAAACTTATCGAGTCCATCATTTTCTCCCTTGGTCGATCAGAACTACCAATTTTTTTACTCTTCTTTTTTTTATTTTCTTTTCTTAGCTTCAATCAGGGCACTCTGAGAGAGGGTTTATTTGTGGGTATTGTTATTATAGCATGTTTTGAAAAATTTCAGTAATGAGAAAAATGAGACTTCACGGAGACATGAGAATTAGAGGTCGCTGATCCTTTTTTTTAAATGATAAATTCTTGATATAATAATTCCACATTATATACCCATGAAAAAAAAGTAAAAAAATCCGTTATAAATAATGAGATGGGCCAAATTTTCTAGAAACGAATCGATACTTATATTCCTGGAAACCTCAAGCGGACAAAGCATTAGTCATTGGTGTTTCACCGCTTATGCAATTTCTTTGAATCCGTTGCCCAGCACAAGTTCACGAGAGGAAAATGATTACTTTATCCCGTATAATCTCCCAGATCGTGATTCCTCGGATAAAGCAACGTTACTCAATCCCAAGGTTGGAAAATCCGTCGGTCCTCTCACGAAAGAACGTAACTTCATTTCAATAATGCCAAATTTCCCCTCGCAAATTGCATATTATATATATCCATATTTTCTTGCAACATTCTCTGACTGACCCAAAAATTTCCCTTTGGTTTTCTTTCTCCTCATGTTTCAAAAACCCTTTAGAAACCCATTTCTCTCTGGTATGGACGTTGTAATAGACTTTTGCTAAATTTTTCACAAAGAGAAAATGAGATTTTCTTTAAGGAAGAAAGGATAAAAAAGAGTTCTCTCTCATTTGCCTGCAAGGTACAAACTTGATTTTTAGGTGTGCAACTGTAAGCTCCGTAACAATGGAATGACCCCTAACCGATTGGGGCTACGTAGGATAATCTTAAATGACAGTAATTCTTTCAAAATTATCTCTAACTCGTCTCCATTATCACAGTTTGTAATTTTCCATCCAACCGTTGGGTGCTTGTTTTTTGGAGGGCAACCGGGGGGCAATTTGAATTTTGAGGAAAAGCGCACAAAAAAGCACACTCGGCGACCAAGTTGAACTTTAAAAAATCAAAAACATCTGAATAAGTTATCGCAGGGTCAAGACCGATACTGCCAATTCGTTCGTTTTTGTTGATTTTTTGGGCTTCATTGTACCGGCACAAAGCCGCAACGCTTACAGTGGCGTAGCGATTTATCGACCGTTATGCCATTTAAACCTATGGAAAAGGATCGATAATCAGGGTGTCCTCAGCGACCACCTTAGTAATCGATTCTTAACCATAGGTTTCAATGGCAGAACAATCGATACATCGCAAAGCACGCAACGCCACTGAATGCTTTTTGAATGTCGGTCAATCATCGGCATGGATAAATATGACTGCACGGTTTATTTTGGCACTCGGATTGGGTCAGTCGAATCTTGTTTTCACGGTTGAATCCATTTGCAAATTTTTTTTGAGCTAAAAATAGCCGGTTTGGAGAGCTGTCATCAGGATGAGTCTTGTGTGTGATTGAGGACACTGGTGTTACATCCACTTCCCTCAAATTTTTTGGCCCTGACTTAAGCATTATTTATTGGTGCTTAGCTCAATATAAAATCTACTCCAGAGGCAGCTGCTAATTTTTTTTTTTTTTTTTTTTTAATTTTTTTTCAGGAAATTATTTTGCGCTTGAAGACAGGAGTATAGATTGGGATATTATGGACGGATGTGTAATTCCAAAAATTCCTCAGGACTTCGCTGATGCCTCCACGAAAATAAGGTTACCTCGGAGGAGTTGAGTACTCCCTAAGACCCTTACAGAAGATACATATCGGCGGTGTAAGTCGGCAATCACATAACTCGGTTTGCGACGTCGCAGACTTCCCGTCATACTTCATTTTTTAAACGGAAAACTACTAAACGGTAATTCTTTAAAACTGCCGTGATTTTTCTTCTTCTCTGTGCGAAGAAAATTCTCCAAAAACTTCAGGGATAGATGTCAATTTGTTCTCCTTTAAAAAAATAACATAGAGGCGGAGATTTTCAGACACAGCAAACGATACATGTGATTGCGGACCTACGCCGTCGATATTTGAATCAGTGAGAACGAAAACACACCAACTCGCCAAAATGAAAAGAATCAAGACACACACGAAACCGAACAGTAAATGAAGAAATTAGTTCAGGAAACAGATTTTTGGTGCAGGAATACAAGCACTTAGGGGCATTTTAAAGGTCCAAGTTGGAAGAGATGCGCTGACTTCAATGATATTTATAAAAATTGACTCTCTCTTATGAAAATTGAGCAATTTCGAGTTACCGAGTTGGTTTCGAACTCACTGATTCATTTGCGTTGTTCGTAAGGGCGAATTCTAACTTCCTGCCCACGAAAAAAACGGAAGATCATTTAAGTCAAGTCGGCATTCAAACTAATTTACTAATATTACCAAATTATATTATAAGGTACACTGAAAAAAAAAAAAAACTCCGGCCCTGAAAGCCGTATACTTACGGGCTTTATAGACATACCGTCCCCTCTCCGGGCTCAGAGGCCGGAATTCCCGGGCGTAGAACCCGAAGAAATCGAAGCTACGGCTCCAGCACCCTCTGAGCCCGGAACGAATGGGTGTGGGATGGGGGTGGGTTTACGGTGTATGTCTACATAGCCCGTAACTCTTTTTTTCCAGTGTAATTTTTTCTGTGAGTTAAATATTCCTTAACAAATTCAAAAGTTTTGCGAATTAAAGGAGGAAAAAATTAAGTGTAACCGAAAATTCATTATTTGCCTGGCTGGTAAAATTGTTTCCGATGGCCAACTTGCCCTATGTTAATTTTTGATTCGTCAATGGCAAGAGGTTTGAATTGATTAATTCTAATATAAAATACAAATGTTGATTTCTCTTTCATGACTACTTTTCAAAGTTTCTGCTCCCGAAAATGTTATCCGTGAAGTTTTGATAGAGACACGTTTTTTGGAGGTTTGAGATACTCATTTTGTCCTGTGTCGAGGTGTGAATGCTTGATTATCGATATTACTCCATCTGAGTCTGTGGCAAAGAATCGATCATTAAGGTGCTCGTTGCGAACACTCTGTCTATCGATCCTTTTTCATAGGTTTAAATGGCAGATCAATCGATTTATCTAATCAAATCAAGTCGAAGGGGAATACTCACAAACTGGGTTTGTCTTCAACTGAAACAGTGATCTCGAAGCAACCATCCGAGAAACTAGGTGAAATATTTCAAGGTGGACCGCCTCCGTTGGTTCGCGAAAGTCTTGAATTAATTTTGAGCCGAATCTTCTTTCACTCTCTGCACCCGCAATGGCAAGTTCAAGGTTTCTTCATTTCGACGTGACGTCACCTTTTGTAGTAATTATGAAGCATTTGGCCAAGAATTAAAGATGAGGAAAACAGTGATGTCATTGCGGCTGCGAGAAAAAAGGTTGGTAAAGGAGGATCAGGAAGCAAACTTCTCTGCCTTAATGTTCACGAAAATTCAACTACTTTCTGAGAAAATAAGGGCACTCTTATTTATTTAATTAATCAAATCTGATTCATTCGAGGGCATGTTCCAAAATGTATGAAGTCTTAACTCCCGTCTGAACGCGAAATTGATTTGTGGCATCAAAAGTACGGATATTTCAAGTTTACACTTCATTTCAGCGGGTTTCAGGGGGTCCTGAATTTTTCAGGATCCTAAAATTTATTGCTATGGCTAGTAAAAGTGCGTTTTTGAGCATAGAGCGTATAATTATCTCAAAAAATGGGCATCTGACGTTCATATCTTTACAGTGCGGTTTTCGAAAACATGTTACATGTCCATTAAACTAGCTTTTTCTATACATACATATATATTATAATTACTATGTATACTATGTATAATTACTGTATTATACTTTTCCTCCTACCCCTATCCAGGGGACATAACATTTTAATAGCACTAGCATTAAGTCTTAGCCTTAAGTCTAGTTATAATCATATTGTAAATATTCCAATTACTGTATAAGTAGGTGAATAAGTTTAAAATAAAAAAAAAAAAAGCTTTTTCAATCGCCGATTGGTCCAGACTCTTCTGAAACTTTAGATTTTGATATTTACGTGAATATGTCTCGGATGAATTCGGCGCAAATAATTAGGGCCGGATTTTCCTACTTGCCGCCCATGGGCCGCCTGTATTTTGCCGCTCCCTTCTCATTCGTTTTGAAACATCAATAATAACTATCCAGTGAACGTGCTAGCGGGGGAGGGGTGCATAAGACGCGTTTACTCGTGTTGAACACATTTTTTGGGAAAGCCCTGTCAACACTACTAGCAAAAGGTCACGGAGCTTGGCGCGAAAGTCAAGTTTCGTAAACCTATCTCTATGTGGACAAGGTCCTCCATTTATAAGAAATGAACCAAAAAATTATGAAAGAACAAACATTAATGTGGTTTAATCATTTCAACTTCCGCCGCCGCTCCGCGCCAACCACACCGTGTTTGGCGCAATGCGTGAAGTATTCACGCAGTCTTGTAGGCGCTATGCGTTTCAAGCTGACCGCACTGTGTTTGGCGCAATGCATGAAGTATTCATCCATTCTTGTAGGCGCTATCCGTTTCACGCTGACCACAATAACCTCACTGTGTTTGATGCAATGCGTGAAGTATTCGTGCAGTCTTGTAGGCGCTGATATGTGTTACATGCCGATTGCCGCGCCGAGGGCTTCTCCTTTTCATCTCAAGTCCTCGTCATCATTTCTCCCTAATTCAAGCCGTTTCAGGCCAAATTGTGTGTTCGGTCTCTCTCTTAACTCGACTAATTAAAGGCGCTGTCACATGTATCACTGAAAGACGACAAAATTAGAAATTACTATACTCTCAGGAAATGAGAGATTTTATAGCCTTTTCTCGTTTGTAATTTTTTTTTCTAAATCCAATTTTTTTATACCCACATTTAAAAACATCGCAAAGTTTGCCGCAATGGGCCGCGGCCCATGTGGCCACCCCCATAATCCGGCCCTGCAAATAATCATGACGGAGTAGCCGTTTTCCATGAGTTTTGGTCCATAAACGTCGCTCTAATTTCGGATAAGAAGATGATCGATCCACAAAGCTGAGATCCTGATTCTGAGCTTCTTTAAAAATTTGTATTTTGACCCGTATGAAATACTACCGCCTCTGCTTATTTAACCCTGAAACACCCTATGAAACTGTGCTACTTTGCCGTACTACGGAAAAAGCCGTATGAACATTCGATAGTTGCCAAATAACCCCGATTAATAATGTATTCTTTATAAATGTTACTCATATTTTTCCTTGAAATTTTCAAGTATTTTAGATCAAATTGCGAACAAAATCATCTGAAAATTTTGAAGCGAAAAATTAAACAAATTTCCAGTGAATTCGATTTTTACTGTGGGGAATCTGGCAACGCCTGACGGCTCATACGGCGTTTTTTCTTAGGACGGCAGTACTGACAAAAAGGCCGCGCCCTAGAAAAAAAATCAGTTCACAATGAACAGAGCCAAAAATGCAAAGGAAACCATCCCCGAAACCCCGATATATTCTTCGCTGGTGAAGGGCTCGGCTATTTCCATGATCATTGTCATGGCAACGTCACCAGATTCACAAGAATATACGCCCACCTCTTGCCAATACTGCTGTGCTGAGGTTGAAAGCTGTATGAGCCTTCAGGCGTTGCCAAATTTCCTTTCCCAAAACACGAATTTCCTGGTAAACTCATTAATATTTTTCTTTCAATTTTTCAGATAATTTTCCTCGCAATTCCACCTAAAAGTCCTGAATTTTTCAAGGGAAATTATTCATAACTTTCCTCAAAAATAGACATTTTACTGAGGGAAATTTGGCAACTCTCGGATGATCATACGGTGTTATTCCTTAGCACGGCAGAACGGCTCTTCATCCAAGTAAAGATTACGCTCAATTTTACCTTCATAGACTAGGACTATTTTGCTACTCCCGCGTTTAAGTCTCCGCTATTGATGTGCCCACACCTCAATGTTTATAACTATTGCGGGCCAATGACGGTTCTCTAAGGTTGGCAATCCTGATTTCCTCTCCGTCTAAATTCTAAATCCATTATAAATATCGAATCTAGGTTAGACAAAGACAGGCTGCCTAGAAAGATTTGAAGATTTGTTCGGCAAAAATCCTTGCCTTTGAAATATTCTTCACACAAAGATAAAATCTCAAATTATTAAATATACCTCTCTCAAACATGTCTTATTGCTAGTACACTTTTCATTGCGCTTAATACTGCCGTATTAAGGAAGAACGCCACATGCAACCTTCAGGCGTTGCCAAATTTCCTTTGCTAAAACACGAATTTCCTGGTAAATTCATTAATATTTTTCTTCCAATTTTTCAGACAATTTTCCTCGCAATTTCACCTAAAGTCTCTGAAAATTGCAACGAAAAATATTAATACCTTTCCTCAAAAATAACTATTTTATTGATAAAAATTTGGAAACTCTCGAATGTTCATACGGCGTTCTCCCTTAGCATGATAGAAAAGTGCTTAAAAATTATATTTCACTTTTGCACGTCTAAAACCGAGCAATTAATTTGTTTCATTATTTGAATGGAAACGTCAAATAGAAACAACAAACTAAGCTTCAGGCAACTGATTGTGGGTACAACGTTTCATTATTTGAATGGAAATGTCAAATAGAAACATCAAACTAAGCTTTAGACAAGTGATTGTGGGTCACAAATATAAATTGATACACATTGTCAGGATTTTCGTTGGAAATATCAAGTGGACGAATTTCAATATGCAAGAATGACCTCTTACGTGATCGAAGAGGTCCAAATACATCGTCATCATTTTTTGCATTAAGGAATTTTGTCGGCATATTCTGGTACAGTCCGTGCATTGAGCAGAGGATTAAGATTAGAGATCAAAGCATATTTTATTTTTCGTAAAACTTTACGGTAAAACAATTGCATCGATAAAAACCAGCTTTAAATGTGTATGATTCTCTGTTGAAAATGGGCTGAAGATTACAGAGAAGAAAGGAACATTCGGGTGGAAGGAATTATACGGCACTTAATTCGAGATTTTGATAAATGTGAGGGCATTCTACGAATTGTCTTCAGCTTAAGACATTCTGAAATCCAGCTTGCACGTATTGAAATATTCTACCACAGCAGCGGAGATTATGAGTGAAGAGGAGCTCCAGAATTTTCTTCGAAGAACATCATTCTTTCTCCTCTTACCAACTTTATTTTTAGAATAAAAGGAATAATGAACTCAAAAATACATTGTTTTTAGAAGAATGATTAACGGGCCCCAACCCGTGTTTATACTAGGGTGCTTTTTGGTTGATCGGCAGAAATCTTTCGAAGATGTAAATGTCGAAGGGCAATACTGCCCTGCTAAGGAAGAACGCCGTATGAACATTCGAGAGTTGTCAAATCTCCCTGAATGAAGCATGTGTTTTTGAAGGAAGTTATGAATATTATTCTTGAAATTATCAAGAACTTTGGGTGAAATTGCGAACAAAATTACCTGAAAAATCGGAAGAAAAATATTTACAAATTTTCCCAAAAATTCTTGATTTACCAAGGGGAATTTGGCAACGCCTGAGGGCTCATGCGGCGTTCTTCCTTAGCGTGGCAGAATAGTCAAGTAAGATATTTTGTCAAATTCCCAGGTAGGTGGTTTTTTGCAAACTAAAAAAATTTTGAATGTAAATTTCGACTGCTGGCTTTCAATTTCTGAGTCGTTTGGACGGAAACACCAATATGATCTTTTTTTAGGTTTAATTGATTAAAATTTGAAAATATATTCATCTATTTTCACGGACAAAATTTCAAGCCCATGATTTTATAAAATACCACAATTTTGCGGTGAATGGTGTTCAATCAAGCGCTAAAATCGCTCAATCAATTCAGAATTCTACAGAGCATGTTTACCAACCATAGCCAGCCATGAGCCTATTTGACGTGTCATCATATTACAAATTAACAGAAGATTCAGATTTTATATTTTGGAGGAAAGGATTGACTGTTTGCTTAGGTATTTGGAAAAATACCTGATTTTAATATTAGATTCAGACGTAATTGTAAGTATTTGGCTTATTAAATGGGTTTAGTACCATTCCCTAGCAATCAGGAAGGAATGCAAGTACCTTTTTTATGAATTAATCCAGCTCCGTTTTTGAATATAGATAATAAAGAATCATCTGATGGAACGGGACGAAAAATCGATATTTCTTCAGTTATGTTCAGTTTTGAGCTACCAAAGACGATTAGACTATTTTTGAATAATCGATTAGAAATTCTTACTTTAAATATGCTCTATATGAAATGAAAGTGGTATTCCGATAGTCACTTTCAAATCGCAGACATAAAAGAAAGTTGGTCTCCTGTTGCTAGACTTTATATTTAAAGAGCACGATCGAATTTATTAAGTAGACCGCGTACGTCCCGGGCAAAAACATGTTTGAATTTGCATTAAAATTGACAACGCTAGTGCTGAGAACTCGAGCCAATCATATTTTTTGCGGAGGCAGCCGAGATATTTTGACGAGCATTCGCGGCATGAAAATTTCAAGCATTTTGTTGCAGATTCTTGTGCAATTGTCTTAACGACCGAAAATGCAATCCTTCCGTCCTCAGGCTCGTATTTCCATTGTTACGCCTGTAGTCTTATTAAGTCGGTGTCTGAAGACTTAATTATGAATACATTTTGACGACCTATAATTTCGCGGATTAGATGACCGCCCGTTTTGGAACGCCTAAAAATAACACTCAACTGCCGAGCAAGTTTGATAAGTTCATATGTCACCGTATCAGACGATCAAACTGGAGGCTTCAGAGAGGTCCATAGATGCCTTTCCTGACCCTCTCATTGGCCAGCGGTTTAAGTCGGGGCAATCGATGAGTCTCTTTGAAGCCTCCAGTTTGATCGTCTGATACGGGCCTTTGAGGATTGTGACCGTGCCGAAGTGGGTTGTAATAAATGCTATCAATGTGAACTTTTGAATCAATTACAATTGAGTGGTTCACTATTGGCTTCTTTAAAGGTCGAAGGCTTCGGTTATATGCATTAGTTTGTCAGCTTTTGTGTTCAGAGTTTTGACATGCTAATGTTTTCATAAAGAAGCGACAGAGTCGTAACTTTCCTTGTTTTTGCATAGCCTTTCTCGCCGAAAATGGTGCTTATTAAGTCAAGAGGAATCTTGTAGTACAGTTACAATTATTGCGAAGTCGACAACACTGTTGTTTCTCTATTTAAATGTGTACAGAATGATCAGATGTATGAAAGCCCTTTAATTCCATACCGCATGACTTCCATGCACCATCAGAAATTTTGTTGGCACTACCCTCTTATGAAATCTTTCGGATGGTATTTTTCAAAGAGAATTGAGAAATCACTAGTTCAGACAAAATCCGTGTCGTTTGAATGTGCAAAATTCGTAGTTTCCCTCACGAAAGAACGTAACTTCGTTTTAATGTTGCCGAGTGTTTTTTGCAATCTGCATTTTCATCAAGAGAATCCTTGGCATTTATAACTGAAAATTTCACTGATTCTCCCTCTGATCTTCGGTGAAAATCAGACAGAATTTGGATAAAAATTAAACAAGTAAATTCTTGTGAAAACTTGAAGTGTTAGAGTTAATTAGACTTGAAATAGAGAAGTATTCTGCCCTACCAAGGAGATCGTCGTATGAGCCTTCAGGCGTTGCTAAATTTCCTTCAGTAAATCACGAATTTTCGGGAAAATTGGTCAATGTTTTTCTTCCAAACGTTCAGATAAGTTTGCTCGGAATTTCACCCGAAGTTCCTGAAAATTTAACGGACAAATATCCATAGCTTTCCTCAAAAATTAATATTTTATCGAAGGAAATTTGGCAACTCTCGAATGTTCATACGGCGTTTTCCCTTAGCACGGCAGTATTATATATGTTCCCTCGTCTGGGAAACGATGATCTGAGCCAGATTCTTAGAGGTGGATTTTTTTTTTTTTTTTTTTTTTTGAATAGAAGTTTACTTTATTTCACCCTTTATTTTACCTTTACTTACCTACCTTACCTACTTTATTTTACCCTTCCGCGTTTATAAAGTTACAGAGATAATATATACATTTTACAGAATTTTCTAATACTTAAAATTTATATTTAATTATTACCAACTTATGCAAAGATGTCAATGAAAATTGCTTTAGGGGTTTCAGTGTTTAAAATTTTGGTAAAAATTAATAGTTAAAATCTAAAATTACAAGAATGTTAAATACTTAGTGCAGAGGTTATACACATTTTAATGGGATAGAGGCTAGATTCGTTAGTGCAAATTGGACTTAACAGGTGACGTTGCAAATTGACCGTCTTTTGCAATTTGGAACTATAAATTCTTGCTCATCTTCTTAAAGATTCTTAAAGTAAATGATAAGTAAATGCAAGTGATCAAGTAATGATATTAAAAACCTTTACTGTGTAGAAACTATTTTCGAACACTTGGAATTTTAGGGCAAAAGAAGGCCCTTTTGTGCACACGCCCTTTTGAAAAAAAAGGACACAAGGTAATATTTGATCCCACGCGTTCCGCGTAAATCAAATCGGGAAGATAAAAGAGCCATTAAAATCACACGCATACCGGCAACCGCGCGGATATAATTGCCTCCCGTCGGATCAGAGATGACAAGAGCCGTCGGAATTTGGGACGATTTTTTTCGTTGTTGTTTGAATTTTCGCCGGATTCTGCGAGCCCATATCGGGCATGCGCATTGTGGATTTCTTCGCCGTGCTACGCAGGAACAACACAACTCCAAATCGAAACTCCATGGACTTACGCGTTTTTTCCGGCGGTTTTGGTGGCTCGCACGAGTTGATATCATCATTTTTGCGGCTCCTAATCGCAGCGGCCACTCGATCGGCCCCCGAAGTAAACAACCGCGTAACTGCAATTGGAATAATGGTGCAAATACGCGGTTTTTACGGCAGATTAGGGCGGTGACTCAAAGGGTGACAACCCAGCTCAGCCAGTTAAAAAACACGTATCTACATAGGATTTCCATTGGAGATGAGTTATTATTGCTTTAAGGGCAGAGCGCCGCAATGCCGCTTTGGGCCGGTCGGTGTAAATTTATGTGGACTTTGACCCCATGCGACAGCTCCCGGCTTCCGAGGGCTCGGAGCCGAATGTTTGAAAATGCTGCCGTGTTGAGGAAAAACGCCGTATGAACATTCGAGCGTTGCCAAATTTCCGTGGATAAAATGTTTATTCGAGGGAAGCTAGGAATATTTCTCCTTAAAATTTTTAGGAACTGCATGTGAAATTTCGAAAAAAATTAAAGAAAGAGTTGGAAGAAAAATATTTACAAATTTTCCCGAGAATTCGTGATTTACCAAAGGAAATTCGGCAACGCCTGAAGGTTGATACGGTGTTTTTCCTTAACGCGGCAGCATGGGTTTTACATGGAGCACGAGCGGTTTTTTTGTAGGAGGCTTGTAGATTGGTGTGTAACTTGCCAAAATTTTAAAGCTCATTGCAAGTTGCTGCTGCACAAATTCGAAGATCCAAGAAAAAGGTCTAGCTCTGAACGCTTTACACAATAAAAAAGTGACAGACGTTTTGTTAAAATACACACAGGAAAAAATGTAATTAACATCTTGTGTTGATATGGGACATTAAACACGAAGTAACACAAGTTGCTGGTTGATTTTTTTGCGGGTGCGTTAAGTAGTTTTCCTTACGTCGAATCGACCAAATATTTCTGTTGAATATCTACAACCTCCATACTTAGGCGTCAGCCGTCAGTATAGAAACTAAATCACATGGGTACACTGAAAAAAAATTATGGTAACATCTACGATAAGTCTACTTGATTTTTTACACGGTGATACTATTCAGTCAAAATAACCAGAATTACGGTAGTATTCACGAGAGCTCTAGTGATACTTACCATAATACGGTAAATGCTACCATAGAGTCTGGTGTTTATTACCATACATGTATCATTGTGTCTGAGTATGGTAAAATCTACCATATTTGTTTTTTAGTGTAGCAATGAAATGCGCTACCGCTCGCAAGTCGCGAACTCTGATTATGGGGAGTAAAACGGAAGTACATATTAAGGGACGGATTCAGGGAGAAACTGATGGATTAACTATAAAGTCTCTCGTGGGTTTGTCTTTACTTAGTCCAGTACTTACCTCCTTTGTCCGTCGCATCCACCGTACTTCAACAATACGATCCCTCCATATCCTTTTGTCATCTTTCTCGATAGCTTTGTCTACCAATTTCAACATCAGCCCACTGCGGACTGATTATTGAAATTGATAGACATAACGATAAAAAAAGAAGACATAGGGAGTACGGAGCGATCCTATTGGTTGCAACTGGTGGTTTTTATAGACTGTGGGGGAAAATGATGGACTAACTATCCGGTCTCTCATCGGTTGCGGTTAGTTTGTCTATTACTTAGATCCTTTGTCCATTGAAACCACCCGCTTCCATCAAGAGGATCCCTGCATACCCGTTTTGTCTTCTTTGTCTATGGCTTTGTTTATAAATTGCAATAATCGGCCCACTGGATAGCATTGATGTTAGTCTAATAATGCGCTAGCCATTTGCAAGTTGCAACCTCTGAGTGAGTGACATCGAGAGAAACTAGAGTAAAAAAGTCGAACAGGACACTCTCTTCATTCCTAGGTATCTCAGATCAGGATAACCCACAGTTTCGGTCGCTTTATCGAAATATTTAGTCTTGAGTAGGGGTTACACCGGTTGGTATCGCCAATCCTGTTCTGACGCAAAATTATCCCTGTGTTACCGGTGTATCCGTCGGGGATGATAAGCGGGACTAGATGAATGGTGGAATGCGGAGACCCGATGACACCGGTGGATCGGGAGTTGGTGGGCTTGTCTTGGGTGCGGAGTTGCGGACACGAGACGGGATTCCGACGCAACTTCAACTTTGCAAGGTGCACAAATGACTCCACTCAACCTTTCCAGCGTCAAGTCGTCGGTGCGTTTCATGCCCTTTGCGCATGTTGCAAGTGTTTTGCTGAAAGTGGGGGTCATCGGTGCATCACTCATCGATGATCGTGAAATGTGTTGCGAAAACCCTCATCGATGACCCCTTCTTTCAACTTAAAGGCCTCGATAAACGATCCAATTCCCGAACCAATTCCGATCAAAGTAGCATCAAAGTGTCGGGAGTCATCAGTCTTAAACTCATTAATTTGCTTCATCTTAAAATGAAAACTTGGCAGAAATGTTTCCTGTGGCAGGAAATGACGAATGGTGGCACTCCATTCTGATCTTACTTTGAACAAATAAGTGCGGCCCGTCAAAATTTGATGGTAGATGGTGACCACCAGTCATCAGCATGTCTACTTTGATCGGAATTGGTTCGGAATTTGATCGTCTATGCAGGGCTTATGACCTGCAACTCGTGCAAAGAGCATCACGCATCTTATTGACCGGTAAATCGGTGGGACTGATAGGAGTCACCGATGAGCAATTCAACTTACGTTACTCATTTATTTTTGGGATTTTTCCCAGAAAGAAGAACTCAGAAGTAAAGCTTATAGGATCATCAGGGGGTAAACCCCTGGTCGCGATGCGGCTCCACCAGGAATTTCTGGTTTAATGGTGCTGAGCTGTAATTTAAGTCTCAGCCAAAAAGGGCAAGAAGCCCAAAAATAGTTGAAGTTTTTGTGGTTATCTGCAAGTCAGAAAAAACGGCTTTGTTTCGTTTTGCTCCTAAATGCTTCAAGTATTAAACGATCGCAGATTTTCAACACAAAGATTTAGTCACTTCCACCCAAAGATTTAATCGATTTTACGCCGTAAAAAAATAACCCCCAAAAATTAATCGCCAGCTTCTGTTACTTAATGTTTACCCCCCCCCCCCCCCCCGTATTAACACAAAATTTTGGTTACTTTTGCTCTCAGTATAATTTTTGACAAAAAACGAAACAGGGTTGGTTAAAAAGTTGAATTTTCTTCCAATTTTCCAGATAAGATCGTTCGCAATTTCACCTAAAGTCCCTGAAAATTTCAAGGAAAGACATGCATGACTTTCCTCAAAAATAACTATCTTATTGAAGGAAAGTTGGCAACTCTCAAAAGTTCATACGGCGTTCTTCCTTAGCACGGTAGAATTGCGGTAAAAAATTTGGTCGATTTGACACAGTGAAAAATAACGCAAAAATAACTATCGGCAGCTTCTGTTACTTTTTGTTTTACCCCCCGTATTGACAAAAAATTTTGGTTACCTACTTTTTCCTACTGTATAATTTTCGACAAAACAACAAAACATGGTTGGTTCAAAAGTTGAAAGCTCACGTCCGTGCACTCAACACTGGAAAAAAAACACATTGGATCTAGAGTCCAGACTCTTGAAAACACTGACAAGAAAATGGACTCTCGATTCAATCAGATTTAAGCTTAAATCAAAAGGAAATCCGCTCAAATTAAGAGGCTTGGTTCTTGATTTAAGCTTAAATCTGATCAAATCAAGAGTATTTTTTCTTGTCGATGTTTTTAAGAGTCTGGACTCAAGATCCAATAAGTTTTTTTTTCCAGTAAGAACAGCAAAACCTGGTTGGTTCAAAAGTTGAAAGCTGACGTCGGAGCACTCAAACATCAATCCAAACATCTTAAAGCTCGATATTCAAAGGCGACGAGGCGTCTTTTCTCTGGACGCGCGGTGAGCGAGGCACCACCTTTGCAGCGTTCAAAGCACAATGACAATCCTACCTGTCGGCTTAGCCAGGGCAGCTTTTACCGCGGCATGCGGCGGTACCTGCGAGTGGGGCCAGTCCCAAGAGCCAGCAGCCAGCCTCCACCGCTCGGCCATCAGTGCGTATCCAGACTCTGCCCGGGGAGTATCGCTCGGTGTGCCCCATCGTACCCGAATTACGTCACAACAACCCCTTCGTCTTCAACCCCGCCCCCACGTGACCGTTGTGCTTCGCCCCAGTGGTTTCGGGGTCAGCGACCCCCGAGAATTAAACTACCCCCGTGATTCGGACAACCCCCCCACCCGTGTTGTGTGCTTTCGCGTGTGTTTAATTAGTGCGTGGCCGAAACTTTCGGCTGGAATTTTGGAGTTACGATTTTGAAGTGCCCGAAACGAAGTGGAATACTTGGAGTTGGTGGAATATGAAGTGATTTGTGGTGTTGGTGTGTTTTTTCTAACGCATGGATCGCCTACTTGTTGCGCTTTTTTTGTCGTAGCGCATGTCTGAGGAAGGATTCGATCAACAAGTGAGTGTTTTAATTTGGTTCTGTGCTCGTTATCGTCTGCTGGGAAAGCACCCTTACTCCACAAAAACTTAAGATGTAATTATTGATGCCATGTCGAAGAGCAGTTTGCAAAGAACATTTTAGGATAAAAAAACGTTCGGATGTGTCAAATTATAACCGGAATAATGTAATTTAAAGTTTTTACTTCGAAAATTGTAATTCCCAGAAAAATACTTTAAAGACTGTAATTTAGCATCCTTAACGCACAAAACTGGTCGATGATGGTGAAAATTCTTGGGTCTCATTTGGCAAACATTCAGAGTTTAACCACCCATGGCTATTCAGTTTTGGCTTAAATATTATGAATCTTAGATTTTGACCAAATTCGACAAAAATTGCCCGATGTGAATTTTGCCACTCTGGATTAAGGTTTCTTTTCTCATGGACGGCCGCAGATAGACATATTTATGCTAAAAAGAACTATATGCATAGGGTTTGCATACAACATAGTTCCTTTTAGAATAAATACGTCCGTATAGATTTAGAGGTTTGCGTCTGAAATTTTGTTTTGCCGGGATTGCGCAAACCCAAAAATTTACTGCCTTAAAAATTAGCTCGAGTTTTTCAGGGTTGGACCCAAAATTAAATTAGCTGATGTAGGAAGCTAAAAGTTAAAATTCGTATGTAAGTATGAAACACTGGGGTGCACATTTAAATGTGCCAGCCTCAATTCAAAGCTTTTTTTGTGGGGTTTTAGAAGGAAATGAGCCAATCCAAGTGATTTACAAGAGATATCACAACATAATAATGAATTTTCTCATTTTGTATCAAGTTTTCTCCTGCTTCATACTTTTATATACCTCCCTTTTCAAATTTAAATTTGAGCCGCGTGAACTTAAATATTCGTTAATGGGAGAAGCAGAAAAATACGCAATGTTCTCCAGAGATCAAAACACATATGCCACGCCACCCAGTCTCAAAACTTTTTTTCATAATCAAAAACGTCCTCAGTTTTAAAAGATTTATTTAGCCGGGCAACTTAAGGACCACATCGTAACATCTCTCTTTTTGCATAAAACATACAATATTTACAAACTAATAGACAACTTAAACGGCTAAGGACTAACCATTCTAATATTTAAGAAGTTGATATTTAAGATTCAATTTATTACAATAACAGGATAGGAAAAAAATTAAATGAAAGCATAAGTAAACTAATTTTTAAAATTACATAGCAATAATAAATGTATTTCCCTATGTAGCTGTTGCGTCTATATTTGACTCTTCGTGCTTTTAAACTTAAGGCGAACTCCATGGGGCTGTAATCTATGAACTGAGGGATATTGAAGACATACTAAATATTGTATTCAATTGCTATGCATGTATTTGGTTTGTACAATATTTAGTTGCTTTTATGCAAGAATCGTTCAATTGTTACACGCGGTAAACCGCGGTATAATGGAATGCTGCAAAATAGAACGCGACATTTTTAAAAAAATGCTATTTAATAATTTTAAATTCATTTTTATCCTCTTTCATACTGATTGTCGTTAATTTGCTTCAATGTTATCTGACTTATTCCAAAATAAAATTCAGATACATAAAATAATTTAAAAAAACAAGTCACCTTCGAAAAAAATGTATATTTTACTATTAATTCAATCATTCGTTCCGATATCTTCATTCAATATAATACACCTACCGCTTCGCAAATCAACAAATGAAGCAATAATTAAAGAAATAAAAAAATGAAATAATAATTTAGAAAGAGAAAAATCGACAAATTACGAACTACAATACATCCCTCAAGTTCTTCCAAATTTTAGTAGTCTTTGACTCACCATTCATAAGAAAAAAATCTCACCAGGATTTGCCGTCAAGAACATTTTATCTGAAATTGGTATTGCTTGAATCAAACAAATTTCTGCTTAATGCAAGTGAATTTCTTCCCAATACAAGCATATCGATGGTAAAACTAGCAGACCACGTATCTTGGTTTGCAACGTTGTAGACTTCCTATTATACCTCACTTTTTACATGAAAAATCACTCAGTGTTAATTTTTGAAAACTTCCATGATTTTTCTTCTCCTTGCAAGGAAAACTCTGTGAATTAAAGGCTTCAAGGAATGAAATTAATTTATTCTCCACCAAAAAAATAAAAGGGGAGCAGAGATTTTTAAACACTGCAAACGAGATATGTGGTCTAGTCTCACCGAATATATTCTAGTATATTATATATATTTTATTATATTCTTCTTGATTAAAATTTCTTCCGGCGGATTCAAGGATATTAATGCTTAAATAAAGGCAATATTCCCAATGATGAATAATCTCTTTCAGCATAGTTCATTCGTGAAACCGTTTTATTCCCAAAGGGCTTTGCATCGGATTCACTGCAGTCTCTCAACTTTCAAACGTGGATCGACGGTAGACCGGAGTGCGTTCATTTCCTTTTTCTCTCTATAAAATCCATTCGCTCAGCCGATAATAATAATTGTGAGAGGTGGAATGCGGTTGGAAACGACCCGTTAGAAGTCGTAATACTCCACGGGTGCATCAGAAGTTCAGAACGTCCTCGTGCTCGAGGAAGAATAAAATGAAAGAACAAAAGGAAGTGCGTCATGGTAATTGAATGAATGAGTCAGTTCATTAAAAAAAACTTGTCGTTGAGTTTTAACATATTTTATTATCGATCCTAAAGGTTATTTGAGAAGCTGCTTTAAATATAATAATTTTTCACCTGAGTATTTGGAATTTCTTAGGTTCACCAACGAGAATTTTCCTATTCCAACATGCGAGGATAGCGAAAAGTGTAGTCCCGTTTGGAACCATTTTTTGTACAATGAATTTAAAATTGTTCGATGATCTCGAATATTTTCTACTGAAGTTGCAAGAGGTCACTTTGAGCGGTACAACCACTTCATTTTTTTCTCATACAGGTCTTTTACTCATGAATAGTTTCTAGGATTTCAGAACTTCCTCGTTTATGTTGGATACGTCCCACATAAGTTTTGAACTTTTTGAACTACTTTCCTCACCTTTCGTTAAAGTCTTTCGCCCACGAGGATTCCTTAGGATTTCAGAACTTCCTCATTTATGTTGAATACATCCCACATAAGTTTTGCACTTTTTGAACTACTTTCTTTACCTTGCGTTAAAGTCTTTCGCCCACGAAGAGTCCTCAGGATTTCAGGTTTCCTTCAATACTTCCCACGTAAGTTCCAAACTTACTGAAGTAATTTTGAGTGATGCAACTCCTTTCTTGAACAACTTAAACAGCGCGGGTATAACAAGACTTTATTTCACACAAATGACACCATGAAAAGTTTCCGCTCACTCGTTTCGCTTCTCTCTTACTGGTAGGTATAAAGACATTTCGTTAAAGTTTTCTACTCACGAAGAGTTTCCAAGATTTTAAGACATCACTAAGCAACTAGTATTATCAGTATCTTGCAAAACGAAATAAATTAGATACTGCTAAATACTGATTAGAAGAAACTCAAATTATGTATAATGTTCACAAAGCTGCCTATGGACTTTTTTATTCGGTTCTTTTCCCCGTGTTTTCTTCATATTTTCAGTTACGCATTCTAAAAGTCACGATAAAAGTATAAATCAAAAAAGAAAAACAATAGTATTTTTTTTGTAAGTATATTAACTGAAATTGCTGGACGTCCCGTCGTATTAACCTTAAATATATGCGTACTCTTTCGCAGCATTTCTCAAGAATTATCAAAATTCGTAATTTTACTTTTTAAATTCACTACTGTGACGGATCCGTCGCATCATATGGTTTAAAAAATAAATGACCGTAAGCAGCAGCTTAATTGAAGAAAGATCCAGCATGGTAAAGCAATACGTAAATTTCAAAGACTTCAAAATTAATATTAAACCCATAAATGAAATCCAGGTATTATTTTTATATTTAACGCAATGCTACAGAGCAAACATAAAAAATAATGAAAGGATTCCGTAAGTTCATTATTGCTCATGAGTGTTTCATTTTCATTGTTTTTAGAAACCACGATACTATTTTGCACTTTTAGACTGTGATAAAAGATCCGCCATCATGCTTCTTGCATTTACATTACGTGTAAAAGTGACGTCGAACATCTTTGGTCGCAGTCTAGGGTGATAGGTCAAAATGTCCAAAAAAAAATGTCCAACAAGCAAGAATGTCCAGAGTTGAGAATGTCCATATTGTAAAAATGTCCAAGTATCTTAAATGTCCAATACTGGTTTTTTGGCCAAAGACAAAAATGCCCAAAAGTCCATTCCCTTTGCAAAAAAATTAGAAGGTGGCGACATTGTCGGCTTGAATACTAAATAAATTCGAATCCATGGAGACGACGGGGAAGATTTGAGAATCTTTTTTTCTTGAACTAACCTCAGTTGTGAAACTTTTTGGCTTTTGTAAAATTTTCGTTTGTTAAAAAATGCGGTAAAACCAATTACAGGGGCAAAATTTTACAATTTGTGATTTTTTTTATGATTCTAAACTAAACTAATTGGTGAAAACTAAAAAAATTGGTGATTTTATTGTGATTTTTGTGATGGCGAACCCAAGATGCGCCTGACGTTGCCAGTGTTGCTGTGAGAACGTTCTTGTCTCAACTAAAAGATTATGCAACAAATGCACCAAACGAAGGAGCAAGTAACATAGTGAGGGATCACGTTGCTACAATAGACAATGAAGAGGTTTTAGCAATGATGCCCGAGAGAAATGATCTCCGTCGAACAGTCAATCGAGTTCAAAATAAAACCCGGCCTCCATTGCCAAAGAGAATGAATGACATCGAAATCCCGCGGAGGTATCGACGGACAAAAACTGGTACCTAATTCCACGGTACCTAAGGGGCATTGCCTATTACATTCGAGTTTCCAACGAGCCCGAAGACGAGAATAATGAGGAAAGTGATCAAGAATGAAGAATATCTAGAAACAAAAATAAATGGACTTTTGGGCATTTTTGTGTTTGGCCAAAGAACCAGTATTGGACATTTCAGATACTTGGACATTTGTAAAATAGGGACATTCTCAACTCTGGACATTCTTGCTTGTTGGACATTTTTTTTTGGACATTTTGACCTATCACCCAGTCTAGAAGTGCGTAAACTTACTCGGTGAGAACTCTAGTACAATCAAATAATCCCAACGATTTGAAGACTGCGTATCAATACTTTTCTGCACCATGTTTATCATAAAAGAAACACACTTCTATTTATCAGAGAATCCGCTGAATGCAGAAAAAGCGGAACAGGATTATCTTGCTTGAAATTATCGATGATGATTTTTTCATCGGAGGGAATCTTATTTGTATCGTATTTCTGTATCCTTTACACTTCGTAAAATTCTCGTGTAATCTTTTTGGGAGATAATGAATTTATGATAAAATCGGGAGGGTATTTCTTCCGGAGAAAGGTTTGATCCTCTTTTAAATAATGCAACAATAATTTAAACGGTGGCAAGTTGGCTACTTTGAATATCTTTGGAAGCTGAACGGAAAATTTTAAGTTTTGAGAACACCAGCAAACGCCCTTCATGTATAAGTGCCCTTCCATTCCTGTTCCGATCGAGGGGGCATAAAGAGATGAACAGTTTCTTATTCCGCATTTAATCAGAATTTACATCGCAGACCAGGGAATGCGGTGTCAATTTGGGGTACACTCTCCAACTTTCAAAACGAATAGCGACGCAAAGAGACCGATCTCTGTTCAAAAATTGGCAACAAGCGGCAGAATGAATAATAATCTGTCTGCTCATTTATTAGGGATTTATATTGAAGGATCAGCTGTGACTCTCAATCGGAATATTCGACCAAAAATCGAAAAAAGGAGAAAGGAAATCGTGAATAATTGCGCAGAGATATTTTGGCGTGGAATATTGTAGCGAAAATACAATTCGTGAAGTGGCTCCGTACGGAGTTTCTCTTCTTCTTCTTCTCCTTCTTTTCTTGAGCTTTTCGCCATTTGCATGGGTGGGGCCAAACGACGAGGACCAGGCACTGGAAAGAGACATGAGTCATTTTACTTGCGGTCTGCGGTTTTGTCAAGTTTGTGATTGGACACCTGATAATCCTTGACCCCTCCTATTTCGTCACTGTTTTTCACATTGGACTTTATGATGCTGCACCTTAGACATTCAATGACTTAATATTAGTATTTCTAAGGAAAGTATCGCATTATCAAAGCATAATTTTCGTAGAAGAATTGAAAATAAACTCTTCTTTCCAATGGAAATGTGCTCCGTGCGGCATAATAGATTCTTGGAATTTTTACATTCCTTGAAAGACATTTTCATATCATCACATGCTGCTTGCGGAAAGTTGCAGTTTTCAGCGATTTGGGTACACAACAAACACTATTTTTTTCTTTTTTTCTCATTTTTTGCAGTTTATTCGGCTTCTATTCTGTTTATTTGGTAACTTAGGAATCTACAGTCATCTATAGACATGAGTTTTTAAGATAGAGATTATTTTATTGTCAGTAGACGTCAGGGAGATTATGGCACCAAATTTTAAACGGAAATTCTGGCATAGAAAGGCGATATTTTATTCAATAGGTACAGCCCCCTGCGAAATTTTTCCCCCAGGATGCCCAAAAAAAGTTTAAGAGGTAATTCCGAAAATAGTATTTCATAGACTTAAAATTATTTGCTGCTTGAAGTATTAAGTTTCTAGATTTTCCTTCGATATTTTAATTCTTTAACTTTGGTTTTGGCACCTTACTGCCCTTCTACATATGGGAAACAACGTCAATTCTTGCACATTCGCGGCTTTCCATTTTATACAAAACGAGTCGAATTTTACTGTTGTAGCTAAATCAGTGATCTCACACTAATGATATCAGCTGACTGTTGATGGAAACTCGATTTTGCTAATTTTAGCGTAAATAGCTAATCTGCCGTGCTAAGGAAGAACGTCGTATGAACATTCGGGAGTTGCCAAATTTCCCCTGATAAAACCTGTATTTTTGACAAAATTCATATATATTTTTTCTTGAAATTTTCAGATATAATATATCAAATTGTGTGCAAAATTGTCTGAAAATTTGAGAAAATAATATCCACAATTTTCCCAGTGATTTCGGTTTCTATCGGAGGAAATTTGACAACGTCTGAAGACTCATACGGCGTTTTTCCTTAACACGGCAGTAGTCAGTGCTGCATGAATTTTATCTTTGTATTTGCCTATTTTTTCTTGCTGGTGGTTTTATGAATGGTTTCACGGCGATAATTAGATGTCACGATGACATGAAATTTTGATGAAGGGTAATAATTGTCAGTCTTTCAAAGTTTTTGTCTCGTGGTTAGGCGGTGCAGCTGTTGTCAGGATGAGAAAAATTTAATCAATCTTTTCTCTGTCTCGTGAATTGCGTCTGTTGCATAGATTGACGAACTTAATCCTTGTATCAATTACACACAAAGGCAAGGGAATGTGGCTTTGTATAAAAAGCTCGCATCGTTTTGAAGAACAAGTCCCGACACCACCCCCTCATCTGCCTAGAGCGTTCGAGTATAGAGGGTAGAAAGAGGTGTGCATCGATGCCAAATTATATCGCATAATTGAAACGGAAGGATTTAGAATTCTAGTAAGCACGAACAAATCGGTCAGATTCAACTGGGCCCGTTTATCAGAGCTCACTGTTCAGTTATAATTACTGATTTTGTTATTCCTAAAATTCTAGTTGACTCAACTAAAAATTCTTCAAAATCTAAATTGCGGTACATTCATTATAAGTTTTTATGAATTATATTCGGCGATACATTATTAAAATTCCATACAGGGACATATTTATGAGGTTCTTGGCTGGATATATTTAATAGTCATTACTAGGGCTAGGTGGACCAACCTCCAGACGGCTTCTGGCGCACCGTGAAAAAATTTCAAAGAGCGGGCCCATTTTCTATATCTACCATCAATAGCCGAAATAATTATAAAAATCGGCCTGGTAAATCTTCAAAGCAAACTGTGACAAATAGTGAACCTTTGCATCTTTTGTAAGGAAGGATTTACAATTCGTCATTCACTGGAAAAAAAACACTGGATCTAGAGTCCAGACTCTTAAAAACATCGACATGAAAAAGTACTCTTGATTCAATCAGAATCTAGCTTAAATCAAGAACCAAGCCTCTTAATTTAAGCGGATTTCGTTTTGATTCAAGCAAAAATCCTATGAATCAAGAGTATTTTTTCTTGTCAATGTTTTCAAGAGTATGGACTCTAGATCCAATGTGTTTTTTTTTTTTTTTTTCCAGTGCTAGAAAGTTACTCTAGTGCGGTGGTTCAATTTCCTCCAAACAATTCTGTTCACCTCGCTCCACCCCGCGTAATCAACAAAGACCCTGTTAATTCCTTTCTCCAGGCATAAAGTCGGCAACATCCCCCGCGAGTTAAAAAATTACCAGTGCCGGGTAGATTTTTCGTTTAATCCCTGGGCATTTAAATTTCATCCGGGCCGGGTGAGGTCGACCCGTCGCCGCCCGTTAATCCCTTCCAACTCCTCTCAACAGTGTCTTTGCGGTGTCAAGATTTGTTAATATGTAAATTGATTGGAGCGCACGGAGGGGACGAAAGGGATGCGTTCCGCTGTGGGAATCCACCCTCGCTTTGGCGGTGGTGCTCGCTCGGATAGGGGTGCGCTTCGGGTCGCAATTGTCTTCTCACCTTGCGTAGGTGGGTATCTTGTCCTTGGCGGATCGGGGGCGGCTGGAGCTCTTTTGTTATCCGGCGAAAGAGCTGGCGTTCGTTTTTTTAAACGGGGCGAGATGGAAGGGTTGTGGAACAGGGACATAGTGCGATGCTGCCGAGAGCTGAGAAAAAAAAAGTTTGGTCATACGAATCGTGATTGTGGTCTACTATACTGCTGTGCCAAGTAAAAACGTGTTATAACCCATAACCCATGTATATACCCGTAAAATTGTCTGAAAATTTTGAAAAACAATTTACATAATGGAGATGTTGCATGTGTGAGGAATTTGCGATTTGACTGTTGATTCTTACGTACAAGTTCTCGAGAAACACGATGGTGCCTTTGGCTTTCTCTGAAATCATCTCCCAAGCTCAAACAAAGCTCTCAAGTTGATGTCAAAATGGAGGGGATATCCCACGCTATCCTGAGGGTCCACTTCTACATCAAGACAAACTCTCCATGCAAAGATTGGGAGCAAATACATTGACAGGGCTGCCACTTTATTTGGAGACTCCAAAACTGAAAACACGGCAACCCTAATAATGTATGTGTTCCCTATTTTTGCATGGAGAGTTTGTCTCGATGTGGAGGTGGACTCTCAGGATAGCGTGGGATATTCCCTCCATTTTGGCCTCAACTTGAGAGCTTTTTTTTGAGCTTGGGAGTTGATTTCAGAGAAAACCAGTGGCACCATCGTGTTTCTCGCGAACTTTTACATTAGAATCAGCAGTCAAATCGCAAATTCCTCACACATGCAACATCTCCATTTTTCCCAGTGAATTCAGTTTTTTCGAAAGAAATTTGGCAGCGTCTAGAGGCTCATACGGCGTTCTTCCTTAGCACGGCGCGGCGGTACTGCAATCTGGAAGTTTAAACCTGGGAACACCCTGCATAGCTACGTCACCCGTCATGCTCAATCACATTCATGGTCCTCAATAAGAAAATTCGTGTTATCCTTCCAAAGGGTCAGAACGAAGGCACACATGGACGAAGAAGCAGTGCCTTTCGCCGCCACAGCGCTACGGTGTCGAAACCTGGCCAAGCTTTCTGGAAACTCTAATGGGCACTGATTGTTGAGCAACGATTTCAAGATTGTTTGCCGATAAAAGAGTAATTATCTCATCAATTTCATTTGACGGCGATGCGACCGCCGCCTGGCCGCGCGCGAACGCGGGAATGCGCCCCGACGTTGCCAACTCGGGCCGAAAAACCCAAATTACCCCTGTGGAATTCAAATTTTTCATGGAAATTTGACGGCTCCACTGTCATGAACGGACGCACGCAGCGCCACTTGTTCGCCTCAAGTAAAGGCTGATCGATTCGATGTCGCGAGATCTCGCGCGAAAATCAGGTTATTTTATGGTAATTTTATGGCTTTTAATTTTATTTTTATGGGTTCGTTGGCAGCGCTGGATCGATTTCTCCTCGTATCGTCAAATCAGAGCGATTGTCGGGTAGCTGGTTGGCAGGCCGCGAATCGCTGCAAAATTACCGTAGAAGAGTGGTGTTTTTAATCAATCCTTTGTGTCGGTCGAGACGATTTCTACGCGGTCATGAGTGATGTCGGTGCAGGACTCCAGGACTCACTTCTGAGAGAGGAAAACATCATGCTTGATCGAAGTCCATCTCAAGGGTCGAACTGAACTGGACCAAGTTCATCAGGAACTTGCCAAGTTGCTAATTGAAAGTCGCATTTTGGGGGTAAATGAGTCAAGAATGGTTTTGAATTTGGTTGAGTCGAATTTTTTTTCATAAGTTCAGAGTTGAGAAAAAGCTATTTTAAACCTGGAGGTAGCTATTAAATTTTGCCTTAAACATGGAGCCAAGCCCTGGTAAAAATTGGCGATAGGAGCTGCGTTTCAAAATACCATAGAAGTTCTTATAGCTGCAAAAGAAGGCTATTGAAAATCATATAGCTGGCTGTAGAAAGCGGAGCAAATCATTTAGCCGGGCTGTACGAAGCTATAAAAAAGTATATAGTCGGGCTATAGTTCCTATCGCCGGGCTTTACACTTTGTCATAATTGCCTATAAAAGGCTACAAGAAATTGTGTAGAAATTCGTGTGCTTTGGAAATCATTAAGTTTGATACAGAAGTACCTTAATATTTACAAAATACACATTATATTTTCCTTTAAAACATATTTTTTTAGAGCCTAACACAAAGCGGAGCGGCGACGCACTGGCGCCTACAAACCTAACAGGGATACTTCACGCATTGCGCAATGCGTGAAGTATCCCTGTTAGGTTTGTAGGCGCCAATGCGCATTCGCGCTCTCTGCCCGCCCGCCCCGCCGCAGCGTGCCACGGCGTCTGAAGCAACTATTTCACACCAGAGGTATTGCACAGTACCATAAGAAATTGAAGGCGCTCCAACATATTATGAATGACAGGCATCCTTCAAAAGTACGGAGCTTTCCTCGCAAAATAAATCAAGATACTACGGCACAAAAAGAGAGCGGTAGTCCAAAAACTAACGAAGTCCTAGTATACGTCATTAGTAATGTTTAGCATAAACTTTATCGTCTAGCTGTTGCTTATTCGCCATCGGCTATAAAAGGCTATAAGAAATTGTACAGCCGGCTATAGAAGCTATTGGAAATCTTACAGCCGGCTTAAGGTCTATAGTATTTTGGAACACACATTCTACTGCCAATTTTTACCAGGGAGAGGAGGAATACTGAACGCCGTACGAACATTCGAGAGTTCTCAAATTTCCCTTGATAAAACATGTATTTTTGAAGATATTCAGGCATAGATTTTCCTTGAAATTTTCAGATAAATTAGATTAAATTACATTTAAAGGTTCTTAAGTACTCGTCTTTCGGCACCAAAAATCTTTTTCTGAGACCAACTTCTTTACCTACTATGCGCAGTTGTGTGTATGTCTTGATTATTTTCATTTTTTCGAGTTGGTGCACGGAAAAAATTAAATTACTGATTTAACAATTCAATTCCTAAAAAATGTGACTGCAATGTTTCAACGTAGATTTTACAGCAAAAAAATGCTACTTTAATCACTATTGTGAGCTAATTTAACCACGGGGGTGGTTAAAGTAGCATTTTTGTGTTGTGAAATCTACATTGAAACATTGCAGTCACTATTCTTAGCAATTGAATTGTTAAATCAGCAATTACATTTTTTTCGTGTGTGTTTTTGTTCTCGCTGATTCAATTTAAGTCATCATTGCGCCAACATACTACGAGCTACCGTATCGTGCCGTACTGAGATCCGTAGACTGGGCCGTAGGGAAGAAATGTACAACAACCAACCCGCAACCTCGTAACTTGTTCACAGAACAAACGGGTTGGACATCAATCCGAACGGGATCGCATTGAATGAACGCAGTCTGGCTGGAAGCATATCCGAACTTACTTAAACATTTACGGTACCAATTAATAAACTTCAAAGCGATGGACTTATGAGTCGAAACAAATTTGCTAGCCAGCCCGAAAGAAGGCCGGCGGAGCCGTATTGTACGGGAGCAGAGAAGAGAGTCGGAGAGAGAGGGAGAAAAAAGTAAAGTTTAAAAGTAACCCTCCAGGGTTGTCTGGTTTTATTTAATTCATAGAATTTTCCTCTCTTCTGAATTCTGTGATTCCTCCCTTCGATTTTCAATTTTTCTTGTGTCCTTCCTTTGTGTCTTTTTGTGTGTTCCTCAGAAAAAATATGTTAATTTTATTTGGAAGATCTTGTAGGTTCTTTACTAATCAATCTTTTCAGTTACCAAACCAATTAGATGAAACATTTTGAATTCCAATCATATTTCCAATTTTCCTACCTCTTAAACGTTTACACTTTTGCAGGAGGGATTAATTGGATAAGAGAAAATAAAATTATTCCTAGTGTGCCTAGTGCATTTGATAGTAATTTTTTTCGAAGGAATTACCGTATACATTTCGCTGATTCCCTCATATTTTTTTAATGGTATATTATTTCGGACAGTTGTACATAATACTAAAGTGATCAACGACTGTCTAAGTATTATCATTTGATAATATATGATCAAGAGAGGAAGAAAGACATTTTTTAAAGAAAAAAAAAAAAAAAAAAAAAAAAAAAAAAAAAAAAAAAAAAATGTTTTATGATGATAATGAATTCACGTTTATGTAACATTCTAAACCTATATTTGGTCCTTAATTGACTGATTTCCTAGCATCGAGTTTTTGTTTATCTTATTTTATGGCGTTTTAGTAGTCACGCCGTGAAAATTCATCGATATATATTTGTATAATCCTAAAGATTGATACCGTCGTAATGCCACAGATAAAATCAATATTTCTGAAGTTCGATTGCTCATTGCGCACTATGTTTCTCATTCGTTAGCAATTGTAATGACTGAGTCATTTAGATATTCTCCTTTTCATAAATATGTTTATCTTTCAAGAAAGAAAGAAAAAAACCAACGGCTAGACGAAGGTCAATTAATTCCAACTTCAAAAAAAATATCCGCACCGCCTGGCAACAGCGCGTGGAAGCAGCCCTAAGAGCCGGCTCAGGTATTATGCAAATTAGATTTATTTTATTTTTTTAAGTCGGGCTCCTTGCACAGTGGAGCATCTCGTAAGAGCAAATAAATGTCCCTTTTTGTGATGTGGCCCTTCGGACTGAAATCTGAAGGGGTTTTCGACTGAATAAATAATCAGTGATTGTCAAAGGAGACTCTTTTTTTCCTTTCCTCTTTTTTTTGTAATGCATTAATAGCATATGTTATTTGCTCGGTCATGTTTCCACAGTGGCTCTGCTCTTTTCTTTGAGCTGCTCATCCCTGGTGTCTTTGCCCCTTCATTCCCGACAAATGCCACCAATTATGCACGTCGCCGTCCTCCTCCCACCCACCCCCGCACCCCCGTCTCCGCCCTCTTGTTTTTGTTTTATGGAAAAACAAACCCTTCCTCATTTTGCGGGCCTCCCTCGTCCCGCCCTTTTCTCAAAGGCTTTGACGAGCTTCAGAGTTGGAAAGCTAGCCCCGAGTTCTAAACCGTAAGCGGCTAAGTCTCAATTGGATTGTTTGTTTTTATAAAAATACTCATGACCTTTGGAAGTCATGATAGACTTAGAAATTCGGTCTTTTCGATGAAAATTTTTGTCACCTCACATTTTTCATGAAAATCGTCTCTGAGGTTATTTATTTGACGGTTCTCATCTCATTTACTTTCAGACGAGCCTAAGTGCCGAACTTTTTTTATTCAGGGTCGTTCGAGTCAGTGGCGTGGCGTGCTTTGCGATATATCGATTGATCGGCCATTCGAACCTATGGAAAAGTGTCGATAAACAGGGTGTTCGCAGCGAACACCTTAAGATTCGATTATTTACCGCAGCTTCAAATGGGGAAAAAACGATAGATCGCAAAGCACGCCACGCCACTGATTCGCACGACCATGAATAAAAAAAAGTTCGGCACTTAGGCTCTTCTCAAAGTAAATGAGATGAGAACCGTCAAATAAATAACCTCAGGGACGATTTTAATGAAAAATGTGAGGTGACAAAAAAATTGAAAAGACCGAATTTTGGTTTCTGTCACTCGGTTTATTCCTTACTGCGTAGAGTCAGGACCAGTCATTGCGTGAAGTCATTTTTTAGTTTCATACCCAAACATGAATAGAAAAGAAGAAAAAAAATCTTTAAATCCTCGAGGTCACCTGAAACATTAACAGTTTATGATGTTCCTTCGTTGAAACGTGTTCGGAGGTCATCTCTTCAGAAATCAAAGCTTTTCTCAAAGCTTTTCTCCCATTGCTTTTAAAACAATGGCAAAGGAAAATTATATCGGCAATTTGCATACAATTTGAAGTGGTATCTTGAAATCCCTAAACAAGCGAAAATTAAGTGTTCCTAAATTTGCGCATATTCGTTTATCTATCATTGCTTAGCGAGTACATGATCAAAATTCACTAACCAAATGTTTTTATTTCTGTTGCAGGTGAGTGTGTTAACCAATCAGTTAAAAGCTTTTTCCGGGTATGAGTAAGTATATAAATATTATAATATTTTGTACTCATAACAATCAGAAATCTATCACATAAAACCCGTTCCCTCACATTTACTCAATTGACTTTTGAGGCTATGTTTACAAGTTGAACCAATCGATATCGATACAGTCGCACCTGTTTGAAGTACCGAGTACGATCTATTTTGACATCAATTTCAAAATTCAACTGCTTCTCGTACTTTATGAAAGCACGCAAAAAAATCGTATTCGGTATATCAAAAAGATGAGATTGTATCGATATCGATTGGTTCAGCATGTAAAACAATCCTCAAAAGTCAATTTAGAAACCTGAAGGAACGGGTCTTTTCTGCTAGATTTTTCACTCTTTTGAGTACCAAATGACCATGAAAAGCGAAATTGTTAGGAATTTGCTCATTTTCAGCTTTTCCAACTCAAATCCAGAGACAAGAGACCATCCACTAATATCTTTGCAATGGTGGAAGCTTTTACTTTCGGGACTTCAGCATTCTACTGTTAATTACCTACATGGTTGATGTTCAACAACTTGTTGGCAGTTTCGTTTAGCAAACAAGCTGAAGTTTGGGTAACTTGTTTGGCTAATGACGTCACCCAAAGCTCATCATCCACCATGTAGATAGGTCAACAGCCGGAATTAGGGTGATGCCTGTTGCTCCCGTATAATTCTCCATAAGGAATTGCTGAATTCTTGAAAGCAAAAGCTTCTACCTGTCGCCAAGAAGCCAGTGGAGGGTCTCTATCTCTTGTCTCTGCTTCAATCCTACAATTTTTGTTTGAGGTTATGTTATTTTGCTTTGAACCAATCGATACATCGAACCACTATCGAATACGATCCATTTCGGTTCACAGTCCCTTTCACCAATCCCGATTCAATCGTCAATCCGGCATACAGCCGTGCTAAGGAAGAACGCCGTATGAACTTTCGAGAGTTGCCAAATTTCCCTTGATAAAACATGTATTTTTGACAAAATTTATGCATATTTTTCCTTCCAATTTTCAGATATTTTAGATTAAATTGCGTACAAAATCGTTTGAAAATTTTGGAAAATAATATTCACAATTTTCCTAGTAAATGTGGTTTTTATTGGAGGAAACTTGGCAGCGTCTGAGGGCTCATACGACGTTCTTCCTTAGCACGGCAGTATGGATGAAATGGACGTATTTCTATCAAACGGAACTATGTGCATTGTGACGTGAGTCCTGTAATGCATGTATTCTTACGAGCCTCAGGGCTCATGTCTTAATGCACATAGTTCCGTTCGGCAGAAATACATCCAAATGAAATGAAGCTGCACGAACGGTTAGCTCTGCTCGTACGGTAGTGCACATGCGCGCGCGCGGCTGTAGCGATTTCGGCCGTCGCCGAGCATGGCGAACAATACAGACATGGCAGTGTCGTGTTCCGGGTCTAATTCACTTTGCATAGTACAACTCCCCGCCCGGAATTAAACCTTTAATTATTTTATTGGGGCTCCGGGTCGACGATCCGCGGTCCGGCTGGAGCGGGATTAATTAACGGCCGAAACTGATCTTCGCCAAACAACGGAACGTTCGCTCCGAGGAACAACGCCTTATCAGTCTTCCGATGCTGCCTAATTTCCTTTCATGAAACCGCATTTTTTATTTATTTACGTTTTTGGACCGAGTTCATCAGAAAGGAACCAACCCAGGTGGGCACGATCAAAATCGACAATTTTTTGATTGGAAATTGCCGCTTCGGGAGGTCATACTGGATGAAAAAATAAGAGTTTTTGGTCCGTAGAACCACTCTCAAATCCGTGCAGGATCCAAGATGGCGGCCGAGCGCTTTTTTGAGCGCTAATTAAGTTGAAACTGAGAAAAAGAGGTTTGAAGTTTTTATTCCTCCAAAAGACTCAAAGTTGGAGTCATAAGAAACTTTCTTGTACGGATATATTTCCAAAGTTATAGGAACCGTTAAATTTCGATTGTGATTCGTTGAAACTGTCATTTTATGACACTCTGCGGGCTGGTTGCTGAAGTTCATAGACTAAACCATAGACAAAAAAGACAGAAGAAATATGGAGGGATCCTATTCGTGGAAGCAGTTGTTTGCAATGGAAGAAGAAGATAGATAAGAGACCAACTAACAGCAAACCACGAGAAATCTGACAGTTAGTCTATAATTTTCTCCCTTAGTCTATTGGAACCAAGCACTTCCACCCAGGATTGCTCGTTCCATGTTCCCTATGTCCTCTTTGTCTATTGCTTTGTCTATCAATTTAAACAATCAGCCCGCTGTTCTGGATCTCTTTTCACATTCCGTTTGTACAATATAAAGCACGCAGAACTTTCTATGGGTATTAAGATCTGTTTAGGGAACAGCTTTGACGGCTCCTCGTCCTTCAGGATCATTCGGAAGCAAGCTGTAGTCAAAAAATCAAAACTAGCAGGCCTTTAACTAATCCAAGTCCTGCTGAGCATGCATACTGACCAAATCGGGCCAAAATAAGGCCGATTTTGGTATGGGATACAGGTTGTCTCGTAGTTTTCCTGTGTCGCGCTGAGAGGACGCTCGGACACTCGGGTCTCTGCCCGGTTAATTGCGCCAAGGCCGCGCGCGAACCTCGCACAATGGATCAACTTAATCGGAGAAGTCGGACAAAATTTGGAAAGTTTAAACGCTCATAACTCCGTTTATACAAAACATTGAGGTTATAAAAGTGACTCTATTGGCTTCCTAGTGAAATTTCTCGCTAGAGGCACCCCTTAAAATTTAAAATGTGACGAAAGAAACATCAGAATTTGTAATTTTAGTCGAAAATTTCATGTCCGACCCCTCGCATTGACTCGATCCACTGTGCCCCGGTGGCATGTGACGAAATCACTGCGCCCCAATCGAATAATTTATATTATTTTACGCCGCTATTAGTTACCGATTATCCTCCGTTTATTTATGAGTATCTACAGCTATCTATCAGTGTATTTATTTATGTAAATCTTTGACGATTAGGCGGTCGTGCCGTGACACACTGCGGAAGAGTGAGGTTGCCAAATTTATACCTGTTTTTTTAGACATATCCCTCGCTCTGAAACTCCTGTCGGCTTATTTAAGGAAATAAGGAAGTGCTCCCATTACCCGGAACTCTAGTTCTGAATTCCGGAACTTTAGAGATTTTCCGGAATTTTCCCCGGAACTTTTTTTTTTTTTTTTTTTTTTGAGAGCTTGCGCACTCTAGGTATAGTTCATTGGCCTTAGTCGTGTAGACAAACAGCCACCGCTAAATGATGGGAAGATTACAACAACAGTAGAAACAGAAGTACAAAGGAAGAAACGAAGGAAGAAACGAAGAGAAACATCCATGCCACTCCACGGTGACAAGATCTGAGACCATCAAATCTTGCCACCGAGGCCGGGATTCGAACCCGGGACATCTAGGTCTGTGATCAGTTGCGCTAACCACTGGACCAACCGATGTCAGCCCCGGAACTTTTGAACTTCTCGAAATATTCCGGATCTTTTACATTTTCCGGAACTTTTGAAAAAGTCTATAAGGAATCCGGGAAATTTTGACGGGAGTGGGAGAAAGCGGAACGTCGAGCTGATTTTCTGAAATTTGATCTAGGACTAAGTCGGAAATTTTTAACCAGCGATTAATCGATGATAAATAATAACTAAAAATTGGACGGATCTTTAATGATCGACGAATTAATCGGATCGAAAGTCGTTCGATCGTTCCAAACTCTACGGAGGAGCAACGTTATGAGGAGTAAAAAGGGCGCCACCGGACCAATTTTCCGGCCATAAAAAGTTTATTAAACGCTCGACTACAGCTGAGGCTATGGCAACATGCGCGGGGAGAGCTTTTAAATTAGAAGGAGGCCATCAATTATATCGACTGGATCCACGCTCATAAATTTCGAGCGGCGACCCCGACGCTCGGAAAAGTGTGATTTTACGACGCGGAGCGAGCGAGACGACCGAGCGCTTCGCCGCGCGTCCGAGAGAGACGGGCGACCGCGGGACAGGTTACGTTTGACACGCCGAGGTAACAAGTGGAACCGACTCCTTGTTCGGAGGTGACAATGCGCTGAAAAAAGGCATTTTTCGGAATTAACTGCCCGCGTTAGCAGTGCTAATGTCTCGGTCGCGCTCGTAAATTACAACGAGAGTCACGAAAAAATTGGTCCGGGTGACGGGCGGCCTAATGGGGCGCTGTAGTCGGTGGCGCCCCGCGGGGGCAGATTGAGGGGGGCGAGGGGGGTGTGGGGGGACGAGGGGGCCGGAAATCTCGGGGGCGACGGTCGGTTAACGGTCGGCGGGATTCGAGTTGCGGATAAGACGAGACGTGATAACCCGCTGGATGATTTTTAATTTGATTCAGGTTGATTTCGTTTCTTTGGTCAAGATCGCGAATAACCCGTTCCAACGGGCTGATTATTGAAAATGATAGACAAAGCCATAGACAAAGAAAACAAAAGTGATTTGGAGGGGTCCTATTGGTGGAAGCGGGTGGTTCTAATGGACAAAGGAGGTAGGTAATAGACTAACTAACGGCAACCCATCAGAGACCCGACTGTTAGTCTATCATTTTCACCCTTTGTCAATAGGAACCACCCATTTCAACCGATAGGAGCGCCCCATACTCCCTGTCTTCTTTATCTATAGCCCTGTCTATCAAATTCAATAATCAGCTCGCAGACGCTCAAACTGGAGGTTCAGTCCGGAGGCATCGATGCAAGTGTTGACTGTTGAACTTCAAAGGCCCGCAAAATGTGTGTTAGTTTGTGCCTCACTTTCAATATTAACCGAAAGTAACAGAGGAACACAAATATTTTCATCAGTGCAGGAGTTTTCATTCCGTAATCCAGATATGCCGCAAAAAATTGGCAGCGCACCCAAGAAGCACATTATCCGGATACGAGGTAGAGTAGAGTCCCTTCATACTGAGAGCAAGACAATGCGGATCCAATTCTGATTGGTTCCCGCATTTTAGGCCTTCATAGTGTCATAAACGGGCATAAAAATTACATTTTCACTAAGTGCAAAGGTTATGAACCGGAATGGATCGGGGAATCGGGAGTACGGCAAGGACCAAATATAACGAGAGAGGGAAGGGAGCAGAGACAAGAGACCCTCCACTGGCCCCCCAGCTACATGATCGATGATGAGCTTCGAATGTCGTCATGAGCCAAACAAGTTTGCCAAACTTCGGCCATTTTCGGCTTGTTTGCAAAACGAAACTGCCAACACGTTGTTGAACATCAACTATGTAGGTAAGTTAACAGTAGAATGCTGAAGTCCCGAAAGTAAAAGCTTCCACAATGGACAAGATACTAGTGGAGGGTCTCTTGTCTCTGGAAGGGAGACCGGAATTCGGGAATGAGTTGATCAAAGATTACAAAAAACGTTCGATTTGTGTAATGTTTGTTCCCGTTCGTGACATCCATCAGCCGCGTTGTCTCAACTCTCTCTGTAAAGGGACTCTAGTACGGGGGACAATACCGAAATCGTCGGGGGAAATATTTCACGCTCCCAGGGGGAGGGGGGAGGAGACGTGTTAACGGCCGGGCCCGAGGCGGGGTGGGGAGAGGGGAGGTGGGGGACAAGGTCACGTGGTTTGGGAATGAATCGCGGACGCGGGAAAGGCGCGAAGAGCAGGTGAACTTTTTGACACGGAGGATGAACATTGAACACGGAGCGGGGCCGGGCGGCGGGCACTTAACACGTTTCCGCTGCCACGGGGTTAAGTTATTGCTCGCGGAGGAGCCCCGGCCCGGCTCCGGCCGCGGCCTCAAAGCGCCCGGCCACGCGGCCAAACGCGTTGCCGAATCGCCCGCGGCCCGCCGAACACGAGCCAACTGCCCAAAATGCTCCCGGAATGGACCACTAGATAAGGTACGCATTTAACCAACCCGATACATGTTTCTTCACCAGAATTTTCAAGTAGAACACGATTGGCGGAACGAATATTACTGAAACTAACCTAACGAAGATATTAACGTTTTTATTTCACATTGGTTACAAGGAATTTGAACTGCCCGCTGACAAGAAACTTTGAGTTTCTTGTCTACTCTCTACGTGAGTCAAATCGCGCACTACAACGGTTTCAGCAAGCTTCTCAATCGAACAATGTTCATTTCCCACCATGTGTTGTTCAAACTACAAGCAATTTGCTATAACTGAGCCAAAGCGTCAAGATTGAGATTGCCAGATTTGTATATTGCTGAGACTGTCATGATAACGTTTAGTGCACGATATGAATCACGTAGAGCATTGACTTTTCGTGAGCGGGTAGTTTGAATTCACGCATCAAGAATCATTAAATATCTTCGTAAGGAGTCGAGATATCGGCATTATTCGTTGTGCGCATAGTGTTTATGTGAACTTTTGGTTAAGAAAGAAGTATCACAATGCTGAAATTTGTACCTTGTCTAGTGGTCCATTGAGAAGAGAGCAGTGAGTGCAAAAATGAAGTTTTGAGAAAACGGGCCCAGAAGCTTCTGACCGGAACGTTTTATTGAAAGAAGCCTCCGTTCTTTCTCTTGTCAAATCAATGACATAAAGACGGAGTGCTCGTATCTAAATGCACGGGGAAGAAGTGAAGCCATTATGGCGCTGTGAATCCATGCGCGGGAAACGATTTGATTTGAACTTGTTCTCTTCATTTTTCCATATTTCTTCTTCAAATCTCATTTTAAATACCTAAAACGAACAAATAAATAAAGTTGGGATGGTGGATTTTTATGAAAAACCTATTTTGGCGCATGACTGGCGCTAAAATGAGCCAGGAATAAAGTTGAAATGGACCAGAAGACGAAGTAAGAATTTAATCATTCTGATTCGTTTGCATGAGCAAAATTTCACGGAGAATCCGATTCACGCAACAACAATTACTGAAATCACCCCTTCTTGAGATGTATATCGTTTTTAGTTTACATTCATTACGATTCTTCGTGTGGGACACAACGACTTTCGGATTTACATGCCAAGTTCGATTTACTTTCTGCATGCTCTACTTTCCTATCCCAGCGTTTAAGTCTCCAGCGAATACCCTAACGAACCAGTAGACAAAAAGGTTTTTAACATTCCGATACATATTTTTTATCCAAAATTCCACGTAGAACACTATTTGTGTAACAGGAGTGACTGAAATTAACTACTAACTGAGATATTAAAGTTTTAATTTTACATTGGTTGCGATCCTTCGTCTGGGAAACAATGGCTTCCGGAATTGCTTGCCAGTTCAACTTAATGGGTCACTATATAAGGCATGAACGAATTTTGATTTGTGCATATACATTTTCCTGGAGGTAGACGATTCGTAGAACAAGATGCACTCATTGAAAATGCGGAAAGTAATTCAGAAACCGAGAAATACGCAGTTCAAAAAGCGCCACTTTTCCGCAAATTTAAAACGCCCCGGTTTTGCGCCGAACTGAATGATATCATCCGGCACCAATCAGAAGCGAGCACGGGTTTCTACGACTTCTGTCAGCTGTCTTTTAAATTCTCGTGTATGAAAACAACAGAAAAGTCGAAACGAAATCTTCAGAATCCAAGAATCGATGCTCATTCATGTTGCCTGAATTCTCCAAGGAAATGCTGCAAAAGGCTCTTACGTTGTTTTTCCTTAACACGACAGCGTATAGTACATCACTTACATCATTTTCCTGTCATTTCAGCGAGTTTGAAGTTCCTTGGACTCTCTAGACTTTTAGAAAGAGGGCTTGTCCAGGATTTTGGCTCCAAATATACGCAAATAGATCAAGAATTTATAGAAAAAGTTCTTATAGTAATTATAGTAATTTATAGACCAAATTATAGAAAAAATTATAAAGAATATTCTGTGAAAACTTCAGGTCATGTTGTCCGTTTGGTCTCCATTGAAAAATTGAAATAAGAGTGGAGATCTCGTAACACCTCAACTAAGATACCCAGTTTTGTAGTTTCATAGTCGATATGTCTTGGAGGAGTTAAACTAGAACAAATCTCTGTTTATCGTGTTTAGCACCAAATGTTTTGTTGTTATTTTTTCAACGAATATCTGGATATTTTCGCATGGAGGGAAGAGTCCAAAATTCCAAATACGCCTTGTTGCCATCAAACGGCAACCGAGCATCTCAAATATAAAAATGGCAACAATGTGCGATACGAGGCATAACAATAAATATCGGTGGTAAACTGGCGATTCCCGATTATGATTGCAGAACACAGGACAACGCTGCCGTGCTAAGGAAAAACGCCGTGTGAAAATTCAAGAGTTGCCAAATTTCCTTGGATAAAATGTTTATTTTCGAGGAAAGATATGAATATTTTCCCCTGAAATTTTCAGGGTCTCAAGATGAAATTGCGAACAAAATCATCTGAGACATTGGAAGGAAACTATTCATAAGTTTATCAGGAAATTCGTGTTTTATCAAAGGGAATTTGGCAACGCCTGAAGGCTCATACGGCGTTTTTCCTTGGCACGGCGGAACGGGCTGCAGTGCGGGGGGCGGGGGGCGCAGATGCATATAACTCATCACATTGGCTCGCCAGGCTCCTCTAATCGAAATCGCCACGTTCTGCCATTGCCACGCTGCCCTCTCACCCTCTCCCCCCCCCCCCTTCATGACCGCCGAGCTCAGATAATTTTCCTGTCAAAAACCTGCGGAACAGTCTGCATGACCGAGAAATTAGCCCGGTTCATGATCGTGCGCACGGGGGAAAGAGAAGCTGGCGGGAGCAATAATTTTCCCCCCGAGCTTGATGACGTCATTCGGGGACGTATTAATTGATATCAACCGTATTTCTTAGCGTGATGAGGTCGTGGCCTCTAAGCGCGCGTAAATTCTGTTGAGCTTCACCGAGGCTCTTCTCCTCGCGTATAGTCTCAGCTACACGGAGAGAAAAACTTCGTGCGCGGGACCTGAATTTTAGGTCATACGGATCTCTGAAGTTTTCGGATTGAGCATCTGAACACCTAAGGTCTAGCTGCCGAAGTTCAGGTCAGACATCTGAAACTTCAGTTCTTACATCTGAAGTACTTCAGTTATTACATCTGAAGTACTTCAGATGTGAGAATCGAAGTTTTTCGGATGTGAAAACCGAAGTACTTCAGATGTAAGAACTGAAGTTTCAGATGTGTGATCCAAACCTCGAAAGCTAGGCTTTAAGTGTTCAGATGCTCAATCTGAAAACTTCAGAGATCCATATGACCTAAACTTCGGGTCCCACGCACGAGGTTTTTTTCTCCGTGTAAGGATCTAGGATTTTAGATGATGTTCCACTTAGCTTTCAGCGAGGATAAGAACTAGGAGAATTGAACTAAATTTTCCAGTTCTGAATTATGATTCCTGCGGATTGATTATTGAAATTGATAGGCCAAACGATAGACAAAAAAGATATCGAAAGTATGGAGCTATCCTATTGCTACCGGAACCTTGAAAGAATTGTTTACACAAAAATAATATTGTTGCTACAATTGAAAAAGTGGGTGGGACCAGGAATCCACAATGATAAATGTAAGAGCACTGATTTCTTATTCTATAACGTATGTATAAAAATGTATGTCTTTTCCATTTAATATAGTGGGTATTCTTATTGATACATTGCTATTCATATTAAAAATTCACAAAATTTTACAATTTTCCAGCGTTTTTAGTCGTTGTATCCCGCGTCAAGTGAGAAATGTAACCCTTTGTTACGTAATCGGCAGCCTTCCAGAACTATAGTAAGAGAACCAATAATTTGGACGTATTTCTGTCAAACGGAACTAAGCGCCAATTTGAGTTCCTTTTGAGGAACTTAGAATCCCGGATAGCGCGTTCTGTCAAACGGAACTAAGCGCCATGGAAAAGCATTGCGAGTATAGGACGGAACGAGCAGGACGCCCGTTTCCGCCGCCAATCCAAGCCCCTCTCTACCTCCTCCTCCCCCCCCCCTATTGCGCTTAGTTCCGTTTGATAGAAATACTTCCATTTGAAAAATTGCTCAGCTTTTCCACTTAATATCACGAGATGTGGTTTTTCCCCCGAGTAAATCACTTGGGAATACTATCAATTTTTTATGAAATATAGGAACACAAAAAACGGATCCCTTCGAACAGTCCAATTTTAACCTTTGAGTAGGAAGATCGTCAGAGAAATGCTCGTCTTCAAGGAGGCCATGCAAGGAAATGAATGGAGAGGACAAGAACAGTAGCATGAGACGGGCACAAAAAACTCGTAGAATAGAGGCGACGATTTTCAAAGAGAGCAAGGCGGAATGCGCCATGGTAGAGGCACTTGCAGGGACAGAGGGTGAACAATAGATCACCCCTCTGACGTAAGGGCATATCTCAATTCCTAAGTGAGCCCTGCTCTACATTTGAAGTCATGCTTTCTGGGGCTCATGTAGTAATTGAGATTCGCCCTTTTGCCAGAAAGGCGACGAGTGGGGAGGACGCGGCGACTTGTTGCGAAGTAAACGCAGGGTTGCCTCATAGTAAAATCATACATTTTGAACTCACGGTTTATATCATGTAACTGTATTAGGTAAAATCTGCGGAAGCACTGAGAAATGGGAAATATAAGTCCTCCACATTTCAAAGTTTTAACTGAAAATTGCATTAAAATTGAAAGCTGGTCGAAAAATGTCTTTAAAAAAGACTATTGCAGCTAAACGTCCAGTAACTGTTACTGATCGATTCTCCGCCGTAGCGTAGAAAAATATTTTGATATTGATATTGAGATAAGTGCAAAAGTTGGATAGAACAGCTTTCGCGCTCACGTCTGAATAAGTGGCAATGAGAGTATGAGAATTCAAGTGCGCCTTCAATTTAATAGATACAATTTGAGCGGCCCAGGAGCTGATATAGTCGTATCATGCATTTTAGTTCCGCTTGAAGTCCGAAGAGCGAATGAATTTCGTTGTAATTTTCGCATTTTTTAGGACCATCGCAGCATAACATGTAAGAACATTTACTCGATTCTCCCCGCAGAAAAAAAATTTGCCATTCATATTGCGATAAGTTGCAAAAGTTAGTATTTTGCCCCGCCTTGTGCCAGCGTCCGCGTTCCGGGCGTAGCACCCGGAGCAATAAAAGCTACGGCCTCAGGACCCGGAACTTTCGGCCTCTGAGCCCGAAACGGACGGTACGTCTATACAGCTCGTAATTCAGACATTCATCATCAAATTTCAGACACCTGCAAATTCTCTATTTACGGCGCGGTATTCTTTAGTCAGAGTTTTTTCACAGCGCAATTTGCAATTTCCCTAATCATCCCGAGTGTCAATCTACGCGTCGTCCCTGAGATCCCTGTCGGCAACACGGCAACAGGGCCCCGCCCTTAAGCAAGTTACGCAAAAACGGGGTCCATTCATGCCCGGCCCATTCATAGCGGGCGCGCATTGTCACGGCTGAAAGGGACCCTGCATTAAGCAGATTATGCAATCAATGTCCCTTTACAGTCGGCCGAAGGAAATAATGAAGTGTTTGTTCAGGGACGACCCCGAACCTGGCGACGCACGCCCCGGCACGAAGCCCCTTGTCTGCGCGACAAATAGCCGCCGAACAAATGTCTTGAGCGTGCTTCTTCTTACCTACGAATGATTAGGACACGCCGAAAATTAATAATTATTCACCGTCTCGCGCTGCCACCGTACCGTACCGGCAAGGAGATCCCTGCCGCGCTGAGGAAGAACGCCGTATGAGTCTCCAGACGTTGCCAAATTTCTTGCGATAAAAACCGAGTTTACTGGGAAAAATACGAATATTTTTTTGCGGGATAGTCGAACAGTTTTGTACGTAGTTTGATCTAAAATAATAAGGAAAAATACGCATGAATTTCGTCAAGAACACTTGTTTCGTCAAGAAATATTCGGCAACTTTCGAAAGTTTATACGGCGTTCTTCCTCACTGAAAACAAATCTCGGTGTATTTACTAAGAAAAGGGTAAAATTACCAAGAATTCAGGGTTCTATTTGATCTCAGTTTTTTCTTGGTAAAATTACCATTTATGGAATTGGTAATTTTACCAAGAAATCTCGGTAAAATTTTTGACTTTCTCGGTAATTTTCCTGATCCCCGGTGAAAACGCCAATATTTTTGTCGACTGTGGTAGAATTACCGAGATAAAATGGCAAAGTTACCGGGAATTGATTACCAATAAAAGTGGTATTCTTACCTGAAAAAAACAAAAAAATACCGGTTTTTAGGTAAGCTTACCAGTCTGTCTTGGTAAAATTACCAATAATTGGTAAAAAAAAGTGAGTTGGTAAAGATACCAACGGACCTTGGTAAAAACGCCGAGAATTTTTTTTCAGTGCAGCGCCTCGAGGGTTGGACCGCTTTGCGGCCAGGGGGCAGACCCCCTGGTATTCATTTTAATAGTTCATCGAGGATTTTCTTTTCCTCTGAATCTAAAAATCAGCCATTACATCAACACGCAAATTACCAGCCGGGCCCACGGTCGGAGCGGGACCCGTTTAACTCACTGAATCATATTGTGTAATCCGTATTATTATCATGATAATGGTACTTTCCTCTCCATACGTGTCCCCTTTCCGAGGTTGCGCAGCCTCCGAATTCCTGTCCCACGCATCGAGGCGACCCATCACATTTCGATACATCGATTTCTCATCGTAGTAGGCCGGTCTATCGAATTATATCGATTCACTCGTCGTCGATAATTGTGTACCTGGTGCGCGAACGCGGCAAGACGATATGACTACGGCGCACCGTGGGTCCTCGACGATTTTTTTTCGGAAAAATAAGATTTTTTACATCCTATAACCCGAAGATTTCATAGTCTTGAGGTCATTTTAAATTGTTGAATTTTCACTTTTTACGCAGCCAAAAATCGAAAAAAATGTATCTTCATTTTGAATATTGTGCGCTTTCCTTGTATCCTAGGGTCGGATGAAACGACTTCTCTTACGAGATGGTCACCTATGCCGTAGTATTGTTTTTGAAGCAGGAGGCTAAAAAAAACCCTCGCATATTTCTTGCGCAGACTGTGAAGTTAGGAGTGTATTTCAGACTTGTCTAATGCGCTCATCGTGATTTTTGAGCAATTTCCTATAAAATCTACCTCTTTTTCTCTTGCTCTAGTTGAAGTTTGCAACAGGTCAACTGAGAATTTTAGAGATTATCCCATCAGAGTTGAGGCATTTTTTGGTAAAAGGGCGTATAAGGTCTGCAATGCGGCTATGATTGTGCAATTTTTTATAACGTTGCCGACAGATGAAATTTATTCACAGTCGACTTACTTCCTTACAAAATTGAGGAAAAACTTGAAGCAAATTCAGGGAAGAATTTATAACAGAACTGTCGGGTCAGACAACGAGACGACAAGACGGGTTTTGTTCAGTATTCAGATACTGATTTTCATAGTCTGCCTAGAAAAATTTATATTTTTTGACTTAAATAACGCTTGAATATTATATAACTTGTTGGTACAAGGTATACTGAACCGAAAAAAGAAAACCGCAAAATTGGATGGTCACCCGTTTCCCTTGAAATGGCCAAAAATTGGTATTTCCAATGAAATACTTCGATTCTTCCCTTTTCCCGTCGCTGTTTCGAGCACTTCCGGTTGCAATTTCGAAATTTCCTATTGCGTGCAGATGCTTCTATCCATAAGTGTTATTAAACCGTAAAAAAGTGAAGATCGAAAAAAACCCGAGTTGGTGTGTTTTCGAACCCACCGATTCAACTAGCGTTCGCGCGGAACGGCCAAAATTTTCGTTGTTTGGGTCCATTGTGCGATGGCGTCGGTGGCTTATGTAAACATTCGCAAATGGCAATCGTTGCCAACTTGCCAAAACGCCGAGAGCGCCGAGAGGCCTCGTCGCTCATCGTCGGCGTCGGGACGCCCGCTGGCCCCACGGGCCCACAACCACGACCCGAGCCAGTTCTTGGGCCCCAACGATGGGTTTTTGAACGATCCCGAGGCTTGCTTACCTCGCAGCAAAGCGCGCCGACAATACCAACGTGCTAATAAAACGCCGTATACTACCGTGCTATGGAAAAACGCCGTATGAACCTTCCGGCATTGCCAAATTTTATCTGATAATACACGAGTTTCCTGGTGTACTGATGAATATTTCTCTTCCAATTTTTTCAGATAATTTTGTTCGCAATTTCTCCTAAAGTTCCTGAAAATTTAAGGGAAAAATATTCAAAACTTTTCTCAGAAATAAACATTTTAACAAAGGAAATTTGGTAACTCCGAATGTTCATACAGCGCTCTTCCTTAGCACCGCAGTATAATCCTTCAGATATTGCCTAATTTTCTTCAACTAATCACCGCGAATTCCCGGAAAAATGTGTTAATATTTTCCCGTAGATTTTGCAGAGAATTTTTTTTGTAATTTTATCTAAGGCGTCAGAAATTTTTAAGGAAAAGTATCTATAAACTTCAAAAATAAATCATTTCCAGGAGGAAATTTGGCGACATTCGAATGCTCATCGCTTTTCCTCAGCATGGTAGAATAGCGACAAACGATTGTGTTAAATAGCTGCAAGTTAGTCGTTCGTTAGGGATCATTTTTGTGCCTTATTTTAGAAAACGGGTCATTTGCGCTGGATACAGAATCGTGTTTTGATGATTGATTCTTATAGATGAGCTTAGAATAATAAGATCTGTCCAAACAGGAACTGCGGTGGTGACACCCTCGGTTTCGCCCACCTTGCTTTCACCAGTCGGAGTGACGCATATTTGCACTGGTTACTCAACGTCTCGGGTGAATGATACTAGCGCCTGCAAGACTCTGGAAATACTACGCGCATTGCGCCAAACAGTGCGGTCGGCGTGAACCGCATATTAGCTCTTACAAGACTGCATGAATACTTCTCCTTGCTTTCATCAGTCAGTGTGACGCAGATTTGCACTGGTAACTCAACGTGATTCGGATGTAAGCAAGGTGGAAGAGATCACGGGTGTCACTACAACGGTGGATGTCGTCATAAACCGAATTTTTCAAAGTGCAATAGTTCGGTTAATTTTGAACGTAGAAAGTTCCTGTTTGGACGGATCTTATTATTCTCAGCTGATCTACAAGAATCAATCATCGAAACACGATTCTGTGTCCAGCGCAACTGACCCATTTTCTAAAATAAGACACAGAAATGGTCCCCAACGAACCGCGGTGGATGAGGTCAAAAACCCGACTTCTCAAAGGGCTATATTGAACGTAGAAAGTTGCTGTCTGAACAGATCTTGTTATTTTAAGATGGTCTACAAGAAGCAAGCATCAAAACACGATTCTGTGACCAGCGCAACTGACCATCACTTGGATTACAGATCCCTGAAATATACAAAAAACTTTATGCTAAAAAAATGATTCTTCGATTATAGTTCGTTACCTCCATGCGGAAACCAACGTTATCGGACGTCTTGTCTGGGCACGGACGTCCCGTGGCGTGGCGTTGTGGCGATGCGTCGGGCGATTATAACACCTGCTCGGACGATGCGGCGCGGCGACTAATCCGTCCGTAGCCCGCGGCGTACGTCACGCCGCCGCTCCGTAACGGCAATGCCACATTCCGCCATTTCGCTCACCTCACAGCCACAGTTCGCCGAGTGAGCCGTCAAGTCTTGACCATCGACAAGCGCTCAAGAGTTCTGTAGAGTCACTTTATACTGAGAGTTAAGACAACTCCCCTCATGGAGTCACAAACGGGAATAAAGATTACAGAAATTGAACGTTTTTCGTAAAACTTTGATCGGCCCACTCTCTAATTCCTTTCTCTGTTCCTTCTCTCATTCCGTTTCTTCCATGCCGAACCCGTAATTCCCGGTCCCTTCCGATTATAATCTTTGCAATAGGTGAAAATTAAATCTTTATTCCCGTTTGTGACACTGTGGAAGCCTGACAAGCGCTCAAGAGTCCTGTAGAGTCCCTTTATATTGAGAGTCAAGGCAACCCCCCCCCCCCCCCCTCATGGAATCACAAACGGGAATAAAGATTACACAAATTGAGAGTTTTTCGTAATCTTTGATCGGCCTTTTCTCAAATTCCTTCTTCCGTTCCTTCTCTCATTCCGTTTGTTCCTTGCCGAACCCGTAATCCCCCGGTCCATTCCAGATTTTCATCTTTGCAATCGGTGAAAATGTAATCTTTGTTCCCGTTTGTGACACTGTGGAGGCCTAAAATAAGGGAACCAATCAAAAATGGACTCACATTGTCTTGACTCTCAGTATGAAGGGACTGTAGAGTCCTCTATACCGGGTCAACTCAACCGTTCGCAAAAGGTGATTTTCCAATCTACCCAAACTTGGAATCGGAAAAAGAATCTCAAGAGGCTCTGCCATGCCGAGGAAGAATGTCGTATGTACCTTTAGGTGTTGCCAAATTTCCCTCGGTAAATCACGAATTTTCGGGAAAGGCTGTAAATATTTTTGTGCGAGTATGTAAACGGTGCACGAAAGAACGTTTACTAAACTGGCGTGCTAAGGAAAAACGCCGTATGACCCATCAGGCGTTGCCAAATTTCCTCCACCGAACAACGAATTTTCAGGATAATTTGTGAATATTTCTCCTCCGATTTTTCGGAGGATTTTCTTCGAAATTTAGTGTAAAAAGTCTGAAAATGCAAAGGAAAAATATTCATAACTTCTCTCAAAAAAATATATTTTTCGGGAGGAAATTCGGCAACATTCGAATGCTCATACGGCGTTTCTCCTTAGCATGGCAGTAAAGCGCGTCGATACCCAGCGTGATTAAGACGAGGCTCATGTCCCTACCCATAAAACCGATGCCGCACAGTGTTCCAAGTCTATTAGAGAGATAGGACATAAAATTTTTTACTAAAACTGCAAATTTTGATGTTTATTCAATCACATTTTAAATTTCAAGGGGTGCTTTAAGCAGACAACTCCACGAGAAAACCAATGAAACCACTTTTAGAACCTTTAAATTTTCTACAAACGGAGTTATAAGCGTTCAAAGTTTCCAAATTATGTCCGACCTCTCCTATCGACTCGAACCACTGTGCGGCGCCTTCCTCGATACGAGCCTCAAATTTGGCACAGTCCCCCTGGAAACCCCGTGTACTTGAGACCCCCCCCCCCCCCCCCGCAAGACACACGTACACTTAGCGTCACGTGATCCGAGAGCCAGTGCCATTATTGGCCACCCCCCGAAGGAGGCGAGAGAATGACCGGGGAGTTCTGGCTCGCAACAAGCTCATGAGAATAACTCCAAAACGGGGGAGGGGAGGGGGTCGAAAATAGGCGGGGAGCGGGGGTGGGGGGGATGAATGATTTATAAACATTTCACCTGCTCCTCTGCGCGAAACAAGCCGGAGATGCATCTCCCGTGTCGTATATCTTGCGTGGTATAACATGGCCCATATTCGCCGCGGCATACCGCATTGGTCTCATACTTAACTACTTCCGCTCCGGCCCCCAGCACATCGCTGCCACGTGGTCCACAAAATTCCGTTTATTTGGACCGTCTATGTCTGAACCTTCTAGAGTACCTGTGCAGTGTGCACGGGAGAGTATTGCCATCTCTGCGCCGCTCTCTGATTGGTTCAACAGTTGTAGGCTATCATGGAGCTCCAAAGTTGGACCGATGTAAACAAACCCGACCTTGAGTACCTGTATAGCGAGAGTATGGACAGATGTGAAACTTCGAAAATCCATTAGGCCCTCACCGATGCCTCTGCGAATAAAGTTAGGGCCCAGAAATGCAGCCAACCTATAAATTTCAATTATTCAGAACGATTTACTAGTACTATTGTTACGAACCGTCGTTAATAAAGCACGCATTGGACTCAGTTTTTGCATAAAATTACTCATTTTCGCGGAAGAACGCTCATTTCTGTACATTCTTGGTCAGAATTGGAATTTGCAGACTCTGCAGACTGGCGGTGAAATTGTGTGTATTAGAAGTTGGTTAGAAGGATGGCTGCACTTTTGGGCCTTAAGACCTCCATGAAGCAATCTGTCCATATTCTCGCTACACAGGTACTCTAACCCGACCTAGAGGAAAACGTATTATCGGCTGAGAAATGAATGATAATCATACTCAAAGGTTAATTTTTGGCATTAATATTCATCAAAATTGGAGTCTGAGCAATTCAGAAGTTGGATATTAAAAAATTTCCATCACATCCAAAATTATAGGTCTAGAATTTCGTAGAGTTTTGTCGACATCTTGTTCGTTTACATTGGACCAAACTAGGAGCGGAAGGGCTGGGGTTTGTTAACATTGGTCCAACTTTGGGGCTCCATGATAGCCGACCAATCAGAGAGTGGCACACTTTTTCTGTAGTAAAAGGATTGGGATGTCAGTACTCTCCCACAGTACAAGTACTAGTGTCACAGTTCCTTCTATTTGTAGCAATCTGTTGAACCGATTTCCATGATTTTTGCAGCCATCGATAGGATATTTTTATCTATTGCATGTCTATTGGAATCAGAGTTGATTAAAACTATTTCATGATCAAATTTTGCATTATGCCTCCGGTGTACTACAAAAGTGTTTCGACCCCTAAAAACATTTGAGAAATCGTTAAAAACTTAGAAATTCCCAAAACGTGAAAGCTGTGCTGGAACTTTGAACAGAATTAACAGCAGACTCTCTACACTCTAAAATTTGACAAGAGCTGTATAAAATAGATCAGTAAAAAATACAGGAAATTTCGGTTCGACTTGGCAACCACGCAGCGTATTTGTGCGCCAATGGTGGTGCATGCGAAGTGTATTTAAAAATTGCAGCCCGGCCGTGTAGCCAGTGATCGCTTGCCACCTCCACCGCGTGCACTACTTGTTTCGTTTTCGAGCCCCCCCCCCCCCCCCCCGTTACCGGCGGAGCCCCTTCAGTGACCCCCACCGAGTTTGTTTCGCCCCGGGAGGGGGCTGGGCCCCTCCCGTTGGGCACCCACGCCGCTCCCCTGTCGCCCCCTTCCCCCTCCCCGTCCGAGCTCCTATTCATTCACAAAATATAGCTTCCGCTGCTCGGCCGATTCTTGTTCCCGTGGACTCAGTCCCGCGATCAGACGGACCAAAGGTATAAGTGTTTTTGGTGAGAGAATTTATCGATTGATCGAATTTTACGGAAGTACAAAATTCAGTAATCGATGAATAATCGAATTGAAATTGGACCAAGTTCAGAAAGGAGCCACGACCCAACCCACATTAAGTTGAAACTGAGAAAAAAGGGCTTGAAGTTTTATTCCTGCATAAGGCTCAATGTAGAAATAAACTGTAACCCCTCTTTTCACAAACTAATTTCTGTTTTTCGACCTTCAGTTTTGGCAGGAGAAAATATACGGCTGCTAGTGAAACTTGGAAACATTCTTAACTCAATGTTTCTGAAAATATGGGTTGGTTCCTTTCTGAAAAACTCGGTCCAATTAATCAAGTAATATGCATATTTTGAGACGGTTTATTTTCAAAAGCTCAACCTTTAATGTGGGATACCCAGTAGGGCTCTCAGGGGTAAATCAGAATTTAAGCTAAATTTTAGAATCCAAAATCATACGTGCTGAACATTATCGATGATTATTTGGCAAAATTTGGCATGATTGCATCCGTTTTTTCTCTTAAAAGCAGAATTTTACAGATAATATCAGCACCTTAGTGCTTGAGCTGAAATTTTCAAATGTTTTTTGCTGATTTTTAAAAATTCGACGTTAAAGCTGGAAAATTTTTAACTAATTGACAGCGAATAATCTAAGAACAGTCAATCGAAATTTTAGTAATCGATTTATTAAGAGACATATTTGACTAATCATCGCATATCCTGTAACTATTGTAAAATCCACCATCAAAAAGGATCTTTACATTTTTTATACATAGGATGAAATTCGATCGATTGATGCATAACATAGCAGGTTAAACCAGTTGTAAATTGAAGAAGAATGTTTCATGAAGCCCAGAGGCTGAAAGTAATGCATTTCACTCGCGTAGTAAAAACTGCACTTAAATGTACAGCTCTATTCTCAAATGTATCGCCAATCTGAATTCCTTTCTCACGGAGCTACTAGTTTGCAATTTTTTACCCTGTCAATAAACAGGTGGCTGAATGGAATTTAATAGATCAACATTTTCAACCGAACGTATCTATGCTAGAAGGAACTATGCGCATAGTGCTAGCGTGTAACATAGTTCCTTTCAGCAAAAATACGTCCAACTCCGCGGCCAGCTACCAAACCGGGCCTGAACCGTCTTGAAAACTAACGAGGGAACAAATGAAAAGAACGTGTTAAAACATTATGTTAATTCCGTCATTAATTAATTTCAGTTTTAGCGGAAAAGCAATAGATCGTGGGCCGGACCGGGCGTCCGACTAGTTCATCTATCTCTCCGCGCGATATAAATCAAATACTTAATCAAATGAAATTTTGATTGGATAATGGTCGCCGGCCGGAAAAATCATTCGAAATGAATCAGCGGTTAATGCAAGTAATTAATATTACTCGGGTGCCGGGACAGTCAGCATGGCATGTTTTGCGATGAATCGATTGATCCGCCGCGCGCCGTTTAAATCTATGGAAATGAATCGATTATTAGGGCGCTCGCGACTAATCGATTAATCGATCTTTACTATATCTTCTAGGGGGAAAATATCGATGATACTCAAACTCGACAACGCGAATCCAAATCCCACTTTATTACCCTACCTGTGTATAACAGCATAACTGCAGTCGCGTTTCCGTGACGATAAGCGCTTTTTCCGAGCATTCCTGCTGACCAGCTAATGGCGACTCGATCGAAATTAAGATAACTTCAAACCAAACCTGATCAGCGGTTGAGTGATCGGGCCTGAAACGGGGTGTTACACCAGTTTCGTAATTGGATTAACTTCCGAGGTTTTCTCGGGTTGTCTTTTTTCTTCGGTTCCTCCCTCGTGCCAATGCCCATTAATATGTTTTTTCACTTTTTATTGTGAAGGAACGCGAAGGTGTCGAGGCAAAATTTTTAATTATTGAAATTTATCAGTCGAAAAAAAAACCGAAGACTGAACGGAAAGTAAGCTCCACCGACATTGTGCTGGAGGGCAGTCATGAGAACTTCTTCTAACTCGTCTTATAATTATTCTTCGTCTTCTTCTTCATTTTCTTCTTCTTCTTTGTCTTCTTTTTCGTTTTCCTCTTCTTCATCATCGTCGTCCTCCTCCTCCTCTTCTTCTTTTTCTTCTTCTCTTCTTCTCCCTCTCTTTCTTCTTCTCCTTCTTCTTCTTCTTCTTTTTCATCTTCTCTTCTTCTCCTCCTCTTCCTTCTACTTCTTCTTTTTCTTTTTCTCTTCTTCTCCTCCTCTTTCTTATTCTTCTTCTTCTTTCTCATCTTCTTCTTCTTCTTCTTCTTCTTCTTTTTTTTCATCTTCTTCTTCTTCCCTCCTAATCTAGTCCTCCAGGACAATTTTCCATCGTGTAACACATCGAAATAGGTGTACACTGAAAAAAAAGTACTTAGCGCTCAAACCTGCAGATTCTTAAATTTTCCGCCAAGAAATTTTTAATCTTGAATCAAGAATGGTGCAGCTATACGTAAGCCGATCATTTTTCCTCTCGTATCTGGAGAAATTCAACTTGAATAAAAATTAATAAGACTCTTTGCGGCAAATTCAAGAATCATGATGTTTGTTCGAGTTGGGCACTATTTTTCTCTCTCTTCGGGTGTTCTCATTGGGGGAACGAGAAGTGTGAATTAAGCCACGCACCGAAAACGCTGTTTTATCCTTTCTGCTTGAAGCTGAGAAGTTTCGATACGCTCATTGCATGATACGTAAACATTTCGACACGGAAACGTCTATTGCATGCTTAATTTCATACCATGCCTAGTGACCCGTTCATTGCACATCCTTCTGTCGAAACGGTCAGGTCACAGTGATATTGTATTTTAAAATAAACGTTTTAATTAAATCAAATTTATCGTGACAAGTGGCAAAGAACCTTCACCGCACATTGTAATCATCCCACCGTCTTTTATTCCCGGCGCCGCACAGTGAACGGAGTGAATCAGAGAGGTCGGACATGAAATTGCTGACCAAAACTGCAAATTTTGATGTTTAATTCGTTACATTTGAAGTTTTGAGGGGTGTTTCTGAGAGAAAATTTCTCCAAAAACCAATGGCACCACTTTTAAAATCTCAAAATTTTTGTATAAACGAAGCTATGAGCTTTCAAAAATTCCAAATTTGGTCCGACCTTCACTGAAAAAATATTCTCGGCATTTTTACGAAGGTCCGTTGGTTTGGTACCTTCACCATCTCACTTTTTTTACCAATTATTGGTAATTTTACCAAGACAGACTGGTAAGCTTACCTAAAAACCGGTATTTTTACTGTTTTTTTCAGGTAGGAATACCACTTTTATTGGTAATCAATTCCCTGTAAATTTGCCATTTTATCTCGGTAATTCTACCAGAGTCGATAAAAAATATTGGCGTTTTTACCAAGGTCCAGTAAAATTACCGAGAAAGTTCAATAATTTTACCTAGATTTCTCGGTAAAATTACCAATTCCATAAATGGTAATTTTACCAGAAAAAACTGGAATCAAATTGAACCTTGAATTCTTGGTAATTTTACTCTTTTCTTAGTAAATACACCGAGATTTTTCTTTCAGTGTTCCCATTGACTCGATCCACTGTGCGCCAATCGGAAATAAAGCTGATTAAGTCCCTGGAGGATAAAGGGACACATTTCACTCTGTCCCTGCTCGGGCGTGCAATAATGACTTGAAATTACATCATTAATTACGGGTTTATTGGAGCCGCTGAACGCGGCAAAGGGGCTCATTCAATTTATTGAATTACTTATCGTATCGTAAGAAAAAGGAAAAAAAGTTATGAGTTACCTCAACAATGAACTTGTTCCTTTCTATTTCCATCTCTCCTCTCGAAATCCTCGACAATTACGAAATAAATTATAATATGAGTGCGGAGATACTTTGAACCGCGGGTTGAACAGCGTTGATAGCTTTGGTGGCTCATCAGATTGCAGGAGTGGCGTCATAGTCTTCAAATCTTCTTTCATTTCACTGCAAGAGGACAAATTAAAAGTTTTTCTCCCTTTTCAGCAGCAACCTCCCCCTTCCGTAAGGTAGGGAGAAAGCTTTGTTTTGTGGAAGAACCTCGTATCTGTCTTCAAAGGTTGCCCACTTGCCAGCAACGAAATGCTTATTTTTGAAGAATTCACTGAACACTAGAGATATTTCCTTCATAAGAGCTCAGTGCACCGGGAGAATGAATGAAACTTTCATAGAAACAAAGTGGATTTGCTTTAATGACAGTTTTAAATGACAAAATATGGATCGCATTTAGCAAGAAGGAACAAGCGTGATTACAAAGTTGTTAGCATGTTGCCTTTTCATAAGTATCTGAAAAATCTCTCGTTATAGCAAATAGTTTTACTTCCCTGCAAAAAATTGTTGATTTTGAAGAAAAACAATTGTATAAGTTTGATTACTGTACATATATTAGGTATTTTTAAAAGAAGAGAAAAAGTTTCCCGATTTTGAAAACGCTGTAATCGCGTTGGCTCCTTTTTGCGAAATGCGATCCGTAAAGTGGTTTGATTCAGATTTGCAACATTTACGTGAGCTTGAATTGTGTATAAGGCCTTGTCTCCACTGGACGTTTTCATGGGATTTGTCCCAAGTTCGAATCGCAGGAATGAAACTTCTGGGATTTTTCCCAGTTACCGTCTCCACGGGACGGGGCTCATACAGTCCTGCGACTAGTTTGGGCGGGAAGATAAATTAGTTAAAGTCGAGTATTTAACTGGGATTAAAATAATAATTGCACTTAATTGACAATTAGACACATTATTTTAGCTAAACAAACATTAACAATGTAGTAATGAATAAAATATCGCACAATTCGTTTTCACTTCTTCTTCTTCTCTCAGTGGATCCTAGGGGTACAAGTACCATACTTGGTATTAGGAAAAATATTGATAGACTCAATATTTTTCCCAACTTCGTAAGTGGGATTTTTCCCTGGGACAAATCTCGTGAAACGGCTCGTGGAGACAATCCTCCTGGAACTTTAGTTTAAAAAACCCTTGAATTTCCCAGGAAATTCGTACTTTAGCAGAATGAATTGGCAACATCACAAAGTTCATACGGCGTTTGGCCTCAGCGCGACGCAGCGGCGAGAGGCCGCCGGAATTACATTTTCATTAGACTGCTCATTTATATAGAGGCGCACACAGGCGTATTGTAATTTGTTCCAAGTCTCAATGATGACATATTAAAATGATATAATCCCGGCCGATACGCATTAAAACGTTTCGACTCCAACCCGCGTGTATTTACATAACACAAGAGCGCGGGCCCTCCGTTTCGTCGCGAACGATTCATAATTGTGTCGCATTTATTATTTCTGCGGTTCCCGCCCTCCCCCGTCTTTCCTTCTCCCTCGCGAGATGACAGGGGTAGCGTGACGTCACGGTATCGGTGTGCGATTGGCCCGTTTAAATTAACCGCTTGTCCAATGGGTCCCTCGCGCACGCGAAAGCATCCGCCTTCAAATCGCAAGGTAGGCAAATTCGAGCTCACATGAGTTGCAATGGTGGTATTAGAGTATTTGACAGGGGTAGAGTGACGTCACGGTATCGGCGTGCGATTGGCCCGTTTAAATTAACCGCTTGTCCAATGGGTCCCTCGCGCAAGCGAAAGCATCCGCCTTCAAATCGCGAGGTAGGCAAATTCGTGCTCACATGAGTTGCAATGGTGGTATTAGAGTTTGTGGCTGTAATGGGCTGTTTTTCTTTACATTGTGGAAGAAAGAATCGGGAGTTGAGTTGAAGTTTTCACCCACTGAAAAGATAATAAGAAAGATAATAGAAAAAAATTTACTAGGAAGCCAATGGAGCTACTTTCCGAACCTCAAAGTTTTGTAAAAACGAAGTTATCAGCGTCTAAAGTTTCCAAATTTTGTCCAACCTTTCCTATTGACTCGATGCACTCTGCGTCGGTATGGTAATTTTAAGTATAGTTTCATCGCTGCGCAAAAACGAAATGCTGCTCATACATATACTTAACAGAGTGCAATTGGAGGAAACATACGTTAAACTGTTTCTTCTCTGCTTCTCTTCTTTTAACTTCTCCAAAGATGAAACTATTTACCTTTTCATCACATGAAATTGAAGAACAAGCGTGGTTAATGCTGCCGTCCTGAGGAAAAACGCCGTATCAACCATGAGGCGTTGCCAAAGTTCTTTCAAAAATCAACGAATTTTCAGGCTAATTTGTGAATATTTCTCCTCCGATTTTTCGGAGAATTTAGTTCGAAATTTGATCTAAAAAGTCTCCAAATGTGAAGGAGGAATATTCATAACTCTTTTCAAAAATAGAAATTTTCCGAGTTGAAATTTGGCAACACTCGAATGCTCATACGGCGTTTTTACTTACGTGGCAGAATGCACCGACCGAAACTCGATGATCCTCGGCGAGATGAGGCTGAAGTCTGCCAAGAATTCGCGCCGGCCCCATTTTTTCGCGAATAAAGCCGGAAACGTGTGCATTAGCTTCAAAGTTGACAACTCATTCATGAGATTATTCCCACGTGCTCCCGCACAAGCGGGCTGATTATTGTAATTTATTATAGACAAAGCTATAGACAAAGAAGACATAGGGAGTATGGAGCGATCCCATTGGTTGAGTTGGTTGGTCCTCATAGACTAAGGGGAAAATGATGGACTAATACTATAGGGTCTCTCGTGGGTTGCCGTTAGTTAGTCTATTATCTACCTTCTTTGTCCATTGGAATCACGCGCTTCCACCAATAGGATCCCTTTATATCCTTTTTGTCTTCTGTGCCTTCAGTGAATTTTTCTTGTATCTCATTTTTCAAATAAAATTTTTTTTCAAATTTTCGAATAAAAAAGCACCCTCTGAACTTTTCTTTTTGCGTAGCTGTGTACTGCTCCTCCGTATACGGCTAGATGGTAAAAGAGGTGACTAAACACTGTTATCGTAATTCATCTAATAATTAGGAACTGACTTCGATGTTTTACATCTATCAATTTTCACTTGTATTATAAATCAATTTTAAAACAATAACAGAACCAAAAGAGTTTAGACAAATATTAGGTGATAAGATTACTGCCGTGCTAAGGAAACGAAGGGTGCGTGGAGGGATAAACCTTTAGGCGTTGCCAGATTTTCTTTGGTAAATCACGAATTTGAGAGAAAGTTTGTAAATATTTTTCTCCCAATTTTTCAGATAATTTTGTTCGCAATTTTACCTGAAATTTCTTATAATTTCAGGGAATAATATTCACTGGAAAAAAAAGAAAACACATTGGATCTAGTCTCCAGACTCTTGAAAACATTGACAAGAAAAAATACTCTCGATTCAATCGGATTTTTGCTTGAATCAAAACGTAATCCGCTTAAAAATTAAGAGGCTTGGTTCTTGATTTGAGTTAGATTCTGATTGAATCAAGAGTACTTTTTCTTGTCGATGTTTTTAAGAGTCTGGACTCTAGATCCGATGTGTTTTTTTCCAGTGTTCATAACTTTCTCCAAAATTAAACATTTTATCGGAGGAAATTTGGCAACTCTCGAATGTTCATACGACGTTCTTCCTCAGCAAGACAGATTTGCCCGCAGATACAGTGCCCATATTTGGCAACCCCTCCTAAGGATGGAGCGCATCGAGAGATCTCCATAAGAGAATAGCCTCACGTCCTGACGGGTAAATACACCTGTAAGCGGAGCGTATTTGAGACGGGGCATTGTGGTCAACTCGTCGCCCCTCCGACATAAGAACCTAACTCCTTCGCGGGATGAACCCTCTACTCCGTATAATCCAATGCTATCCCGGGCTCATCTCGAAGCGCGGTTACGCCTTTACGTCAGCCGAGCGTCGAACTCATTAATGATCGGCTCCCCTGCTCCTGGTCTTGGCCGCGCCGACGGACGTCGAGGCGAATCATGCCCAAGCGCAAACGAAAGAGTTAATTTTTATCAATTTTGAGCTGGGCCGTTCGCGTCCCGGCCCCGGCCGTTGTTTACGCGGATACCTACCTCACTACCGTGTAATTACGGCCGCGGCCGGATTTCAGCGCCACGCACGCCACCGACCGGCGAGCATACGTGCCCGGCCGCGCGCGTGCGTGACGTCACGTCAGTTGCCACGTCATCCTCCTCGCGTTCGTTTTTTTTTTTTTCAAAAGTTTTACAGGGGGAAAGCTGAGGGTGACTCAACTCATACACTGGAAAAAAACACATTGGATCCAGAGTCCAGACTCTTAAAAACATCGACATCGTCAAGAAATTAAATATACTCTTGATTCAATCAGATTTAAGCTTAAATCAAGAACCGAGCCTCTTAATTTGAGCGGATTTACTTTTGATTTAAGCCTAAATCTGATTGAATCAAGAGTCCCTTTTCTTGTCAATGTTTTCAAGAATCTGGACTCTAGATCCAATGTGGGTTTTTTTCCAGTGCACGTCATCCTCCTCGAGTTCGTTTTTTTTTTTTTTTTTTTTTTTTTTTTTTTTTTTTAAGTTTTACAGGGGGAATGCTGAGGGTGACTCAGGTCATAGGTCCTAATGCTTTGACATGAACGATAACTTTAAGAACTGATTATTGACTGTGAAATGGGAGATGATACCACTATTCGATCACCCGGGAGCTCGTGTTGCCTACACTTAAAATTGAAGGCGAACTGACATGATGTTAAAGTAGCCTCCTCCCGTTTATTAAAAAGCTTTTATTTGTGCGTGTCCCGAGTAAGCGTGCCGTTTCACGATGATACCACTATTCCACCACGCGGGAGCGCGTATTGCCTACCCTCATAATTGAAGGCAAACTGATATGACAAACGAAATTCTTTCTTTCCGTTTGGTGAAAAGCTCTTATTTGTGTGTGCGCCCACCGAGCTAGCCCTTTCATGATTCCTGTTCGACCACGTGGGATCTAGTGTTCTCGTGAAGGGAAACTGACGTGACATTACTGTTTTCTTTCCCCGTTTGAATACCATTTGTTTATGTGATCTAGCAACAGTGCAATTTCACGATATCCTCTGTATACCCCCTGTATACCCCATATATACCCCCTATATACTCTCTATATATATCTCTATATATACTCTCTATAGACCCCCTACACCCCCTACACCCCCTGCACCCCCTATATACCCCCAATATACTCTCTATAAACCCCATATATACCCCCGTATATACCCCCTATATACTCCCTTTATACCCCCTATATACTCCCTAGAAACCCATATGATCCCCACATATGCCCTTTTATACTCCCCCGTTTTCCCCGCGGGACTCGAGCCGGCACCAGCGCGAGCACACGAAACCCAGGCGGCCGCGCGCCCGGTGATATTATATGGTAAAAATGCACACTCACACACTCGCGGGGAGCAGTATAAACAAAGATGCGTATACACGATACAAATAGCTGTAAATGAAAAACACGGCCGGGAGGGCGGACCGGGCGGGGGGAGGGGGAGGGGGCATGACCCGAGGCCGAGCGAAGATGCACAACAGCCAATCTCTGTCGTAATGATAATGAAATACAGCACGGACGAAGTGCCCGATGACTGGTAAGTGCAAGAGAATGAAAGGACCGGGCGGCGGCCCGCGGGGGGGGGGGGGGGGAGCCATTAACATGGGAGCTGGTTTCGTTTCCCTGACCGCGCGCCGGAGCCCGGGACCCCCCTACGGTTGCCGGCCCGTGCAAAGTGCATGGTGCATACTGCAGAATGCACCTCCGCCCCACAATGGATCGAGTCAACGGGAGAGGTCGCACACATTTTGGAAACTTTAAACGCTAACAACCCCTTTTATACAAAACTTTGGGGATCTAAAAGTGGCTCCATTGGTTTCCTCGTGGAATTTTCTCTCAGAGCCATCCCTTAACATATAAAATGTGATGAATTAAGGTGCGATTCGATGGACGCCATATTTTGTGTCAGAACGGCATGCGATATATCGCATCAACTGGTTCCATTTTTTCAGATACTCGTCATTTTTCTCGAATTTTGAGATCGCAATTCTGTAGTCAGGCGACTAAAGCACTCACTTACCAATTCTTACAAAGAAATTGAACGTCATAAAGGCGTAGTTTTTTCAGATGAAAAATATCGCATTCGATACTGATATCGAAACTGCACTCGAATGCGATATTTTCTCTCTAAGAAAACCACGCCTTTAATACGTTGAATTTCTTTGTTAAAATTGGTAAGTGAGTGCTTTAGTCTCCTGACAACAGAATTGCGATCTCAAAATTGGAGAAAAATGACGAGTAGCTGAAAAAATGGAACCAATTGATGCGATATATCGCATGCCGTTCTGACACAAAATATGGCGTCCATCGAATCACCTTAAACGCTTATCAACCCGTTTATACAAAACTTTGAGGATCTAAAAGTGGTTCCATTTGTTTCCTCATGGAATTTTCTTCTAGAAACACCCATTAAATTTGCAAATATGACGAAATAAATATCAAAATTTGCAGTTTTAGCCAAAAATTTCATGTCCGACCTCTCTAATTGACTCGATCCCTTGTACGCCGCACCGCGCCGCCCGCGCGAGTTATATTAGGGACCGAGATTTAATTCAGGTGGAACAACGGGTGAGTTCACTACTGAATGAAGTTGGTAGGTATTTTTAATGATTAGAGGGCTTTGGCCCTCCGAATACAGATTCCAGAGAAGCAGGGTGCAGAGTGCATCACACCGAGAGAGAATCATTATAATTGAGCTACATTTTGCAAGCGGGAACTACAAGTTTTGGTTCATACGTAAAAACACTTATACACACAGGAAAACTAACGGTGCATGCGTTTTGTGTTGTTTCTATAAGCTGAGCCAGAAATTGTTGTTCCGAATTAGAAAAAAAAGAAAAAAAAAAGAAAAAAAAAAAAGTAAGATGCTAATTCGAGAAAAGGGACAGGTGATTTCACTTGAGAAAAAGTCAGTTTCAAGGGATCTGTAACGATTAGTGCGCATTTATGACCCTCCGAATACATTCTTTTGTGAGGAAATACTATCGACTTACCATTTAGGCCTTGTCCGCACGAGCGCGGTTTGCGGAACTTAGGGCGAATAAGTTCAACGAACTGGGTTTTGCGGAATGAGTTATATAGTTGAGTTGGACCATATTTTGCAATAAGGAACTACAATTTTTGGAACTACAATTATTGCAAGATTTGGCCTCTTCATAGCAAGTTTCGACCACAAGTTGGTTGAAAGCTACGCAGATCGTTCTCGTGTTGACGAGGCCTTATAATTATTATTCGGAAGTTATTGCGGATGGAGCGATAGAGTTTGCTGAGAATGTAAATCAATTTTAAGGGATCTCTAATGATTAGATCATTCTGAATACTTTCTTTTATGAGAAAGTATACGATGGATTTCAACACCTAAAGAGCATTACTTTAAGTCGGGGGTTAATTTGGATGGAGGAAAAAATAAGTTCGCAATGAGTTCAAAATGAAATCAACATTTCCCAAATTTTAAATCTCTAGCATTTTTTGTTCAAAAATGATAAGGGGGGTCTGAGGCTTTTGGATAACCCCGTAGAGTGTGGAAATAATTAATCGTAGGGACAAGTTGAAAACACTGACTCGGCGAGTTTAATTAACCTCATCAATACACAGTGCGGTCGACGCGAGAGGCAAAGCGCATCTTAGCGCCTACAAGACTGGAGGAATACTTCGCGCATTGCACCGAACACAGTCGGCACAGTACGGTCGCCGTGAAAGTTATGAGGCGCATTTTAGCGCCTACAAGACTGGATGAATACTTCACGCATTGCGCGTTCAACAACTTTGACTGTTAGACCGACTCGAGTCTCTTGTGCGGTCAAGTCTTCGACTTCCGCATTTTAAGACGATAACAAGAACGAGGAGGAAGAAAAAGGGGAAGAAGAAATAGAGCGAGTAGAAAACAGGGAAGAAAAACGACAAGACGAATCCTCTTTTTTCCCCATTTGTCCGAGAATAGAAAAAAATTCTATCGCTTATTCTTTATATAAGCTTTCTCGCTATATAATTCTTTCTGATTTCTACTGCATGTATTCACCTGACATATGTGAGCAAAGAAACCCAGGAGCTGAGTCTGTTGGACGAGGGTTAAAAGTTAACGAAGAAGACGCGGAGAAAGTTATGTTGCCTATGTAAATTTTTAATAGACAAATTTTCGGTATTTCAGAGACCTTTTGCACTTTATATCATTTTAATATATACGTTACGATACTATACTACGATATATACTGCGATATATTCGATATTTACTGCTTCGATGTGCTTTGTTTCAAATTGCACTTGTTCGTTTATTTTGGTTGCACTATCAGTCTCACAATAACAACGGTGAGGCTCATAGTGTCTTTCTTTTAAGTTTCTTCTTTTGCCGGTTGAAAATGCGGGTGTGATCCCTGCGAAACGTCCCGGGTTTCTTATTTTATTTTATATGTTTCTTTTTATTTATTATTTGCGGCCTTAGTCCCGTTTTAAGTTTTTTCTATATTAGTGTTTCGGGCCGATTAAGTTGTTTTTCTATATGCGTTTCTTTGTTTCTTTATGTTACAGGTGAGTATTAAAACCCCAACCGATCAAACCTCTCCTTAGTGTAAGTGAGCACATCCAATTACAATAAAGCACGCTCAAAATACCGTAGCACATAAACTCGGCAACAGACTGGGAGTCCACTAATCCACCTGTCTCCGCCTCACCCTGTCGCTGAATCTTCGGATCAAGTCGTGAACTCTTAAACCCTCCTGACCTCTTCCGGCTAATAATTCAGATACCTGCGCAGCCCCCCCCCCCCCCCCCCCCACGATTCATTCGCTGACCATTCCGTTGCCCGGTGGGTTCTTCAATTTCCGTCGCATTTTTTTTTTTCATACCACCTCGTTCTTCTTCTTCTTCCGACTGGTACTTTGTTGTCTTACCGGATTCTGTGATTGTGTTCGCGGTGCTCATGCGAGATGCGCTGATGAGAAAACACATGCTCCTCAGCCGCGGACGGCCCTGTAATGGAGTCTGGAATGCCGGTCTCGGTGTCGTAACGTTCGGAGCGGTTTCATTCAGCGAGCGGGTTTTTGCATCTTCGACCGAGAGCTTTATCGTGAGATGAGCGGAGCTTTAGTGCGTGTAGCTAGGAAAAAGGAAGATGGGGCGAATGAAATCCTCTCTATTCTAATAAAATTATTTTCAAGACGCTCGATGGGCTGCGGTGCGGAAGGGGAGTTCAAAGTCCGTAAGTGGGAAATGGACCACTAGACAAGGTACGAATTTCAGCATTCTGATACATGGTCCTTCATCAAAATTTCACGTAAAATACGATGTGCACAACGAAAATTACCGAAATCAATACCTTACGGAGATATTTAATGATTCTTAATGCGTGAATTCAAACCACCCGCTCATGAAAACTCAATGCTCTAGGTGATTCACATCGCGCGCTAAACGTTATCTCTGCTATATAAAAATCTGGGAACCTCGATCTTGACGCTTTGGCTCAGCTATAGCAAATTGCTTATAGTTTGAACAACACGTGGTGAGAAATGAACATTGCTCGATTGAGAAGCTTGCTGAAACCGTACATTGACTTTCAAGAATCGCCACTGCCGAAACGCAAGCTGCGCGAAATCCGAAATTGTACACGGAGAAAAAAAACTTGGTGCCCGGGACCCGAGGTTGAGGTCACATGGATCTCTGAAGTTCTCGGATCACGTATCTAAAAACTTGAGGTCGAGCTGCCGAAGTTCGGGTCAGAAATCTGAAGAACTTCGAAATATACCGAAGGGTTCGGGTCACACATCTGAAGTACTCCGGTACATACCGAAGTCCCTCGATGTCTGACCCGAACTTCGGCAGCTCGACCTCAAGTTTTCGGGTGCGTGATCAGGAAACTTCGGAGATCCATACGACCTCAACTTCGGGTCCCATACACGAAGTTTTTTTTCTCCGTGTATATTTCATACCCCTTTATTTCGCGGATACAATGGGCCGCAGATAGGTCGTCACTTGAGACATCCAGCCGCCGAGTGGATCCCTTCAGGGGTGGAAGGGTGGGGCCGAATGTCTGAACCCGAGTCCCTCGGGAGCCCTCAGGGTCAAGGAAGGGCCCTCGGCGGCCGGCTCGCGGTCGGAAGGGCGCCAGCGATCCTATTTATTTATTTAAAAAAACAGGACTGGGCCCTCACGCGGCAGTGAGTTTACAAGACAGTTTTACCGCTGCGATTATTCTCTCGGCGTTGTCTTGTTGTAAACCCTGCGAGGGATGCGGATATCAGGCGAGCATTTGAGTTCACCTTCATTTAAGTGCTTATGCAATTTGAGCCTTTCCTGAGTTCAAACGTTTGTATCACACGTTTGAGTCCAGGCGCTGAATCTCTCCGAAAATGGGATAGTTTCAGGCAATGCGTATTTTAAAGAGCCTTGCACAAAAAGGGCCAAATTGCGTCCGATTTTAGGCCATCGAAACCTGGATCCATGTAAGGTTACTAGTAGAAAAATTAGGGGGAAAACGGGAAACAAGACTAAAATACACAATTAAAAAAAAAAAAAAAAAAAAAAAAACCGAGACGTTTCGACTCAAAACTGAGTTATTTTCTCGTGTTGACGAGGCCTTATAATTATTATTCGGGAGTTATTGCGGATGGAGCGATAGAGTTTGCTGAGAATATATTAATCAATTTTAAGAGATCTCTAATGATTAGATCGTTCTGAATGCTTTCTTTTATGAGATAGTATACGATGGAATTCAACACCTAAAGAGCATTATTTTAAGTCGGGAGTTAATTTGGATGGAGGAAAAAATGAGTTCACTATATGTTCAAAATGAAATCAAAATTTTCCAAATTTTAAATCTCTAGCATTTTTTGTTCAAAAATAATAAGGGGGGTCTGAGGCTTTTGGATAACCCTGTTGAGCGTGGAAATAATTAATCGCAGGGACAAGTTGAAAACGCTGACACGGCGAGTTTAATTAACCTCATCAATACACAGTGCGGTCGGCGCGAGAGACGAAGCGCATCTCAGCGCCTACAAGACTGGAGGAATACTTCGCGCATTGCACCAAACCGAGTCGGCACAGTACGGTCGCCGTGTAAGTTATGAGGCGCATATTAGTGCCTACAAGACTGGACGAATACTTCACGCATTCCGTGTTCAACAACGTTTGACAGTTTGACCGACTGGAGTCTCTTGTGCGGTAAAGTCTTCGACTTCCGCATTTTAAGACGATAACAAAAAACGAAGAGGAAGAAAAAGGGGAAGAAGAAATAGAGCGAGTAAAAAACGGGAAGGAAAAGCGACAAGACGAATCCTCTTTTTTTCCCAATTGTCCGAGAATAGAACAAAATTCTATCACTTATATGAAATTATATGGAAGGGAGGCAAAGTTTTCGATTTTCACTCATTCTCGATGTATACCCGACTCCTCATGCTCAACTCAAATAATAGCATTGGTTTCTCTGAAAGTGGTGATCCCGGCCGGCAACGCCGCGTTATCAAATATTCAGGATGCCCCCGGTTATGGCGTGTGTTTTTTCGCCTGCCGCGGCGGTGATACCCATTCATACCGGCAGGGTCCCGAGTCCTTTACTCAAGTCGGTAGCCGGTGCACCGTGCAGTGGCCGAGATACAATGAGGCAGTCCATCTGTGAAGGAGCGGCCTCTGAGTGCCCCTAGCGCCGCGCCGCCGCTGCCGCGAGATCCCTCGTTGTTTATGCACCCATTGTAGGAATTTCATTCAAATTATCGCCCCCCCCCCCCCACCCGACTCTCCGGATTTTCTCCCTCCCTCTCTCCTTGATAGCGTCTTTCCGATATGATTCCGATTCAACGTCAAATCGACTGGCGATTGTGTGAATTTCGGATCGATTGCTCAACGGCGCACAGAGGATCGAGTCAATAGGAGAGGTCGGACAAAATTTGGAAACTTTGAACGCTTATGACTCCGTCTATACAAAACTGTGAGGTTCTAAATGTGATTTCATTGGTTGCCTTGTATGCCTTGTAAAATTTTCTTCTGAAAGCACCCCTTGAACTTTAAGATGTGACGAAATAAACTTCACAATTTCGCAGTTTTTGTAAAAAAATGGATGTCCAACCATTCTAATTGACTCGATCCACAATGCGACGGATCGTACTTTACCAAGGTTATAAATGTAGTAAGGCGTAAGTCTCACTAAGAAAAAGCTTTTAGACTTTTTCAATATCTTTTCTTGTCTGAAAAATAAGATGAAAACTACTACTAATTGGATTGCATTTTGCAAAAAGGAACCACGAGCATTGCAGTGTTGCTGAGATTGTGTACCTTATTTTAGCTTGGAAGAAAGACCTGATTATCCATTAACAGTTCCTATTTTACTCGCTAAAAACTGTAAATTTAAGACAAAAATTACCATGAAAATTTTATATGTTTCCATAATTTTAGTAATTTTATTGCAAAGGATGAAGATGCACAATCTTAGCATCATTGCAATGCTCATGGTTCCTTTTTGCAAAATGCAATCCAATTGTGAAAGACCTACTCAAGTCGCTTTTTAAACAGCCTCTTGGCATAAGAGACCCCATATTAGTTCAAATTGCGTGAAAAAGGGAGGTTAAAGGAACTCTTGAACATTTATTTCGTCGTTCCCCAGACAAAAGTACTTAAAACTGCATCTCAATGTCGCACATATTACAAATTTGTAAAAATTTACAGCTTTTTACGATACGAGAATCTTCAAAACTCAGGCCGCCATTTTATGAACAGAAGTGAAATGATGGTTGAGTAGCCCCGATCTCATCGATCGCTGAAAATATAAATTCAAAATCTGCCGAGATTTTTGACCTAATTGATGCGATGTATCGCATATACCAGTTCGATCACGTCACTTGAGCTTAAGCCCAACCAGAATTGAGTTGTCTCAACTCTCTGCCGTGATAGCGAAGAGAGCCGTAAGTGCAAAAATGAAGTTTTGAAAAAACGGGCTCAGAAGCTCCTGACAAGAACATTTTATTGAAAGAAGCCTCCGTTCTTTGTCAAATTGCCACTAATCGTCCGGAAGACTCCTGGAAATCGTATGGATGATTCAAAATCAACTGATTTTATTTCCATTATATAAAAAGGGTATTTTTCATTTTCATGCTAGGTTATTGTTAGGCAAGACAGCCGGAAGTGCTATCCTCTGCATGATTTCGTGGTTGCGTTTTGGACGCACAACAAACACATTTTCAGGTTAGAAATTGGCAGAAGAGGGCGGCACCTTACTGGAAAGCACTGTTTTCATTGGCTCTCATGCACCTGCGGCTGTCTTGAAAAACCTATGTCATTTTTTGTGCACTTACGGCTTCCTCATACGTCTTGTTTTCATTAAATTAGGATGAATTTTGCTGTTTTAGCTGTCTTACTAATTTCAACCGAAAGAGTTTAGACGAATTTTGAAGAAAACTCGACTTCGAAAATTTTGCGCTTACGGCTCTCTTCGCTATCACGGCAGCTCTGGGTATAAGGAGACTCTAAATTTCAGCGTGTGAAGTTGAAGCGGGCATTAGCCGCGTGGCGCGGCAACAGCGTAGGTGTGGAGCGATTACGGTTTACATTCTATTAGCCGTCTAATTGACAGTTGAGCCGGCGTGTCGGGGATGGCGTTGAGGTTCGTTTGCACGGGCGCGACGGGCATTGTCGGGCCCGGATTGGCGCTCGCCGCCCGGACAATGACCAATAGCGATTTCCGTGTCTCCGCCGAGGAAATGACTTTTCGTCTTATTGTTCCCGGGCCGCGCGGCCGGGCCCGGTAATTGGGAGGCCGCAGCGCGTAATGGCCGTGAAAATTGATTTTCCGCCCGCTTTATCCTTTCGGCATGTACTCAGCTCCGCCTTCGCTCGGCGTTGTGCTCCCGTTCTGAACAATAAACGCGTAACTACAATGGATACTAAGTGGAGATCCGTGCTTTTTGCAAATCATGGTCTGGGTCAGGCACGAAGTGTCTTTTAGATATTATATGGACGTATCTATACTATAGGCTCCGAGACCTCCTAATTTTGCGTAACTGGTAACGCTTAGTTCCAGCGTTCTACCGGGCCGATTTTCATGATTTTTGCGGATATCGACGGGCAATTGTCTCTAAACTAGCCCGCTATATTTAGTTTTTCCAAATATGACCCAGGTTTTTTTATATTACGTGGTAAAGTTGCGAATTTTCCCATTTAAACGATGTAAATTTATGTTTTTGTTCATAGTTCGTTTGAGCGTTCTACCGGGCCGATTTCCATGATTTTTGCGTTTATTGACAGGTGATAGGCCCTAGATGAGCGCATCAGCTCTACTTATCAACACAAGATTCGCCCCGAAAGAGTAGATGAGCGTTGGCCTAATCGTCTAAGACGTCGGAAGCACCCATATATTTCAGGACGTGGGTTTGATTCCTGACTCCTCAGCTACTTAATTATGACCTGATCATCATTATCCGTTGTTTTACTGCAATGTTTCATTAATCAGTCATTCCAAAACGCGTCTTTTTGACTTCAAAAAAATTCAGATGAATTAAACATCAAAATTTGCAGTTTTAGTCAAGAATGTTATGTCCGACTTCTCTGATTGACTCTTGCGGCGGAAGGAACTCGAGGTTAAACTCGGTCCAATGAATACCACTTGATGGAGCGGTTGGCGTCACAAATCGTGTTCTTCGAGAGTGACATCTCTCTAAATATTAAACAAAAAAGTCTAATCCAACGTATTATTTTAATCCAGTCCAGAAAATCAATTACCAAAAACTGATTTTGTAACCAACGCGGGACGCAACCAACCTTTCCTCAATCACTTACGGCCGAAGAATCCAATAGCTTCTCGCGGGTCGATTGGTGATTTGAATCCGCCGATAAAATACGGGGACGTAACCATGGGTAAATAAATAGCCTGCGAGTTGCACGGATGTCGCGTAGTTGACCGAGAGGTTATAACGCCGGATTAAACAATAAAACGAAACTGAAGCGTGATTGTCAGCGTGATATAAACGCAGTGAGCACTCTCCGATTGTCCGATTGTCTGATTGTCCAATCCCGGTGACAGAGCACATTGCAGAATGCCCGGCTGGTCGAGTGCTGATCGCGTGTCGCACAATCAGTGGCGCAGAGCAGCTCGCGTTGTCAGTTCTCGCTGATTCTATGGCCTCTGCGTTGGATTCGCGTCACCCGTGAAATTCTTCCTCGGGCAGGTTCAGTCCGTAAGTATAAGTATCTACGGAGCTCGGTCGAATTTCTACGGTTAGGTTAGGTTAGGTCAGGTTAGGTTAGAGTTCCTTTATACTGAGAGTAAAGACAGAGCGAATCCATTTCTGATTGGTTCCCGTATTTCAGGCCTCCACAGTGTCACGAACGGGAATAAAGATAACATTTTCACCCATTGCAGAGATCATAATCTGGAATGGACCGAGGAATCACGGGTTCGACAAGGTACAAACGGAATGAGAGAAGGAACGGAGAAAGGAATTTGAGAATGAGGCGATCAAAGATTACGAAAAACGTTCAATTTGTGTAATCTTTATTCCCGTTTGTGACTCCATGAGGGGGTGTTGTCTTAACTCTCAGTATAAAGGGACTCTACCAAACGCGAGTTCGAAAAATCGCGCCGAACACGGTGCGGTCAGTGTCAAACTCATATTGGCGCCTGCAAGACTGTAGGAATACTTCACGAATTGCGCCAAACAGTGCGGTCGGCGTCAAGCGCATATTAGCGCCTACAAGACTCCATGAATACTTCTCGCATTGCACCAAATGCAATGCGAGCGTTATTTGCTATAACTATTCGACTATCGGTATGGTCACATGTTTTGTATGGACTATGTTTTCCTATAGCTTACCTCAAAAACTCAAAATCTCCTCGTCGACGCCCTGCCACCATTCCTTCATGGGACGTCCCCGTCGCTTCGTTTCTGTTTGTCGTTTTGTCTACAGCTTTGTCTATCAATTTCGATTATCAGCCCACCGAGCTTTCTCGTCTGTTGGACTTCTGCATCATGGACGCAGCATGGCAACGTCTAATCGCTCCGTTACTGATTATGAGCAAGACGCGTCGACTCCACCGGCGCGGCGGCGTGGACATAGCACGTATCCCGGTGTCGCGTCGCGCTGCTCTCGCGGGACGGGGCCAGGCAGGCGTCGAGATCATTCGAAGGCAACTGCACGATGACGCTTCGATTGCGGACAATGCTGTTTTACCCAAAAGGTGCACGCGGGCAGCGACGCAGCCTCCGTTCACCGAACAGTGGCATTCCTTACGTGCCCTGTCCCTCGTTGTCGCTGCGCTCGGCAAGAAATCCACCTAATTGCGCTTATTTCGACTTTCGATTGTTCGACAAAGGTGCTTAACTGCTTCCCAGAGACAATGCACAGGGTGATCCAAAATCCACGTACCGCCCTTGTAACCCCGAAGGTTCTTCCCCCTTTTCAGGGTGTGGTGGCTCCTTTTACATTTTAAGGGTCCGAAAAACTCATTTCCTTTGATTTACACGGAAGAAAAAGTTGGGTAACATTTACCATACTCTGGTTAAAAAACGGCACAACCAGATAGTAGGGTAGCTTCTATCAAAATTAATGTCACAACAGGAAAAATCTTGTTACTTTCACGATTATTTTGATGAAAGTTACCGTACTCTCTGGTTGTGTCGTTTATTAACCAGAATTTGGTAGATGCTACCTAATTTGTTTTCCGTATAGCAGAACTTAAAATAATTTTTAGTCTCTATCTTGATTTGTTCAAAAGGCACAGTGGTAGTACCTGGTAGAGTCCTTTTATAGAGAGAGTTGAGACAAGCTGTTTATGGATGCCACAAACGGATTTCTGGCCACTGATTACCTGTCCGTAACTTGTATCAAAATCGGAGAGGACCCTCTCTACACGGAGAAAAAAACTTCGTGTATGGGACCCGAAGTTCCGAGGTCATAAGGATCTCTGAAGTTTTCTGATCACGCATCCAAAAATTTGAGACATTGAGGCACTTCGGTATGAACCGGAGTACTTCAAATGTGTGACCCGAACCCATCGGTATCTATCGAAGTACTTCAGATGTCTGACCCGAACTCCGGCAGCTCGACCTCAAGTTTTTAGATACGTGATCCGAAAACTTCAGGGATCCATATGACCTCAACTTCGGGTCCCAAGCACGAAGTTTTTTTCTCCGTGTATGATTGGTCACACGATTTCATCCCTCTGATGTCTTTATAAATGAAGCAAACTTCACACTGAAAAAAAATTCTCGGCGTTTTTACCAAGGTCCGTTGGTACCTTTACCATCTCACTTTTTTTTACCAATTTTTGGTGATTTTACCAAGACAGACTGGTAAGCTTACCAAAAACTGGTATTTTTCCTGTTTTTTCCAGGTAAAAATACCACTTTTATTGGTAATCAATTCCCGGTAACTTTGCCATTTTATCTCGGTAATTCTACCACAGTAGATAAAAAATATTGGCGTTTTTACAGGGGTCCAGTAAAATTACCGAGAAAGTCAATAATTTTACCGAGATTTCTCGATAAAATTACCAATTCCATAAATTGTAATTTTAGCAAAAAAAACTGGGATCAAAATAGAACCCTGAATTCTTCGTAATTTTACCCTTTTTTTAGAAAATACATCGAGATTTTTTTTCAGTGCAGACAATTTTTCGAAAGAATTTTAATTTCTACGGCACTTCGCGGCAACATCGCGAGCATCCGGTCATCCGTCTTTAATGATCGAGGGCCGCTAATCGACCGCTCGCCTCAATAAATTGTCACTTTCCAATGAAAAAGGAAAGAAACGCTCGGAAAAAAAAATGTTAAAAATGTCGCCGCGGACCACGCTCGCGGACTCTTGACAAAAACGCGAACATAATAATCAGTGGCTTGGCGTGCTTTGCGATATATCGATTGATACGCCACTCAAACCTATGAAAAAAGATCGATTATCAGGGTGTTCGCAGCGAACACCTCAGTAATCGATTCTTTACCATAGCTTCAAATGGCGAGATATCGATAATCGATCATTCACGCCACGCCACTGATGATAATCGCTCGCTCTTTTCTACCAACTCGTTATGTTTCTTTCTCTCTCTCTCTCTCTCTCCCCCCCTCTCTCCCCCTCTCTCATTTCTTTCTCATCTCGACCGTTTTACCCTCCTTTTTTACTCATTGTTTTTTTCACGTGTTTCTGCATTTATGGCGCTTTTCGTCGTTCCTTTGACGTAAAGGCGTATCTCGATTTTTGCACGAGCCCTGGAAAACATCGATTCATACGCAAAACAAGGCTCAACCCGAAATCGAGATACGCCTTTTCGTCGGGAGGGCGACGTTTTGTGATGACTCGTGAGAATTTCGTAACTTCGTCGCCATAGGCGAGACGCCTCGGGTTAAGATGTCCTTTTAAACGTGAGACTAAATTCCATGCTTTTGGCGCAACTTTTTTTTCTGGGTATATAATTTATATTAGACAGATGGCGGGTTGATTTTTTGTCACTTAACGATTTATGACGATATTCTCTCGTCTTTTAGACGCAAGAACGTAACTACAGTTTAATGTTGCGAAATTTTCAGTTCCTTATTGTATTTTTAACAGAGAACTATTGCGAATTTCTAAATCCGTATTTCGTTCGAAATAACAAATTGTTTCTGGTTTTTTTTCTTGTTTCTTTTGCGTGACTCTGAACAACCAATGAGAACGCGAATTCCAATTTTAGGTTAAAAAACAGCGTTGTCTTGGGCTGAAACATAAAAACGACTTGCCTCGCTGAGCACGTTGCAGTAAAGGTTCCCAAATTTTGCGCGCGAAAATAAGCCCCGCCCCCACAACAAAAAACAACTTCGAACAAAATGCGATTGTTGCTTGTTTTCCCAACATGTTGCGAGTGTTGCTTCCGATCAAAATACGACTTAACTGAAACGCTCATACGGCGTTTTTCCCTTGCACGGCAGCACTGCTCAATCGATTTCCTGCACTTGACATGGTTCCAGAATCTATGTCGAAAAATTCCGGAAATGGAAACTAATTCAGATGAGGCTCCTGATGCCCAACCCCCGCCCATTCAGGAATCCTGCAGACAATAATACGCACAATAAGACAGTTAGCTCTCAATTTATCCCCTCCCCCAGCGATCATCCCCTGAGAACGGAGCTTGAATAACAACGAGCGAAAGACGATCCGACATTGTCTGAGTCCGTTGTTTTTCGGCGAACAGCGGAAGCTTTCGATAGCGGGGAACGGGATACAGCGATGCTGGTTCGTTTGTAAAATAAGCGCTTTTTGAATTGAATAAAGGATTGAAGGATCTTGAATGGGGAAAAAATATATATATTAGGTATCTTCAGTCTTAAGTACTCTCCGAAGTAGTCCATTCAATTTTTGTACAATTACCTGGATTGCATTTGCAAAAAGGAACCAGAAGCAACTTCATGATGGTAAGATTGTCCAACTTCATCCTTTGCGATTAAAGTCCAGAAATTATGAAAAGAACATTAAATTTACATGGTAATTTTTGGCTTAAATTTACAGTTTTTAGTGAGTAAAATAGAAACTTTTGGGATTAATAATGGATAATCGGGTTTTTCTTCCCAGACCAAAGAATTTGCACAATCTTAGCAACATTGCTGTCGTGCTCCTGGCTCCTTTTTGCAAAATGAAATTCACCTGACACTCTACTTCGTGATAAAATGTTCAAAAATTCGTTAGAAGTGTCCTAAAATCTTCCCTATGTGGATCTATGCAAGTAATGCAATTGCCTCACATAATTCTTTGATACTGAATCATTAAAAACGCCTTCAATGTGATAGATACTTCCTAGCGTGGCCACGAAGGTCAAATAGTTGCATCATTTAAAACCCAATCAACAGCGCAACAACGTGAATTAGTGAGAAATACGGTTGTTTCAGATGATCCTCTGATGAAAAGTATCGGACACATTAGAAACGCCTTCATTGTGAACGATACTTCCTAGCGTGGTCGCGGAGGTCAAATAGTTGCATCATTTAAAAACCCAATCAACCGCGTAATCGCTGAACACCAAACAAACGCGATTGATTCACATGATGAAGAGCGCCTACAAATTTCGGATAAGAAGATGATCGATCCACAAAGCTGAGATCCTGATTCTGAGCTTCTTTAAAAATTTGTATTTTGACCCGTATGAAATACTACCGCCTCTGCTTATTTAACCCTGAAACACCCTATGAAACTGTGCTACTTTGCCGTACTACGGAAAAAGCCGTATGAACATTCGATAGTTGCCAAATAACCCCGATTAGTAATGTATTCTTTATAAATGTTACTCATATTTTTCCTTGAAATTTTCAAGTATTTTAGATCAAATTGCGAACAAAATCATCTGAAAATTTTGAAGCGAAAAATTAAACAAATTTCCAGTGAATTCGATTTTTACTGTGGGGAATCTGGCAACGCCTGACGGCTCATACGGCGTTTTTTCTTAGGACGGCAGTACTGACAAAAAGGCCGCGCCCTAGATAAACAATCAGCGGGGCGATTATTGAAACTGATAGACAAAGCGATAGACAAAGATGACATAGGGGGTATAAAGCAATTCTATTGGTTGAAATGGGTGGTTCTCATCGACTAAGGGGGAAAATGATGGACTAACTGTCGGGTTTCTCGTGGGTTGCCGTTACTTAGTCGATTACCTACCTCCTTTGTCCATTGCAACAACCCGTTTCCACCAATAGGATCCCTCCAAATCCCTTTTGTCGTCTTTGTCTATAGCTTTATCTATCAGTTTCAATAATCGGTCCGCAGTTCACATCCACAATGAGCAGAGCCAAAAATGCGAGGGAACCATCCCCGAAACCCGATATATTCTTCGCTGGTGAAGGGCTCGGCTATTTCTATGATCATTGTCATGGCAACGTCACCAGATTCACAAGAATATACGCCCACCTCTTGCCAATACTGCTGTGCTGAGGTTGAAAGCTGTATGAGCCTTCAGGCGTTGCCAAATTTCCTTTCCCAAAACACGAATTTCCTGGTAAACTCATTAATATTTTTCTTTCAATTTTTCAGATAATTTTCCTCGCAATTCCACCTAAAAGTCCTGAATTTTTCAAGGGAAATTATTCATAACTTTCCTCAAAAATAGACATTTTACTGAGGGAAATTTGGCAACTCTCGGATGATCATACGGTGTTATTCCTTAGCACGGCAGAACGGCTCTTCATCCAAGTAAAGATTACGCTCAATTTTACCTTCATGGACTAGGACTATTTTGCTACTCCCGCGTTTAAGTCTCCGCTATTGATGTGCCCACACCTCAATGTTTATAACTATTGCGGGCCAATGACGGTTCTCTAAGGTTGGCAATCCTGATTTCCTCTCCGTCTAAATTCTAAATCCATTATAAATATCGAATCTAGGTTAGACAAAGACAGGCTGCCTAGAAAGATTTGAAGATTTGTTCGGCAAAAATCCTTGCCTTTGAAATATTCTTCACACAAAGATAAAATCTCAAATTATTAAATACTAGCTGCTCCGGACGCCCTACGGGCGCCCTCCACAGCTAGCAATGGTGGTGCAGTACCTTAATTGGAATCGGAGCAATTAGTTGAATCTACTTAATAATGATGAATAAAATGTCTGTAACAATACGTGTTGTTAGCAATACGCAATACTGCAGTTAATAAGTCAGGGTCAGTCAAGCCGCAGAGAATAAGATGCCAGGATATCAAGAAGCTGTGAGGCGGAGCAGCCGAGGGATGGCAAAGGAATGTGGGTGGCGAGTGACGAACTGACGAACGACGATGCGACCCAAACTTCCTTCTTTGAGGTTGGTGGAGGAGAGCTATACGAAAGAAAACGGAGATAGCCGAAAGAACGTGGTGGGAGGGGTGGCTGAGACCCTAGAGGGGGTATCTAGGGACGGGCAAGCAGGTAGCGGCCGGATGACCGCTCAAAACAGCTGAACTTTACTCGTCGATAAAAGTAAGAAAATTTGAGAAAATCGAAAAAACAATTACAGCCTGCAAATCTACAGATCAGAAGCTTTCATTTAAAAAAAACCCCATGCAAATCGGTCCGGTGGTTCTCTCAAAGTTAATGTCCCAAAATGCGGACTTTAGTCTGAATAAATGGGAGAAAATTTGAGCCCAGCTAAACTTCACTCGTCGATAAAAGTAAGACAATTTGAGAAAATCGAAAAAACGATCACAGCCTGTAAATCTACAGATCACAGGCTTTCATTTAAAAAAAACCCCATGCAAATCGGCCCGGTGGTTCTCTCAAAGTTAACGTCCAAAGATTCGGACCTCCGTTTTAATGCATCGAAGACAATTTTAGAAAATTATGGGAGAAAATTTGAGAAAATCGAAAAAACGATCACAGCCTGCAAATCTACAGCTCAGGGGCTTTCATTTAAAAAAAATCCCATGCAAATCGGTCCGGTGGTTCTCTCAAAGTTAATGCCCCAAGATTCGGGACTTTGCATTTTAATATATAGGATACCTCTCTCAAACATGTCTTATTGCTAGTACACTTTTCATTGCGCTTAATACTGCCGTATTAAGGAAGAACGCCACATGCAACCTTCAGGTGTTGCCAAATTTCCTTTGCTAAAACACGAATTTCCTGGTAAATTCATTAATATTTTTCTTCCAATTTTTCAGACAATTTTCCTCGCAATTTCACCTAAAGTCTCTGAAAATTGCAACGAAAAATATTAATACCTTTCCTCAAAAATAACTATTTTATTGATAAAAATTTGGAAACTCTCGAATGTTCATACGGCGTTCTCCCTTAGCATGATAGAAAAGTGCTTAAAAATTATATTTCACTTTTGCACGTCTAAAACCGAGCAATTAATTTGTTTCATTATTTGAATGGAAACGTCAAATAGAAACAACAAACTAAGCTTCAGGCAACTGATTGTGGGTACAACGTTTCATTATTTGAATGGAAATGTCAAATAGAAACATCAAACTAAGCTTTAGACAAGTGATTGTGGGTCACAAATATAAATTGATACACATTGTCAGGATTTTCGTTGGAAATATCAAGTGGACGAATTTCAATATGCAAGAATGACCTCTTACGTGATCGAAGAGGTCCAAATACATCGTCATCATTTTTTGCATTAAGGAATTTTGTCGGCATATTCTGGTACAGTCCGTGCATTGAGCAGAGGATTAAGATTAGAGATCAAAGTATATTTTATTTTTCGTAAAACTTTACGGTAAAACAATTGCATCGATAAAAACCAGCTTTAAATGTGTATGATTCTCTGTTGAAAATGGGCTGAAGATTACAGAGAAGAAAGGAACATTCGGGTGGAAGGAATTATACGGCACTTAATTCGAGATTTTGATGAATGTGAGGGCATTCTACGAATTGTCTTCAGCTTATGACATTCTGAAATCCAGCTTGCACGTATTGAAATATTCTACCACAGCAGCGGAGATTATGAGTGAAGAGGAGCTCCAGAATTTTCTTCGAAGAACATCATTCTTTCTCCTCTTACCAACTTTATTTTTAGAATAAAAGGAATAATGAACTCAAAAATACATTGTTTTTAGAAGAATGATTAACGGGCCCCAACCCGTGTTTATACTAGGGTGCTTTTTGGTTGATCGGCAGAAATCTTTCGAAGATGTAAATGTCGAAGGGCAATACTGCCCTGCTAAGGAAGAACGCCGTATGAACATTCGAGAGTTGCCAAATCTCCCCGAATGAAGCATGTGTTTTTGAAGGAAGTTATGAATATTATTCTTGAAATTATCAAGAACTTTAGGTGAAATTGCGAACAAAATTACCTGAAAAATCGGAAGAAAAATATTTACAAATTTTCCCAAAAATTCTTGATTTACCAAGGGGAATTTGGCAACGCCTGAGGGCTCATGCGGCGTTCTTCCTTAGCGTGGCAGAATAGTCAAGTAAGATATTTTGTCAAATTCCCAGGTAGGTGGTCTTTTGCAAACTAAAAAAATTTTGAATGTTTAATTTCGACTGCTGGCTTTCAATTTCTGAGTCGTTTGGACGGAAACACCAATATGATCTTTTTTTAGGTTTAATTGATTAAAATTTGAAAATATATTCATCTGTTTTCACGGACAAAATTTCAAGCCCATGATTTTATAAAATACCACAATTTTGTGGTGAATGGTGTTCAATCAAGCGCTAAAATCGCTCAATCAATTCAGAATTCTACAGAGCATGTTTACCAACCATAGCCAGCCATGAGCCTATTTGACGTGCCATCATATTACAAATTAACAGAAGATTCAGATTTTATATTTTGGAGGAAAGGATTGACTGTTTGCTTAGGTATTTGGAAAAATACCTGATTTTAATATTAGATTCAGACGTAATTGTAAGTATTTGGCTTATTAAATGGGTTTAGTACCATTCCCTAGCAATCAGGAAGGAATGCAAGTACCTTTTTTATGAATTAATCCAGCTCCGTTTTTGAATATAGATAATAAAGAATCATCTGATGGAACGGGACGAAAAATCGATATTTCTTCAGTTATGTTCAGTTTTGAGCTACCAAAGACGATTAGACTATTTTTGAATAATCGATTAGAAATTCTTACTTTAAATATGCTCTATATGAAAATGAAAGTGGTATTCCGATAGTCACTTTCAAATCGCAGACATAAAAGAAAGTTGGTCTCCTGTTGCTAGACTTTATATTTAAAGAGCACGATCGAATTTATTAAGTAGACCGCGTACGTCCCGGGCAAAAACATGTTTGAATTTGCATTAAAATTGACAACGCTAGTGCTGAGAACTCGAGCCAATCATATTTTTTGCGGAGGCAGCCGAGATATTTTGACGAGCATTCGCGGCATGAAAATTTCAAGCATTTTGTTGCAGATTCTTGTGCAATTGTCTTAACGACCGAAAATGCAATCCTTCCGTCCTCAGGCTCGTATTTCCATTGTTACGCCTGTAGTCTTATTAAGTCGGTGTCTGAAGACTTAATTATGAATACATTTTGACGACCCATAATTTCGCGGATTAGATGACCGGCCGTTTTGGAACGCCTAAAAATAACACTCAACTGCCGAGCAAGTTTGATAAGTTCATATGTCACCGTATCAGACGATCAAACTGGAGGCTTCAGAGAGGTCCATAGATGCCTTTCCTGACCCTCTCATTGGCCAGCGGTTTAAGTCGGGGCAATCGATGAGTCTCTTTGAAGCCTCCAGTTTGATCGTCTGATACGGGCCTTTGAGGATTGTGACCGTGCCGAAGTGGGTTGTAATAAATGCTATCAATGTGAACTTTTGAATCAATTACAATTGAGTGGTTCACTATTGGCTTCTTTAAAGGTCGAAGGCTTCGGTTATATGCATTGGTTTGTCAGCTTTTGTGTTCAGAGTTTTGACATGCTAATGTTTTCATAAAGAAGCGACAGAGTCGTAACTTTCCTTGTTTTTGCATAGCCTTTCTCGCCGAAAATGGTGCTTATTAAGTCAAGAGGAATCTTGTAGTACAGTTACAATTATTGCGAAGTCGACAACACTGTTGTTTCTCTATTTAAATGTGTACAGAATGATTCCATCGGATAGAATCACAGTGTAGAATCACAAATAGTTTGATCATAGATGCGCGATAGATGAGATTTGCAGATCTATAGCCGAGATCTATGAAAGTAAATAATCAGCCTGCAGATGTATGAAAGCCCTTTAATTCCATACCGCATGACTTCCATGCACCGCCATCAGAAATTTTGTTGGCACTACCCTCTTATGAAATCTTTCGGATGGTATTTTTCAAAGAAAATTGAGAAATCACTAGTTCAGACAAAATCCGTGTCGTTTGAATGTGCAAAATTCGTAGTTTCCCTCACGAAAGAACGTAACTTCGTTTTAATGTTGCCGAGTGTTTTTTGCAATCTGCATTTTCATCAAGAGAATCCTTGGCATTTATAACTGAAAATTTCACTGATTCTCCCTCTGATCTTCGGTGAAAATCAGACAGAATTTGGATAAAAATTAAACAAGTAAATTCTTGTGAAAACTTGAAGTGTTAGAGTTAATTAGACTTGAAATAGAGAAGTATTCTGCCCTACCAAGGAGATCGTCGTATGAGCCTTCAGGCGTTGCTAAATTTCCCTCAGTAAATCACGAATTTTCGGGAAAATTTGTCAATATTTTTCCTCCAAACGTTCAGATAAGTTTGCTCGGAATTTCACCCGAAGTTCCTGAAAATTTAACGGACAAATATCCATAGCTTTCCTCAAAAATTAATATTTTATCGAAGGAAATTTGGCAACTCTCGAATGTTCATACGGCGTTTTCCCTTAGCACGGCAGTATTATATATGTTCCCTCGTCTGGGAAACGATGATCTGAGCCAGATTCTTAGAGGTGGATTTTTTTTTTTTTTTTTTTTGAATAGAAGTTTACTTTATTTCACCCTTTATTTTACCTTTACTTACCTACCTTACCTACTTTATTTTACCCTTCCGCGTTTATAAAGTTACAAAGATAATATATACATTTTACAGAATTTTCTAATACTTAAAATGTATATTTAATTATTACCAACTTATGCAAAGATGTCAATGAAAATTGCTTTAGGGGTTTCAGTGTTTAAAATTTTGGTAAAAATTAATAGTTAAAATCTAAAATTACAAGAATGTTAAATACTTAGTGCAGAGGTTATACACATTTTAATGGGATAGAGGCTAGATTCGTTAGTGCAAATTGGACTTAACAGGTGACGTTGCAAATTGACCGTCTTTTGCAATTTGGAACTATAAATTCTTGCTCATCTTCTTAAAGATTCTTAAAGTAAATGATAAGTAAATGCAAGTGATCAAGTAATGATATTAAAAACCTTTACTGTGTAGAAACTATTTTCGAACACTTGGAATTTTAGGGCAAAAGAAGGCCCTTTTGTGCACACGCCCTTTTGAAAAAAAAGGACACAAGGTAATATTTGATCCCACGCGTTCCGCGTAAATCAAATCGGGAAGATAAAAGAGCCATTAAAATCACACGCATACCGGCAACCGCGCGGATATAATTGCCTCCCGTCGGATCTGAGATGACAAGAGCCGTCGGAATTTGGGACGATTTTTTTCGTTGTTGTTTGAATTTTCGCCGGATTCTGCGAGCCCATATCGGGCATGCGCATTGTGGATTTCTTCGCCGTGCTACGCAGGAACAACACAACTCCAAATCGAAACTCCATGGACTTACGCGTTTTTTCCGGCGGTTTTGGTGGCTCGCACGAGTTGATATCATCATTTTTGCGGCTCCTAATCGCAGCGGCCACTCGATCGGCCCCCGAAGTAAACAACCGCGTAACTGCAATTGGAATAATGGTGCAAATACGCGGTTTTTACGGCAGATTAGGGCGGTGACTCAAAGGGTGACAACCCAGCTCAGCCAGTTAAAAAACACGTATCTACGTAGGATTTCCATTGGAGATGAGTTATTATTGCTTTAAGGGCAGAGCGCCGCAATGCCGCTTTGGGCCGGTCGGTGTAAATTTATGTGGACTTTGACCCCATGCGACAGCTCCCGGCTTCCGAGGGCTCGGAGCCGAATGTTTGAAAATGCTGCCGTGTTGAGGAAAAACGCCGTATGAACATTCGAGCGTTGCCAAATTTCCGTAGATAAAATGTTTATTTGAGGGAAGCTAGGAATATTCCACCTTAAAATTTTCAGGAACTTTACGTGAAATTGCGAAAAAAATTAAAGGAAGAGTTAGAAGAAAAATATTTGCAATTTTTCCCGGGAATTCGTGATTTACCAAAGGAAATTCGGCAACGCCTGAAGGTCGATACGGCGTTTTTCCTTAGCGTAGCAGCATTGGTTTTACACGGAGCACGAGCTTGTAGGAGGCTTGTAGATTGGTGTGTAAGTTGCCAAAATTTTGAAGCTCGTTAATTGCATGTTGCTGCTGCACGAATAATTCGGACACCATAGGAAAAGGTCTAGCTCTGAACGCTTTACACAGTGAGAAAAGTGACAGATATTTCATGAAAAGACACACACAGGAAAACAATTTAACCAACATCTTGCGTTGATATGGGATATTAAACACGAAGTAACACAAGTTGCTGGTTGATTTTTTTGCGGGTGCGTTAGTTTTCCTTACGTCGAATCAACCAAATCTTTCTGTTGAATATCCACAACCTCCTTTTTTAGGCGTCAGCCGCCAGTAAAGAAACTAAATCACACTCTTCAACCAATACGATCCCTCCGTATCCTTTTGTCATCTTGGTCGATAGCTTTGTCTACCAATTTCAACAATCAGCCCACCGCGGACTAATTATTGAAATTGATAGACAAAAAGATAGACAAAGAAGACATAGGGAGTATGGAGCGATCCTATTGGTTGCAACTGGTGGTTTTTACAGACTGTGGGGGAAAACAATGGACTAACTATCCGGTCTCTTGTCGGTTGAGGTTAGTTAGTCTATTACTTAGATCCTCAGTCCATTGCAACCACCCGCTTCCATTAATAGGATCCCTACCCATTTTGTATTCAGTGTCTATGGCTTTGTCCATCAATTTCAATAATCGGCCCACCGGATAGCATTGATGTTAGTCTAATGCGCTAGCAACTTGCAAGTTGCAACCTCTGAGTGACATCGAGAGAAACTAGAGTAAAAAAGTCGAACACGACACTCTCTTCATTCCTAGGTATCTCAGATCAGGAGAACCCACAGTTTCGGTCGCTTTATCGAAATATTTAGTCTTGAGTAGGGGTTACACCGGTTGGTATCGCCGATCCTGTTCCGACGCGAAATTATCCCTGTGTTACCGGTGTATCCGTCGGGGATGATAAGCGGGACTAGATGAATGGTGGAATGCGGAGACCCGATGACACCGGTGGATCGGGAGTCGGTGGGCTTGTCTTGGGTGCGGAGTTGCGGACATAAGACGGGATTCCGACGCAACTTCAACTTTGCAAGGTGCACAAATGACTCCACTCAACCTTTCCAGCGTCAAGTCGTCGGTGCGTTTCATGCCCTTTGCACACGTTGCAAGTGTTTTGCTGAGTGTGGGGGTCATCGGTGCATCACTCATCGATGATCGTAAATTGTGTTGCAAAAGTCTTTTTTTTTTTTTTTTTTTTTTTTTTTTTTTTTTTTTTAAAGAAATTTTATTTAAATATATCGTAACTACTACAAGTGTTTCTTGTATCTATCTACGTGGCTTAAAACTAAAACTTAACAAACTGCATTAATTTTATATGTTAACGTTAGATAATACTATGATTATCTAAAAGAACAGGAATTGTAAATTCTCTGCCTTCTTTCTTAAATGTATTATAACATAAAGGTTTTTAGTTTAATGGTTTTGCATTCTTCCTTTCACCCTCATTCACACTCCATTCACACTCTCACTAATACCTTACAGACTATACTTATATCTTGATGGGAGTTCAAAGGTCTCCCACCTTTTTAACCTTTTCACAGGTATTGTACTATCTAAAAGGTTTAAAGCCTCTACATTGATATGCTGATGCAAAAGTCCTCATCGATGACCCCCACTTTCGACTTAAAACTTGCAACTTGTGCAAAGGGCATCACACATCTCATTGGCTGGTAAACCGGTGGAACTGATTGGAGTCACCGATGAGCTATTCAACCTACATCACTCATTTATTTTTGGGATTTTTCCCAGAAAGAAGAACTTAGAAGTAAAGCATACAGGATACGTAGGGGGTGAACCCCCTGGCCGCGATGCGGCTTCGCCAGAAATTTCTGGTTTAATGGTGCTGAGCTGTAATTTAAGCCTCAGTCAAAAAGGGCAAGAAGCCCAATAATAGTTGAAGTTTTTGTGGTTTTCTGCGAGTCAGAAAAAATGGCTTTGTTTCGTTTCGCTCCTAAATGCTTCAAGTATTCTATGATCGTAGATTTTCAACACAAAGATTCCCCCCAACTGGCTCGGCACTTCCACCCAAAGATTTGATCGATTTGACGCAGTGAAAAATAACCCCAAAAAAAATTCATCGACAGCTTTTGTTACTTTACGTTTTACCCCCCGTATTAACACAACATTTTGGTTACTTTTTCTTACTATATAATTTTTGACGAAACAACAAAAAATGGTTGGTTCAAAAGTTGAAATCTCACGTTCGTGCACTCAACATTGGAAAAAAACACATCGGATCTAGAGTCCAGACTCTTGAAAACATTGACAAGAAAAAGGACTCTTGATTCAATCAGATCTAAGCTTAAATCAAAAGGAAATCCGCTCAAATTAAGTGACTTGGTTCTTGATTTAAGCACAAATCCGATTGAATCAAGAGTATTTTTTCTTGTCAATGTTTTCAAGAGTCTGGAGTCTAGATCCAATGTGTTTTTTCTCCAGTGCACAACATTTTGGTTCCTTTTTCTTACTGTATAATTTTTGACAAAACAACAAAACATGGTTGGTTCAAAAGCTGAAAGTTCACGTCGAAGCTCTCAAACATCAATCCAAACATCTTAAAGCTCGATATTCAAAGGCGACGAGGCGTCTTTTCTCAGGATGCGCGGTGAGCGAGGCACCACCTTTGCAGCGTTCAAAGCACAATGACAATCCTACCTGTCGGCTTAGCCGGGGCAGCTTTTACCGCGGCATGCGGCGGGTACCTGCAAGTGGGGCCCGTCCCAAGAGCCAGCAGCCAGCCTCCGCCGCTCGGCCATCAGTGCGTATCCAGACTCTGCCCGGGGAGTATCGCTCGGTGTGCCCCATCGTACCCGAATTACGTCACAACAACCCCTTCGTCTTCAACCCCCGCCCCCACGTGACCGTTGTGCTTCGCCCCAGTGGTTTCAGGGTCAGCGACCCCCCGTGAATTAAACTACCCCCGTGATTCGGACAACCCCCCCACCCCTGTTGTGTGCTTTCGCGTGTGTTTAATTAGTGCGTGGCCGAAACTTTCGGCTGGAATTTTGGAGTGCCCGAAACGAAGTGGAATACTTGGAGTTGGTGGAATATGAAGTGATTTGTGGTGTTGGTGTGTTTTTTCTAACGCATGGATCGCCTACTTGTTGCGCTTTTTTTGTCGTAGCGCATGTCTGGAAGGATTTGATCAACAAGTGAGTGTTTTAATTTGGCTCTGTGTTCGTTATTGTCTACTGGGAAAGCACCCTTACTCCGCAAAAACTTAAGATGTAATTATTGATGCCATGTCGAAGAGCAGATTGCAACGAACATTTTAGAATACAAAAACGTTCGGAGATGTCGAATTATAACCGGAATAATGTACTTTAAAGTTTTTATTTTGGAAATTGTAATTCCCAAAAAAAATACTTTAAAGACTGTAATTTAGCATCATTAACGCACAAAACTCGTGAATAATGGTAAACATTCTTGGTCTCATTTGGCAAACATCCAGAGTTTAGCCACCCATGACTGTTCAGTGTTGGCTTAAATATTATGGATCATAGATTTTGACCAAATTTGACAAAAATTGCCCGCTGTGAATTTTGCCACTGTGGATTAAGGTTTCTTTTTTCATGAACGGCCATAGATAGAAATATTTATGATGAGAAGAACTATTTGCCTAGGGTTTGCATGCAACATAGTTCCTTTTAGAAAAAATGCGTCCATATAGATTTAGAGGTCTGCGTCTGAAATTTTGTTATGCTGGAATCACGCAAACCCGAAAATTAGCGCGAGTTCAGGGTTGGACAAAAAATTAAATGAGCTGATGTAAGAGGCTAAAAGTTAAAACACATATGTAAGTATGAAATACTGGGTCGCACATTTAAATGTGCCAGGCTTAATTCAAAGATTTCTTTTTGTGGGCTTTTGGAGGAAAATGAACCGATCCAAATGATTTACAAAGGACATTACGACATAATATCGAATGTTCTCATTTTGTATTAAAGTTTCTCCTGCTTCATATTTTCATATACCTCTCTTTTCAAATGTCCGCGCGAACTTAAATATTCGTTAATGAGAGAATCAGAAAAATAAGCAATGTTCTCTAGGGATCAAAACTCATATGCAACGCCACCAAGTCTCAAAACTTTTTTTCATAGTCATAAACTTCCTCAGTTTTAACAGATTTATTTAGCCGGGCAACTGTAGGACCACATCGTGTCATCTTTCTTTTTGCATAAAAACGTGAATTATTTACAAAGTAATAGACAACTAAAACGGCTAAGGACTAAACATTCTAATATTTAAGAAGTTGATTTTGAAGATTCAATTTATAACAATAACAGGATAGGAAAAAAAATTAAATGAAAGCATAAGTAAACTAATTCTTAAAATTACGTAACAATAATAAATGTATTTTTCTATGTAGCTTTTGTGTCTATATTTGACTCCTCATGCAAATAAAATTAAGGCAAACTCAATGGGGATGTAATCTATGAACTGAAGGATATTGAAAACATGCTAAATATTGTATTCAATTGCTATACATGTATTTGGTTCTTACAATGTTTAGTTGCTTTTATGCAAGAATTGTTCAATTGTTACTCGCGGTAAACCGCGGTATAATGGAATGCTGCAAAATAGAACGCGACATTTTTAATGGTTTAAAATGTTATTTAATAATTTTAAAATCATTTTTATCCTCTTTCATACTGATTGTCGTTAATTTGCTTCAATATTATCTGACTTATTCCAAAATAACATGCAGATACATAAAATAATTTAAAAAAAAACACGTCACTTTCGAAAAAAATGTATATTTTATTATTAATCTAATCATTCGTTCCGATAACTTCATTCAATATAATACACCTACCGCTCGGCAAATCAACAGATGAAGCAATAATCAAAGAAATAAAATAATAAAATAATAATTTAGAAAGAAAAAAATCGACAAATTACGAACTACAATACATCCCTCAAGTTCTCCCAAATTTTAGTAGTCTTTGACTCATCATTCACAACAAAAAAATCTCACCAGGATTTGCCGTCAAGAAAATTTCATCTGAAATTAAAATTTCTTGAATCAAACAGATTTCTGCTTAATGCAAATGAATTTCTTCCCAATATAAGCATATCGACGGTAAAACTATCAGACCACGTATCTCGGTTTGCGATGTCGTAGACTTCCTATTATACTTGATTTTTTACATGAAAAATCACTCAGCGTTAATTTTTGAAAACTTCCATGATTTTTCTTCTCCTTGCAAGGAAAACTCTGTGAAGACTTCGAGGAATGAAATAAATTTGTTCTCCACCAAAAAAATAAAAGGGAAGCAGAGATTTTTAAACACCGCAAACGAGACATTTTGTCTATTAGTTTCACCGAATATATTCTAGTATATTCTTCTTGATTGAAATTTCTTCCGGCAGATTCAAGGATATTAATGTTTTATATAAAGTCAATGTTCCCAATGATGAATAATCTCTTTTAGCATAGTTCATTCGTGAAACCGTATTATTCCCAAATGGCTTTGCATTGGACTCACTGCAGTCTCTCAACTTTTAAACGTAGATCGACGGTGGAGCAGAGTGCGTTCATTTCCTTTTTCTCTCTATAAAATCCATTCGCTCAGTCGATAATAATAATTGTGAGAGGTGGAATGCGGTTGGAAACGACCCGTTAGAAGTCGTAATACTCCACGGGTGCATCAGAAGTTCAGAACGTCCTCATGCTCGAGGAAGAATAAAATGAAAGAACAAAAGGAAGTGCGTCATGGGAATTGAATGAATGAGTCAGTTCGTTAAAAAAAACTCGTCATTAAGTTTTAACATTTTTATCGATCCTATAAAGGTTATCTGAGAAGCTGCTTTAAAGATAATAATTTTTCACCTAAGTATTTGGAATTTGTTCGGTTCACCGACGAGAATTTTCCTATTCCAACATGCGAGGATAGCAAAAGTGTAAAGATCCATCCTAGTCCCTTTTGGAACCATTTTTTTGTATAATTAATTTAAAATTGTTCAATGATCTCGAATATTTTCTACTGAAGTTGCAAGAGGTCACTTTGAGCGGTTCAACCACTTCCTTTTTTCTCATACAGGTCTTTAACTCATGAATGGTTTCTAGGATTTCAGAACTTCCTCATTTATGTTGAATACATCCCACATAAGTTTTGAACTTTTTGAACTACTTTCTTCACCTTTCGTTAAAGTCTTTCGCTCACGAGGAGTTCTTAGGATTTCAGAACTTCTTCATTTATGTTGAATACATCCCACTTAAGTTTTGAACTTTTTGAACTACTTTCTTCACCTTTCGTTAAAGTCTCTCGCCCACGAGGAGTCCTTAGTATTTCAGATATTATTCAATACTTCCCATGTGAGTTCCAAATTTACTGAAGTAATTTTGAGTGATGTAACTTCTTTCTTAAACAACTTGAACAGCGGGTAACAAGACTTTATTTCACACAAATCACGCACCACAAAAAGTTTCCGCTCACTCATTTCGCTTCTCTCTTATAAGTATAGGTATACAGACATTTCGTTAAAGATTTTTACTCATGAAGAGTTTCTAAGATTTTAAGACATCACTAAGTAACTAGTATTATTAGTATCTTGCAAAACGAAATAAATTAGATACTGCTAAATACTGATAAGAGGAAACTCACGTTAGGTGCAATGCTCACAAAGCTGCATATGGAATTTTTTGTTCGGTTCTTTTCCCCATGTTGTCCTCATATTTTCAGGTAAGCATTCTAAAAGTCACGGTAAAAGTACGAGTATAAATCAAAAAACAAAAATAATAGTATTGTTTTGAATATTAACTGAAATTTAAAGACGTCTCGTCGTATTGTTCTTGAATATAGCGCACACACTTTCGCCGACTCTCTCCAGAATTTTAAAATTTCGTAACTCCACTTTTTAAATTCACAGTAGCCTTTAAAACCCGTCGCAGCAAATAGTTCAAAAATGAATGACTGCAAGAATCATTTTAACTGAAGAAACGCATGCAGCATGTTAAAGCATACATACGTAAATTTTAAGGACTTTAAAAATTATAATTTAAATCATAATTTCAGTTCAGTTTTTCTTTTTATATTTTACGCTATGTGCTACGGATTCCGAAAGTTCATTGTTGCTCATGAGTGGTTCTTAAAATTTAAATCATAATTTCAATCCAGTTTTTCTTTTTCTATTTTACGCTATGTGCTACGGATTCCGAAAGTTCATTGTTGCTCATGAGTGGTTCTTAAAATTTAAATCATAATTTCAATCCAGTTTTTCTTTTTCTATTTTACGCTATGTGCTACGGATTCCGTAAGTTCATTGTCATTGTTTTTAGAGTCCACGATACTTTTACGCACTTTTAGACTGTGACAAAGGATCCTGCTTCTTGCATATACTTGACGTGTAAAAGTGACGTCGACCATTTTTGGTCGCAGTATAGAAGTGAAGTCTAGAAGTCACTTACTTGGTGAGAACTCCAAGTACAATCAAATAATCCTAACGATTTGAAGAATGCGTATCAATACTTTTCTGCACCATTAAAAATAGTTTTTATCATAAAAAAACACACATGTATTTATAGGAAAATCCGCTGAATGCAGAAAAAGCGAAACAGGATTATCTTGCTTGAAATTATTAATGATGATTTTTTCATCGGAGGAAATCTTATTTGTACCGTATTTCTGTATTCTTTATACTTTTTAAAATCCTCGTGCAATCTTTTTGGGAGATAATGAATTTATGACAAAATCGCAAGGGTATTTCTTCCGGAGAAAGGTTTGATCCTCTTTTAAATAATGCAACAATAATTTAAACGGTGGCAAGATGGCTGCTTTGAATATCTTTCGACGCTGAACGGAAAATTTTAAGTTTTGAGAACACCAGCAAACGCCCTTCGTTTATAAGTGCCCTTCCATTCCTGTTCCGATCGAGGGGGCATAAAGAGATGAACAGTTTCTTATTCCGCATTTAATCAGAATTTACATCGCAGACCAGGGAATGCGGTGTCAATTTGGGGTACACTCTCCAACTTTAAAATTGAATATGGACGCAAAGAGACCAATTTCTGTTCAAAAATTGGCAACAAGCGGCAGAATGAATAATAATCTGTCTGCTCATTTATTAGGGATTTATATTGAAGGATCAGCTGTGACTCTCAATCGGAATATTCGACCAAAAATCGAAAAAAGGAGAAAGGAAATCGTGAATAATTGCGCCGAGATATTTCGGCGTGGAATATTGTAGCGAGAATACAATTCGTAAAGTGGCTTCGTACGGAGTTTCTCTTCTTTTTCTTCTTCTTTTCTTGAGCTTTTCGCCATTTGCATGGGTGGGGCCACACGACGAGGACCAGGCACTGGAAAGAGACATGAGTCATTTCACTTGCGGTCTGCGGTTTTGTCAAGTTTGTGATTGGACACCTGATAATCCTTGACCCCTCCTATTTCGTCATTGTTTTTCACATTGGATTTTATGACGCTGCACCTTAGACATTCAATGACTTAATATTAGTATTTCTAAGGAAAGTATCGCATTATCAAAGCATAATTTTCGAAGAAGAATTGAAAATAAACTCTTCTTTCCGATGGAAATGTGCTCCGTGCGGCATAATAGATTCTTGGAATTTTTACATTCCTTGAGAGAAATTTTCGTATCACCACATGCTGCTCGCGGAAAGTTGCAGTTTTTAGCGATTTGGGTACACAACAAACACTTTCCTTTTTTTCTTCTTTTTTGCAGTTTATTCGGCTTCTATTCCTGTTTATTTGGTAACTTAGGAATCTACAGCCATCTATAGACATGAGTTTTTAACATAGAGATTATTTTATTGTCAGTAGACATCAGGGATATTTTGGCACCAAATTTTAAAGGGAAAATCTGGCCCAAAAAGGCGACATTTTCTTCAATAGGTACAAGGTACAACCCCCTTGCGAAATTATTATTCCCCCAGGATGCCCAAAAAAACAGTTTAAGCGTTTGTATAAAACAGGATCTCCTCCCCCATGGAGATCTGTTAAAATAACTCTCTCTATGAATCAAAGAAGGAATTCCGAAAATGGTATTTTATAGACTTAAATTATTTGCTGCTTGAAGTATTAAGTTTCCAGATTGTTCTTCGATTTTTCAACTCTTTAACTTTGGTTTTGGCACCTCACTGCCATTCTACATATGTGAAACAACGTTAATTATTGCACATTCGCGGCTTTCAATTTTATACAAAAAGAGTCGAATTTTACTGTTGTAGCTAAATCAGTAATCTCACCTTAATGAGATCAGATGGCTGTTGATGGAAACTCGATTTTGAAAATTTCAGCGTCACGGCTCTCTTCAGTAACACGGCAGTGTAAATAGCTAGTCTGCCGTGCTAAGGAAGAACGCCGCAAGAACATCCGGGAGTCGCTAAATTTCCCCTGATAAAACCTGTATTTTTGACAATATTCACGAATGTTTTTTCTTGAAATTTTCAGATTTAATAGATCAAATCGTGTACAAAATTGTCTGAAAATTTGAGAAAATAATATTCACAATTTTCCAAGTAATGTAGCTTTTTATCGGAGGAAATTTGGCAACATCTGAAGACTCATACGGCGTTCTTCCCTAACATGGCAGTAGTCAGTGCTACATAACTTTTATCTTTGTATGAATTTGCCTATTTTTCCTTGCTGGTAATATTATGAATGATTTCACCGCGATAATTAGATGTCACGATGACATGAATTTTTGATGAAGGGTAATAATAATTGTCAGTCTTTCAAAGTTTTTGTCTCGTGGTTAGGTGGTGCAGCTGTTGTCAAGATGAGAAAGATTTAATCAATCTTTTTTCTGTCCCGTGAATTGCGTCTGTTGCATAGATTGACGAACTTAATCCTTATATCAATTACATGCAAAGGCAGGGGAATGTGGCTTTGTATAAAAAGCTCGCATCGTTTTAAAGGACAAGTCTCGAAACCACCCCCTCATCTGCCTAGAGCGTCCAAGTATAGAGGGTAGAAAGAGGTATATGCATCGATGCCAAATTATATCACATAATTGGAACGGAAGGATTTAGGATTCTAGTAAGCACGGACAAATCGGTCAGATTCAACTGGGCCCGTTTATCAGAGCTCACTGTTCAGTTATAATTACTGATTTTGTTATTCCTAGAATTCTAGTTGACTCATCTGAAGATTCTTCAAAAGCTAAATCGCGATACATTCATTACAAGTTTTTATGAATTATATTCGGTGATAAATTATTAAAATTCCACACAGGGAAATATTTATGAGGTTTTTGGCTGATATGTTTAATAGTCATTACTAGGGCTACGTGGCCCAACCTCCAGACGGCTTCTGGCGCACCGTGAAAAAATTTCACAGAGCGGGCCCATTTCCTACATCGCTGCCAACCGAAGAAAATCAATGCGGATCCGAAGTTTTATACGTGCTTTTATAATTTTTGATCAGTGTACCTACTCTCGCAATTTACTACTTGAAAATTTATAGCACTTGATAATGCGAGTTCATGAGTTTGTTGCCCTTTCGGGCCCCAATGGCTGACCAAACATGACCTGATCAAACCTAAAATTTTTGAGTTGCCCATACTCTCCCTGTAAAGGCACTCTAGTACGGTCGTTCAAATTTCCCCCAAAAATTCTGCTCACCACGCTCCACCTCGCGTTAAATCAACAACGACCCCGTTGATTTCTTTCTCCGGGCATAAAGCCGGCAACATCCCCCGCGAGTTAAAAAATTACCAGCGCCGGGTAGATTTTTCGTTTAATCCCTGGGCATTTAAATTTTATCCGGGCCGGGCGAGGTCGACCCGTCGGCGCCCGTTAATCCCTTCCAACTCCTCTCAACAGTGTCTTTGCGGTGTCAAGATTTGTTAATATGTAAATTGATTGGAGCGCACGGAGGGGACGAAAGGGATGCGTTCCGCTGTGGGAATCCACCCTCGCTTTGGCGGTGGTGTTCGTTCGGATAGGGGTGCGCTTTCGGTCGCAATTGTCTTCTCACCTTGCGTAGGTGGGTGTCTTGTCCTCGGCGGTTCGGGGCGGCCGGGCTCTTTTGTTACTTGGCGAATGAGTTGGCGTTCGTTTTTTTAAACGGGGCTAGATGGAAGGGTTGTGGAACGGGACAAATTACGATGCTGCCGAACGCTGAGAAAAAAAAGTTTGGTCCTACGAACCGTGATTGTGGTCTTCTATGCTGCTGTGCCAAGTAAAAACGTGTTATAACCCATGTATATACCCATAAAATGGAGATGTTGCATGTTTGAGGAATTTGCGATTTGACAGTTGATTCTTAAGTAAAAGTTCGCGAGAAACACGATGGTGCCACTGGTTTTCTCTGAAATCAACTCCCAAGCTCAGAAAAAGCTCTCAAGTTGAGGCCAAAATGGAGGGGATATCCCACGCTATCCTGAGAGTCCACCTCTACATCAAGACAAACTCTCCATGCAAAGATATGGCGCAAATACATTGACAGGGCTGCCACTTTATTTGGGGACTCCAAAACTGAAAACAAGGCAACCCTGCTAATGTATTTGCTCCCTATCTTTGCATGGAGAGTTTGTCTTGATGTAGAGGTGGACTCTCAGGATAGCGTGGGATATCCCCTCCATTTTTGCCTCAACTTGAGAGCTTTTTTTGAGCTTGGGAGTTGATTTCAGAGAAAACCTGTGGCACCATCGTGGTTTCTCGCGAACTTTTACATAAGAATCAACAGTCAAATCGCAAATTCCTCACACATGCAACATCTCCGTTTTTCCCAGTGAATTAAGTTTTTTCGAAAGAAATTTGGCAGCGCCTAGAGGCTCATACGGCGTTCTTCCTTAGCACGGACGGTACTGCAATCTGGAAGTTTAATCCTGGAAACACCCTGCATAGCTACGTCACCCGTCATGCTCAATCTCACTCATGGTCCTCAATAAGAAAATTCGTGTTATCCTTCCAAAGGGTCAGAACGAAGGCACACATGGACGAAGAAGCAGTGCCTTTCGCCGCCGCAACGCTACGGTGTCGAAACCTGGCCAAGCTTTCTGGAAACTCTAATGGGCACTGATTGTTGAGCAACGATTTCAAGATTGTTTGCCGATAAAAGAGTAATTATCTCATCAATTTCATTTGACGGCGATGCGACCGCCGCCTGGCCGCGCGCGAACGCGGGAATGCGCCCCGACGTTGCCAACTCGGGCCGAAAAACCCAAATTACCCCTGTGGAATTCAAATTTTTCATGGAAATTTGACGGCTCCACTGTCATGAACGGACGCACGCAGCGCCACTTGTTCGCCTCAAGTAAAGGCTGATCGATTCGATGTCGCGAGATCTCGCGCGAAAATCAGGTTATTTTATGGTAACTTTATGGCTTTTAATTTTATTTTTATGGGTTCGTTGGCAGCGCTGGATCGATTTCTCCTCGTATCGTCAAATCAGAGCGATTGTCGGGTAGCTGGTTGGCAGGCCGCGAATCGCTGCAAAATTACCGTAGAAGAGTGGTGTTTTTAATCAATCCTTTGTGTCGGTCGAGACGATTTCTACGCGGTCATGAGTGATGTCGGTGCAGGACTCCAGGACTCACTTCTGAGAGAGGAAAACATCATGCTTGATCGAAGTTCATCTCGAGGGTCGAACTGAACTGGACCAAGTTTATCAGGAACTTGCCAAGTTGCTAATTGAAGTCGCATTTTGGGGGCAAATGAGTCAAGAGTGGTTTTGAATTTAATTGAGTCGAATTTTTTTCATAAGTTCAGAGTTGAGAAAAAGCTATTTTAAACCTGGAGGTAGCTGTTAAATTTTGCCTTAAACATGCACTGCAAAAAAAAAAACACATTGGATCTAGAGTCCAGATCTCTTGAAAACATTGACAAGAAAAAGGCCTCTTGATTCAATCAGATTTAAGCTTAAATCAAAAGGAAATCCGCTCAAATTCAGAGGCTTGGTTCTTCATTTAAGCTTAAATCTGATTGAATCAAGAGTATTTTTTCTTGTCGATGTTTTTAAGAGTCTGGACTATAGATCCAATGTGTTTTTTTTTCCCCAGTGTGGACCCAAGAGAAGGAACACTGCCGTGCTAGGGAAAAACGCCATATGAAAATTCGAGAGTTCTCAAATTTCCCTTGATAAAACATGTAGTTTTGAACACATTCAGGCATATATTTCCTTGAAATTTTCAGATAAATTAGATTAAATTGCATACAATACCATACGAAATTTTTTGAAAAAAATCTGATTAAAATTGAATCAGTGAGAACGAAAACACACACCTACTCGGTAACTCGAAAGTTTTCGATTTTTATTCAAGACATTCATTTTTCATAAAGGTCATTGAAGTTAGCGCATCTGCATACCTTGGAGCCTTTAAAGGTGTCTTAAGTACTCGTCTTTCCGGCACCAAAAATCTTTTTCTGAGACTAAATTCTTAACCTACTGTGCGCAGTGGTGTGTTGCGTCTTGATTATTTTGATTCTTTCGAGTTGGTGTCTTTTAGCTCTCACTGATTCAATTTAAGGTGATTCGATGGACGCCATATTTTGTGTCAGAACGGCATGCGATATATCGCATCAATTGGTTCCATTTTTTCAGCTACTCGTCATTTTTCTCCAATTTTGAGATCGCAATTCTGTTGTCAGGAGACTAAAGCACTCACTTACCAATTTTAACAAAGAAATTCAACGTAATAAAGGCGTGGTTTTTTCAGAGAGAAAACATCGCATTCGATACTGATATCGAAACTGCACTCGAATGCGATATTTTCTCTCTGAAAAAACCACGCCTTTATTACGTTGAATTTCTTTGTTAAAATTGGTAAGTGAGTGCTTTAGTCTCCTGACAACAGAATTGCGATCTCAAAATTGGAGAAAAATGACGAGTAGCTGAAAAAATGGAACCAATTGATGCGATTTATCGCATGCCGTTCTGACACAAAATATGGCGTCCATCGAATCACCTTAAGTCATCATTGCACCAACATACTACGAGCTACCGTATCGTGCCGTACCGAGATCCGTTTACTGGGGCCGTAGGGAAGAAATACGACAACCCGCAACCTCGTAACTCTCACAGAACAAACGGGTTGGACATCAGTCCGAACGGGATCGCATTGAATGAACGCAGTCCGGCTGGAAGCATATCCGAACTTACTTAAACATTTACGGTACCAATTAATAAACTTCAAAAGCGATGGACTTATGAGTCGAAACAAATTTGCTAGCCAGCCCGAAAGAAGGCCGGCGGAGCCGTATTGTACGGGAGCAGAGAAGAGAGTCGGAGAGAGAGAAGGGAGAAAAAAGTAAAGTTTAAAAGTAACCTCCAGGGTTGCCTGGTTTTATTTAATTCATAGAATTTTCCTCACCTTCTGAATTCTATGATTCCTCCCTTAGATTTTCAACTTTTCTTGTGTCCTTCCTTTGTGTCTTTTCGTGTGTCTCTCAAAATAATATGTTAATTTCATTTGGAAGATCTTGTAGGTTCCTTACTAATCAATCGTTTCAGTTACCGAACCAATTAGATGAAACATTTTGAATTCCAATCATATTTCAATTTTTCCTATCCCTTAATGTTCACACTTTTGTAGGAGGGATTCATCGGATAAGTGAAAATAAAATTATTCCTAGTGTGCCTAGTGCATTTGATAGTAAGGGGTTTATTTCGTCGGAATTACCGTATACTTTTCGCAGATTTCCCTCATATTGAGCTCGCCCACTCGGGAGAGCTCTTTGCGATCGATTTCTTTTAGCATTGGTAGTGTCCGTGGCGACAAATGGATGGTTCTCGTTGCCGTCGGAGGAACGGCCAAAATCCCATTGATTTCAAGGTCTAAAAGTTGAATTTTCGCGGGTTACAGTTTTCCTCCGTCGAACATTTCCGTTCCCTCATTCAACTGAGGATTAATTGTTCCTCGTTTGCTACACTAGAGAGCAGCACTTTCCGGTGGCCGAGCAGACTTGACTCACACCAACACGAATTTGTTTGTGTATGTGTTCACCTTTATGCTAAATTATTTATATGTATTATTTTCCGTTCACATTTTCAAAAACTGAAGTCCTATTTTTTTGCTGTTCCGTTGCGATAAAATTATCAGCTGACTGCTATCTCTATGCTATCTTATTAGAGAATCTTCCAGTTTCCTCGGTTACAGAGTGTAATGGAAAATCCTTCTTTTCCGATGAGACAGTGACATCCTGAATTTTTCTATTTCCGATAAAATGAAGAGACGCTCTACAAACCAGGTACTGCTTTTTGAACTCATTTATTTTCTTCCTATTTTTTACGAAGTACTATACTTACTTTCCAGATAAATCTTAATAATTTTGTGAAAGACGAAGAATAAATGTGATAGAATTTTACACATGATTGTCCGCAGGAAAAGAAGGTTTATAGTTTACAGATTCAAATTTACTTGTTATGTGAAAGACTCGTGTTGAGTTTTGTTGAAAAATTAGATTGTACAAGGTAATATGTACTCATATTAATGGGCTAGTTAAAAGCGGATTCAGCAATTTGGCAACACTGCCTTCCTTCCATTTAAACCTGTGTTGAATAATCGATTCTTGGCGGAGCACCTGGCCCCTCCTGGAATCGATACATTTACATATGTTTAAATGAGGAAAGAACAATGTTGCCAAATTTTTGGATCTGATAATGCGCTGGTCACAGAATTTTTGTTGATGTACGTTTTTTGCCGAGTTTTACATTTTATAACCAGAGCAAATATGCGTTACATTGACTAATAATGGGCCTGTTGCAAACTTTTGCTAGAGCAAAAATAAGAGTTGTTTCCTATAGATAATGCCTCAAAAATCACGATGAGCGCATCGGAAAACTCTGAAATGCACTCATAACTTCACAATCTGCGTAAGAAATTTGCGTTTTTTTGAGCTTCCCGCTTCAAAAACGATACTACGGCATAATAAAAAAAAAAAAAATAAATAAATAAATAAACTGAGTTTGTTGTTTATTTTATTTATTTTTTTATTTGCATATATACAGGTGGACGTGCATTATAATTTGATAAATTTGTGGAAACAACATCTAGCTGAATAAGGCATCAAAACTGTCAGGAACTGTGTCAGATAGTAATCAGAAACACCATGCCCCATGTACATCCACTAATAAAATTTATTGCCAATAATTGTCCTAGTTCATCTTTCCCTGTCAACTTTACAATAAATTTCGTTGTACCATTTTTCTATTGTATTTTGTCTTATCTCACTCTTATCTTCTGTTTTATTAATGATTCAGTTTATTTATTGCGGTGTGAAAAATTTGTCATGTTAATAGTTTCACGAAGGCGAGCTCTCCAACACAGTAGTGTTGGAACCAGCAGCTTGTTTTTTTTTATTGTTCCTATTATTTACGGACAGATTACGTAGTACTAAAGTGATCAACGATTGTCTATGTATTATCATTTGATGATCAAGAAAGGAAGGAAGGAACTTTTTTTTTTTTTTTTTTTTTTTTTTTTTTTTTTATTTTTTTTTTTTTTTTTTTTTTTTTTTTTTTTTTTTTTTTTTTTTCCTAGTGTTTTATAATGATAAAGAATGCACGTTTTTGTCACATTCTAAACCGTTGCCTACGAGGCAACGGTTACGGTAACGGTTTACATAGTTACGCGCCGTAACTATGATTCTGTGACGTCACACTAGTAGATGAAACTCGGCCGCAGTTTAACACGCCGTTCTTATGGCGAGAACGCTTGCCCGCGCGATGATTACTATTGCCGATATCTTTTTCAGGGTTGATCTGACGCAAAACTTCATAAGAACCTTTTCCGAAAGAGGATGATATTTCACTTTTAGAAAACTAACTAACCCACTTGTAACATTGTCTAAAAATCGGAGGAAATGAAAGCGTAATGCCTGAAAATCGTTACTCCCACTCAGATTCAAACGGGCCGCTCGCGCAACTTCGTGCCGATCGAGGGCCACTCTGATTGGTCCACGCAGCGACTGCCTCACTCATTGATGCACCGATGACCTGGAGATGCTTGTTGTTTTCGCGTAAATATCTGCTAGCTTGACGTCACACAAACTGACTAGTTACGGCCTATAATTGATCTAATCTATAATTGAGTCCTGAATTGACTGATTTCCTAGCATCGAGTTTTTGTTTATCTTATTTTATGGCGTTTTAGTAGTCACGCCGTGAAAATTCATCGATATATATTTGTATAATCCTAAAGATTGATACCGTCGTAATGCCACAGATAAAATCAATATTTCTGAAGTTCGATTGCTCATTGCGCACTATGTTTCTCATTCGTTAGCAATTGTAATGACTGAGTCATTTAGATATTCTCCTTTTCATAAATATGTTTATCTTTCAAGAAAGAAAGAAAAAAACCAACGGCTAGACGAAGGTCAATTAATTCCAACTTCAAAAAAAATATCCGCACCGCCTGGCAACAGCGCGTGGAAGCAGCCCTAAGAGCCGGCTCAGGTATTATGCAAATTAGATTTATTTTATTTTTTTAAGTCGGGCTCCTTGCACAGTGGAGCATCTCGTAAGAGCAAATAAATGTCCCTTTTTGTGATGTGGCCCTTCGGACTGAAATCTGAAGGGGTTTTCGACTGAATAAATAATCAGTGATTGTCAAAGGAGACTCTTTTTTTCCTTTCCTCTTTTTTTTGTAATGCATTAATAGCATATGTTATTTGCTCGGTCATGTTTCCACAGTGGCTCTGCTCTTTTCTTTGAGCTGCTCATCCCTGGTGTCTTTGCCCCTTCATTCCCGACAAATGCCACCAATTATGCACGTCGCCGTCCTCCTCCCACCCACCCCCGCACCCCCGTCTCCGCCCTCTTGTTTTTGTTTTATGGAAAAACAAACCCTTCCTCATTTTGCGGGCCTCCCTCGTCCCGCCCTTTTCTCAAAGGCTTTGACGAGCTTCAGAGTTGGAAAGCTAGCCCCGAGTTCTAAACCGTAAGCGGCTAAGTCTCAATTGGATTGTTTGTTTTTATAAAAATACTCATGACCTTTGGAAGTCATGATAGACTTAGAAATTCGGTCTTTTCGATGAAAATTTTTGTCACCTCACATTTTTCATGAAAATCGTCTCTGAGGTTATTTATTTGACGGTTCTCATCTCATTTACTTTCAGACGAGCCTAAGTGCCGAACTTTTTTTATTCAGGGTCGTTCGAGTCAGTGGCGTGGCGTGCTTTGCGATATATCGATTGATCGGCCATTCGAACCTATGGAAAAGTGTCGATAAACAGGGTGTTCGCAGCGAACACCTTAAGATTCGATTATTTACCGCAGCTTCAAATGGGGAAAAAACGATAGATCGCAAAGCACGCCACGCCACTGATTCGCACGACCATGAATAAAAAAAAGTTCGGCACTTAGGCTCTTCTCAAAGTAAATGAGATGAGAACCGTCAAATAAATAACCTCAGGGACGATTTTAATGAAAAATGTGAGGTGACAAAAAAATTGAAAAGACCGAATTTTGGTTTCTGTCACTCGGTTTATTCCTTACTGCGTAGAGTCAGGACCAGTCATTGCGTGAAGTCATTTTTTAGTTTCATACCCAAACATGAATAGAAAAGAAGAAAAAAAATCTTTAAATCCTCGAGGTCACCTGAAACATTAACAGTTTATGATGTTCCTTCGTTGAAACGTGTTCGGAGGTCATCTCTTCAGAAATCAAAGCTTTTCTCAAAGCTTTTCTCCCATTGCTTTTAAAACAATGGCAAAGGAAAATTATATCGGCAATTTGCATACAATTTGAAGTGGTATCTTGAAATCCCTAAACAAGCGAAAATTAAGTGTTCCTAAATTTGCGCATATTCGTTTATCTATCATTGCTTAGCGAGTACATGATCAAAATTCACTAACCAAATGTTTTTATTTCTGTTGCAGGTGAGTGTGTTAACCAATCAGTTAAAAGCTTTTTCCGGGTATGAGTAAGTATATAAATATTATAATATTTTGTACTCATAACAATCAGAAATCTATCACATAAAACCCGTTCCCTCACATTTACTCAATTGACTTTTGAGGCTATGTTTACAAGTTGAACCAATCGATATCGATACAGTCGCACCTGTTTGAAGTACCGAGTACGATCTATTTTGACATCAATTTCAAAATTCAACTGCTTCTCGTACTTTATGAAAGCACGCAAAAAAATCGTATTCGGTATATCAAAAAGATGAGATTGTATCGATATCGATTGGTTCAGCATGTAAAACAATCCTCAAAAGTCAATTTAGAAACCTGAAGGAACGGGTCTTTTCTGCTAGATTTTTCACTCTTTTGAGTACCAAATGACCATGAAAAGCGAAATTGTTAGGAATTTGCTCATTTTCAGCTTTTCCAACTCAAATCCAGAGACAAGAGACCATCCACTAATATCTTTGCAATGGTGGAAGCTTTTACTTTCGGGACTTCAGCATTCTACTGTTAATTACCTACATGGTTGATGTTCAACAACTTGTTGGCAGTTTCGTTTAGCAAACAAGCTGAAGTTTGGGTAACTTGTTTGGCTAATGACGTCACCCAAAGCTCATCATCCACCATGTAGATAGGTCAACAGCCGGAATTAGGGTGATGCCTGTTGCTCCCGTATAATTCTCCATAAGGAATTGCTGAATTCTTGAAAGCAAAAGCTTCTACCTGTCGCCAAGAAGCCAGTGGAGGGTCTCTATCTCTTGTCTCTGCTTCAATCCTACAATTTTTGTTTGAGGTTATGTTATTTTGCTTTGAACCAATCGATACATCGAACCACTATCGAATACGATCCATTTCGGTTCACAGTCCCTTTCACCAATCCCGATTCAATCGTCAATCCGGCATACAGCCGTGCTAAGGAAGAACGCCGTATGAACTTTCGAGAGTTGCCAAATTTCCCTTGATAAAACATGTATTTTTGACAAAATTTATGCATATTTTTCCTTCCAATTTTCAGATATTTTAGATTAAATTGCGTACAAAATCGTTTGAAAATTTTGGAAAATAATATTCACAATTTTCCTAGTAAATGTGGTTTTTATTGGAGGAAACTTGGCAGCGTCTGAGGGCTCATACGACGTTCTTCCTTAGCACGGCAGTATGGATGAAATGGACGTATTTCTATCAAACGGAACTATGTGCATTGTGACGTGAGTCCTGTAATGCATGTATTCTTACGAGCCTCAGGGCTCATGTCTTAATGCACATAGTTCCGTTCGGCAGAAATACATCCAAATGAAATGAAGCTGCACGAACGGTTAGCTCTGCTCGTACGGTAGTGCACATGCGCGCGCGCGGCTGTAGCGATTTCGGCCGTCGCCGAGCATGGCGAACAATACAGACATGGCAGTGTCGTGTTCCGGGTCTAATTCACTTTGCATAGTACAACTCCCCGCCCGGAATTAAACCTTTAATTATTTTATTGGGGCTCCGGGTCGACGATCCGCGGTCCGGCTGGAGCGGGATTAATTAACGGCCGAAACTGATCTTCGCCAAACAACGGAACGTTCGCTCCGAGGAACAACGCCTTATCAGTCTTCCGATGCTGCCTAATTTCCTTTCATGAAACCGCATTTTTTATTTATTTACGTTTTTGGACCGAGTTCATCAGAAAGGAACCAACCCAGGTGGGCACGATCAAAATCGACAATTTTTTGATTGGAAATTGCCGCTTCGGGAGGTCATACTGGATGAAAAAATAAGAGTTTTTGGTCCGTAGAACCACTCTCAAATCCGTGCAGGATCCAAGATGGCGGCCGAGCGCTTTTTTGAGCGCTAATTAAGTTGAAACTGAGAAAAAGAGGTTTGAAGTTTTTATTCCTCCAAAAGACTCAAAGTTGGAGTCATAAGAAACTTTCTTGTACGGATATATTTCCAAAGTTATAGGAACCGTTAAATTTCGATTGTGATTCGTTGAAACTGTCATTTTATGACACTCTGCGGGCTGGTTGCTGAAGTTCATAGACTAAACCATAGACAAAAAAGACAGAAGAAATATGGAGGGATCCTATTCGTGGAAGCAGTTGTTTGCAATGGAAGAAGAAGATAGATAAGAGACCAACTAACAGCAAACCACGAGAAATCTGACAGTTAGTCTATAATTTTCTCCCTTAGTCTATTGGAACCAAGCACTTCCACCCAGGATTGCTCGTTCCATGTTCCCTATGTCCTCTTTGTCTATTGCTTTGTCTATCAATTTAAACAATCAGCCCGCTGTTCTGGATCTCTTTTCACATTCCGTTTGTACAATATAAAGCACGCAGAACTTTCTATGGGTATTAAGATCTGTTTAGGGAACAGCTTTGACGGCTCCTCGTCCTTCAGGATCATTCGGAAGCAAGCTGTAGTCAAAAAATCAAAACTAGCAGGCCTTTAACTAATCCAAGTCCTGCTGAGCATGCATACTGACCAAATCGGGCCAAAATAAGGCCGATTTTGGTATGGGATACAGGTTGTCTCGTAGTTTTCCTGTGTCGCGCTGAGAGGACGCTCGGACACTCGGGTCTCTGCCCGGTTAATTGCGCCAAGGCCGCGCGCGAACCTCGCACAATGGATCAACTTAATCGGAGAAGTCGGACAAAATTTGGAAAGTTTAAACGCTCATAACTCCGTTTATACAAAACATTGAGGTTATAAAAGTGACTCTATTGGCTTCCTAGTGAAATTTCTCGCTAGAGGCACCCCTTAAAATTTAAAATGTGACGAAAGAAACATCAGAATTTGTAATTTTAGTCGAAAATTTCATGTCCGACCCCTCGCATTGACTCGATCCACTGTGCCCCGGTGGCATGTGACGAAATCACTGCGCCCCAATCGAATAATTTATATTATTTTACGCCGCTATTAGTTACCGATTATCCTCCGTTTATTTATGAGTATCTACAGCTATCTATCAGTGTATTTATTTATGTAAATCTTTGACGATTAGGCGGTCGTGCCGTGACACACTGCGGAAGAGTGAGGTTGCCAAATTTATACCTGTTTTTTTAGACATATCCCTCGCTCTGAAACTCCTGTCGGCTTATTTAAGGAAATAAGGAAGTGCTCCCATTACCCGGAACTCTAGTTCTGAATTCCGGAACTTTAGAGATTTTCCGGAATTTTCCCCGGAACTTTTTTTTTTTTTTTTTTTTTTGAGAGCTTGCGCACTCTAGGTATAGTTCATTGGCCTTAGTCGTGTAGACAAACAGCCACCGCTAAATGATGGGAAGATTACAACAACAGTAGAAACAGAAGTACAAAGGAAGAAACGAAGGAAGAAACGAAGAGAAACATCCATGCCACTCCACGGTGACAAGATCTGAGACCATCAAATCTTGCCACCGAGGCCGGGATTCGAACCCGGGACATCTAGGTCTGTGATCAGTTGCGCTAACCACTGGACCAACCGATGTCAGCCCCGGAACTTTTGAACTTCTCGAAATATTCCGGATCTTTTACATTTTCCGGAACTTTTGAAAAAGTCTATAAGGAATCCGGGAAATTTTGACGGGAGTGGGAGAAAGCGGAACGTCGAGCTGATTTTCTGAAATTTGATCTAGGACTAAGTCGGAAATTTTTAACCAGCGATTAATCGATGATAAATAATAACTAAAAATTGGACGGATCTTTAATGATCGACGAATTAATCGGATCGAAAGTCGTTCGATCGTTCCAAACTCTACGGAGGAGCAACGTTATGAGGAGTAAAAAGGGCGCCACCGGACCAATTTTCCGGCCATAAAAAGTTTATTAAACGCTCGACTACAGCTGAGGCTATGGCAACATGCGCGGGGAGAGCTTTTAAATTAGAAGGAGGCCATCAATTATATCGACTGGATCCACGCTCATAAATTTCGAGCGGCGACCCCGACGCTCGGAAAAGTGTGATTTTACGACGCGGAGCGAGCGAGACGACCGAGCGCTTCGCCGCGCGTCCGAGAGAGACGGGCGACCGCGGGACAGGTTACGTTTGACACGCCGAGGTAACAAGTGGAACCGACTCCTTGTTCGGAGGTGACAATGCGCTGAAAAAAGGCATTTTTCGGAATTAACTGCCCGCGTTAGCAGTGCTAATGTCTCGGTCGCGCTCGTAAATTACAACGAGAGTCACGAAAAAATTGGTCCGGGTGACGGGCGGCCTAATGGGGCGCTGTAGTCGGTGGCGCCCCGCGGGGGCAGATTGAGGGGGGGCGAGGGGGGTGTGGGGGACGAGGGGGCCGGAAATCTCGGGGGCGACGGTCGGTTAACGGTCGGCGGGATTCGAGTTGCGGATAAGACGAGACGTGATAACCCGCTGGATGATTTTTAATTTGATTCAGGTTGATTTCGTTTCTTTGGTCAAGATCGCGAATAACCCGTTCCAACGGGCTGATTATTGAAAATGATAGACAAAGCCATAGACAAAGAAAACAAAAGTGATTTGGAGGGGTCCTATTGGTGGAAGCGGGTGGTTCTAATGGACAAAGGAGGTAGGTAATAGACTAACTAACGGCAACCCATCAGAGACCCGACTGTTAGTCTATCATTTTCACCCTTTGTCAATAGGAACCACCCATTTCAACCGATAGGAGCGCCCCATACTCCCTGTCTTCTTTATCTATAGCCCTGTCTATCAAATTCAATAATCAGCTCGCAGACGCTCAAACTGGAGGTTCAGTCCGGAGGCATCGATGCAAGTGTTGACTGTTGAACTTCAAAGGCCCGCAAAATGTGTGTTAGTTTGTGCCTCACTTTCAATATTAACCGAAAGTAACAGAGGAACACAAATATTTTCATCAGTGCAGGAGTTTTCATTCCGTAATCCAGATATGCCGCAAAAAATTGGCAGCGCACCCAAGAAGCACATTATCCGGATACGAGGTAGAGTAGAGTCCCTTCATACTGAGAGCAAGACAATGCGGATCCAATTCTGATTGGTTCCCGCATTTTAGGCCTTCATAGTGTCATAAACGGGCATAAAAATTACATTTTCACTAAGTGCAAAGGTTATGAACCGGAATGGATCGGGGAATCGGGAGTACGGCAAGGACCAAATATAACGAGAGAGGGAAGGGAGCAGAGACAAGAGACCCTCCACTGGCCCCCCAGCTACATGATCGATGATGAGCTTCGAATGTCGTCATGAGCCAAACAAGTTTGCCAAACTTCGGCCATTTTCGGCTTGTTTGCAAAACGAAACTGCCAACACGTTGTTGAACATCAACTATGTAGGTAAGTTAACAGTAGAATGCTGAAGTCCCGAAAGTAAAAGCTTCCACAATGGACAAGATACTAGTGGAGGGTCTCTTGTCTCTGGAAGGGAGACCGGAATTCGGGAATGAGTTGATCAAAGATTACAAAAAACGTTCGATTTGTGTAATGTTTGTTCCCGTTCGTGACATCCATCAGCCGCGTTGTCTCAACTCTCTCTGTAAAGGGACTCTAGTACGGGGGACAATACCGAAATCGTCGGGGGAAATATTTCACGCTCCCAGGGGGAGGGGGGAGGAGACGTGTTAACGGCCGGGCCCGAGGCGGGGTGGGGGGAGGGGAGGTGGGGGACAAGGTCACGTGGTTTGGGAATGAATCGCGGACGCGGGAAAGGCGCGAAGAGCAGGTGAACTTTTTGACACGGAGGATGAACATTGAACACGGAGCGGGGCCGGGCGGCGGGCACTTAACACGTTTCCGCTGCCACGGGGTTAAGTTATTGCTCGCGGAGGAGCCCCGGCCCGGCTCCGGCCGCGGCCTCAAAGCGCCCGGCCACGCGGCCAAACGCGTTGCCGAATCGCCCGCGGCCCGCCGAACACGAGCCAACTGCCCAAAATGCTCCCGGAATGGACCACTAGATAAGGTACGCATTTTAACCAACCCGATACATGTTTCTTCACCAGAATTTTCAAGTAGAACACGATTGGCGGAACGAATATTACTGAAACTAACCTATAACGAAGATATTAACGTTTTTATTTCACATTGGTTACAAGGAATTTGAACTGCCCGCTGACAAGAAACTTTAAGTTCTTGTCTATCTCTACGTGAGTCAAATCGCGCACTACAACGGTTTCAGCAAGCTTCTCAATCGAACAATGTTCATTTCCCACCATGTGTTGTTCAAACTACAAGCAATTTGCTATAACTGAGCCAAAGCGTCAAGATTGAGATTGCCAGATTTGTATATTGCTGAGACTGTCATGATAACGTTTAGTGCACGATATGAATCACGTAGAGCATTGACTTTTCGTGAGCGGGTAGTTTGAATTCACGCATCAAGAATCATTAAATATCTTCGTAAGGAGTCGAGATATCGGCATTATTCGTTGTGCGCATAGTGTTTTATGTGAACTTTTGGTTAAGAAAGAAGTATCACAATGCTGAAATTTGTACCTTGTCTAGTGGTCCATTGAGAAGAGAGCAGTGAGTGCAAAAATGAAGTTTTGAGAAAACGGGCCCAGAAGCTTCTGACCGGAACGTTTTATTGAAAGAAGCCTCCGTTCTTTCTCTTGTCAAATCAATGACATAAAGACGGAGTGCTCGTATCTAAATGCACGGGGAAGAAGTGAAGCCATTATGGCGCTGTGAATCCATGCGCGGGAAACGATTTGATTTGAACTTGTTCTCTTCATTTTTCCATATTTCTTCTTCAAATCTCATTTTAAATACCTAAAACGAACAAATAAATAAAGTTGGGATGGTGGATTTTTATGAAAAACCTATTTTGGCGCATGACTGGCGCTAAAATGAGCCAGGAATAAAGTTGAAATGGACCAGAAGACGAAGTAAGAATTTAATCATTCTGATTCGTTTGCATGAGCAAAATTTCACGGAGAATCCGATTCACGCAACAACAATTACTGAAATCACCCCTTCTTGAGATGTATATCGTTTTTAGTTTACATTCATTACGATTCTTCGTGTGGGACACAACGACTTTCGGATTTACATGCCAAGTTCGATTTACTTTCTGCATGCTCTACTTTCCTATCCCTGCGTTTAAGTCTCCAGCGAATACCCTAACGAACCAGTAGACAAAAAGGTTTTTAACATTCCGATACATATTTTTTATCCAAAATTCCACGTAGAACACTATTTGTGTAACAGGAGTGACTGAAATTAACTACTAACTGAGATATTAAAGTGTTAATTTTACATTGGTTTGCGATCCTTCGTCTGGGAAACAATGGCTTCCGGAATTGCTTGCCAGTTCAACTTAATGGGTCACTATATAAGGCATGAACGAATTTTGATTTGTGCATATACATTTTCCTGGAGGTAGACGATTCGTAGAACAAGATGCACTCATTGAAAATGCGGAAAGTAATTCAGAAACCGAGAAATACGCAGTTCAAAAAGCGCCACTTTTCCGCAAATTTAAAACGCCCCGGTTTTGCGCCGAACTGAATGATATCATCCGGCACCAATCAGAAGCGAGCACGGGTTTCTACGACTTCTGTCAGCTGTCTTTTAAATTCTCGTGTATGAAAACAACAGAAAAGTCGAAACGAAATCTTCAGAATCCAAGAATCGATGCTCATTCATGTTGCCTGATTTCTCCAAGGAAATGCTGCAAAAGGCTCTTACGTTGTTTTTCCTTAACACGACAGCGTATAGTACATCGCTTACATCATTTTCCCGTCATTTCAGCGAGTTTGAAGTTCCTTGGACTCTCTAGACTTTTAGAAAGAGGGCTTGTCCAGGATTTTGGCTCCAAATATACGCAAATAGATCAAGAATTTATAGAAAAAGTTCTTATAGTAATTATAGTAATTTATAGACAAAATTATAGGAAAAATTATGAAGAATATTCTGCGGAAACTTCAGGTCATGATGTCCGTCTGGTCTCCATTGAAAAATTGAAATAAGAGTGGAGATCTCGTAACACCTCAACTGAGATACCCGGTTTTGTAGTTTCATAGTCGATATGTCTTGGAGGAGTTAAACTAGAACAAATCTCTGTTTATCGTGTTTAGCACCAAATGTTTTGTTGTTATTTTTTCATCGAATATCTGGATATTTTCGCATGGAGGAAAGAGTCCAAAATTCCAAATACGCCTTGTTGCCATCAGACGGCAACCGAGCATCTCAAATATGAAAATGGCAACAATGTGCGATGCGAGGCATAACAATAAATATCGGTGGTAAACTGGCGATTCCCGATTATGATTGCAGAACACAGGACAACGCTGCCGTGCTAAGGAAAAACGCCGTGTGAAAATTCAAGAGTTGCCAAATTTCCTTGGATAAAATGTTTATTTTCGAGGAGAGATATGAATATTTTCCCCTGAAATTTTCAGGGTCTGAAGGTGAAATTGCGAACAAAATTATCCGAAAAATTGGAAGGAAACTATTCATAAGTTTATCAGGAAATTCGTGTTTTATCAAAGGGAATTTGGCAACGCCTGAAGGCTCATACGGCGTTTTTCCTTGGCACGGCGGAACGGGCTGCAGTGCGGGGGCGGGGGGCGGGGGGCGCAGATGCATATAACTCATCACATTGGCTCGCCAGGCTCCTCTAATCGAAATCGCCACGTTCTGCCATTGCCACGCTGCCCTCTCGCCCTCTCACCCCCCCCCCCCCCCTTCATGACCACCGAGCTCAGATAATTTTCCTGTCAAAAACCTGCGGAACAGTCTGCATGACCGAGAAATTAGCCCGGTTCATGATCGTGCGCACGGGGGAAAGAGAAGCTGGCGGGAGCAATAATTTTCCGCCCCGAGCTTGATGACGTCATTCGGGGACGTATTAATTGATATCAACCGTATTTCTTAGCGTGATGAGGTCGTGGCCTCTAAGCGCGCGTAAATTCTGTTGAGCTTCACCGAGGCTCTTCTCCTCGCGTAGTCTCAGCTAGGATCTTCTTCTTTTTTTTTTTTTTTTTTTCCCTTAAAATAATAACAATTTATTTTAAATTATTAACAGGAAGGAACGGAACGAGACAGGAATTCCGCCCAAAGGCCTCAGCTAGGATCTTAGGATTTTACATGATGTTCCACGTAGCTTTTAGCAAGGATAAGAACATGGAGAATTGAACTAAATCTTCCAATTCTGAGCTACGATTCATGCGGACTGATCATTGAAATTGATAGGCAAATGGATAGACAAAGAAGATTGGAAGTATGGAGCTACCCTATTGTTGAAATGAACTTGTTATGAACCTTGAAAGAATTGTTTTCACAAATATAATATTGTTACTATACGATTGAAAAAGTAGGTGGGACCAGGAATCCACAATGAGAAATGTAAGAGACCGATTCCTCATTCTGTAACGTGCGTATGTAAATGTATGTCTTTTCCATTTAATATAGTGGGTATTCTTATTGATACATTGCTATTCATATAAAAAATTCACAAAATTCTACGATTTTCCAGCGATTTTTGTAGTTGCATCCCGCATCATGTGAGGAATTCAGCCCTATGTTAGGTAATCGGCAGCCTTCCAATACTATAATAAGCAGTGGCGTGGCGTGCTTTGCGATATATCGATTGTTATGCCATTTAAACCTATGGAAAAGGATCGATAAACAGGGTGTTCGCAGCGAACACCTCAATAATCGATTCTTTACCATAGGTTTAAATGGCATAACAATCGATATATCGCAAAGCACGCCGCGCCACTGATAATAAGAGAACCGATAATGTGAAAAATTGCTCAGCTTTTCCACTTAATATCGCGAGATGTGGTTTTTTCCCCGAGTAAATCACTTGGGAATACTATCAATTCTTTATGACATATAGAAACACAAATAACGGATCCCTTATTCGAACAGTCCAATATTAACCTTTGAGTAGGAAGATCCTCAGAGAAATGCTCGTCTTCAAGGAGGTCATGCAAGGAAATGAATGAAGAGGACAAAAACAGTAGCATGAGACGGGGACAAAAAACTCGTAGAATAGAGGCGACGATTTTCAAAGAGAGCAAGGCGGAATGCGCCATGGTAGAGGCACTTGCAGGGACAGAGGGTGAACAATAGGTCACCCCTCTGCCGTAAGGGCATATCTCAATTCCCAAGTGAGCCCTGCTTTACATTTGAAGTCATGCTTTCTGGGGCTCATGTAGTAATTGAGATTCGCCCTTTTGCTAGAGGGGCGACGAGTGGGGAGGACGCGGCGACTTGTTGCGAAGTAAACACAGGGTTGCCTCACTAGTAAAATCATTAATTATGAACTTTAGTTTTATATCATGTCATTGTATGGGGTATGCTGAGAATCGGAGAAACTCGATTTTGAGTAATATTATTGAGTAAATATTTTTCTCAGTTTTGAGAATATTTATCTGCAGAATACTCGAGTTCCGAGCCCGGTGTGCGGGTTACTTTTTCGATACATATTCGATTCAAAATGGCGGTGTGGAATACGTAGTAATTCCATGAGCAAGTCCCCGTTTATCGCAAACGATCGATTATGTATCGAAGAGGTGTCCCGGCGCCGCACAGGAGTCTCGGAATTCGGGACCTGGAAATTGCTTGAATCCCTGGAAAAAAAATACATTGGAACTAGAGTCCAGACTCTTGAAAACATTGACAAGAAAAAGGACTCTCGATTCAATCGGATTTAAGCTTAAATTAAAAGGAAATCCGCTCAAATTAAGAGGCTTGGTTCTTAATTTAAGCTTAAATCCGATTGAATCAAGAGTAGTTTTTCTTGTCGATGTTTTTAAGAGTCTGGACTCTAGATCCAATGTGTTTTTTTTCCAGTGCAGCGCAATTTGCAATTTCTCTTATCATCCCGAGTGTCAATCTTCGCGTCGTCCCTGAGATCCCTGTCGGCAACACGGCAACAGGGCCCCGCCCTTAAGCAAGTTACGCAAAAACGGGGTCCATTCATGCCCGGCCCATTCATAGCGGGCGCGCATTGTCACGGCTGAAAGGGACCCTGCATTAAGCAGATTATGCAATCAATGTCCCTTTACAGTCGGCCGAAGGAAATAATGAAGTGTTTGTTCAGGGACGAGCCCGAACCTGGCGACGCACGCCCCGGCACGAAGCCCCCTTGTCTGCGCGACAAATAGCCGCCGAACAAATGTCTTGAGCGTGCTTCTTCTTACCTACGAATGATTAGGACACGCCGAAAATTAATAATTATTTATCGTCTCGCGCTGCCACCGTCCCGTACCGGCAAGGAGATCCCTGCCGCGCTGAGGAAGAACGGCGCATGAGCCTCCAGACGTTGCCAAATTTCTTTCGATAAAAACCGAGTTTACTGGGAAAATATGACTATTTTTTTTCCGGAATGGGAGATGTTACATGTGTGAGGATATTGCGATTTGACCATTGATTCTTATGTAAAATTTCGCGAGAAACACAATGGTGCACTGGTTTTCTCTGAAATCATCTCCCAAGCTCAAAAAAAAGCTCTCAAGTTGAGGCCAAAATGGAGGGGATATCCCACCTACCTGAGAGTCCACCTCTACATCAAGACAAAGTGTCCATGCAAAGATAGGGAGCAAATACATTTGCAGGGTTGCCACTTTATTTGGGGACTCCAAAAATGAAAACACGGCAACCCTGCCAGTGTATTTGCTCCCTATCTTTGCATGGAGAGTTTGTCTTGATGTAGAGGTGGACTCTCAGGATAGCGTGAATATTCCCTCCATTTTGGCCTCAACTTGAGAGCTTTTTTTGAGCTTGAGAGTTGATTTCAGAAAAACTAGTGGCACCATCGTGTTTCTCGCGAACTTTTACATAAGAATCTTGGTCAAATCGCAAATCCCTCACACATGCAACATCTCCATTGTTGAACATTTTGTACGTAGTTTGATCTAAAATAATAAGAAAAAATATGCATAAATTTCGTCAAAAATACTTGTTTCATCAAGAAATATTTGGTAACTCTTGAATGTTCATACGGCGTTCTTCCTTAGCACGGCAGAATATTCCTCGCGTCGTGCTGAGGAAAGGATGAGTTACCTTTTATGGAGGGTGTTCCTGTTCCCTGATAGGGATAAAATATGCTAACGATTAAGATTTATTGGGTTAGAGCGGATAAACATAATAAGACAATGAGTTCTTAGTTTTTGTGCAGAACGTATAAGAATATTCATATTCCTGTACGGTTCTGATTAGGAAAATCAGTGCCCGAACATTATGAATTTTGCTGAAGTCCCCAAAGGGAAGTTCAAAGGTTAGAGTTTTAATAGTGAGTTTTTACTTTCAGAGGCCTTTGTTTCGTCATGGACAGCTATATGTGGCCCTGTCAAGGTCGACTTTCAAATAAGGAACCAACATTCAGAGTAAAGAGAAAGTCGTCAAGAATATTGTTTGGTGGGAAATTTTCCTTTGATACGTGGTTTTCTTAAATAATGGATATTATTTGCTCATTAACCGCCAACTGGCGACTTGGGTGATTTTGCTGGCCGAGGAGCGGCCTTTGGGAGCGCGCAGCGCCTCAAGGGTTGGGCCGCTTCGCGGCCAGGGGGCAGACCCCCTGGTATTCATTTTAATAGTTCATCAAGGATTTTCTTTTCTTCTGAATCTAAAAATCAGCCATTACATCAACACGCAAATTACCAACCGAGCCCACGGTCGGAGCGGGACCCGTTTAACTCACTGAATCATATTGTGTAATCCGTATTATTATCATGATAATGGTACTTTCCTCTCCATACGTGTCCCCTTTCCGAGGTTGCGCAGCCTCCGAATTCCTGTCCCACGCATCGAGGTGACCCATCACATTTCGATATATCGATTTCTCATCGCAGTAGCCGGTATATCGAATGATATCGATTCGCGCGTCGTCGATAACTGTGTACCTGGTGCGCGAACGCGGCAAGACGATATGACGATGGCGCACCGTGGGTCTTCGACAATTTTTTTTCGGAAAAGTAAGATTTTTTACATCCTGTAGTCTGTAGATTTCATAGGCTTGAGGTCATTTTAAATTGTGAATTTTCACTTTTTACGCAGCCAAAAATCGAATAAAATGTATCTTCATTTTGAATATTGTGTACTTTCCTTGTGTCCAAGGGTCGGATGGAACGACTTGTCTTACGAGATGGTCACCTATGCCGTAGTATCGTTTTTGAAGCAGGAGGCAAGTGAGGAAAAACTTGGAACAAAAGGGAAGAATTTTTAACAGAACTGTCGCATTAGTTACTGACGACTAGAGAACCCCGTTGCACAATCTTAGCACCACTGGAAGTCTGATTATACGCCTTTTACTGAAAAATGTCTCAATTGTTGAAACGTCACACCACCCCTCTCCCTGCCGCCCCGTTGACTATAAACTTGGCTTTTTCTCCTATAAAAAATAAAATTTGCGGAAATTTTGAAACCCTCTAATAGAGATTTTCGATGTCACCCGTTTCCTTTGAAATGGCCAAAAATTGGTATTTCCAATGAAATACTTCGATTCTTCCCTTTTCCCGTCGCTGTTTCGAGCACTTCCGATTGCAATTTCGAAATTTTCTTTTGCGTGCAGATGCCTCTATCCATAAGTGTTACTAACCCGTAAAAAAGTTGAAATCGAAAAATACCCGAGTTGGTGTGTTTTCGAACTCACTGATTCAGTTAGCGTTGATGTCTGACACCAGACTCAATTTCCGAAATTTCTTCATGTCTTTTTTTAATTGTTTCTGCCAAGTTTTGTTCAGATTTTCAGACACCGCAAATGAGATATGTGATTGCGGACTTACGTCGTCGATATGTGACTTATTTGTTAGCGTGATTAACGTTCCGCGGAACAGCCAAAATTTTCGTTGTTTGGGTCCATTGTGCGATGGCGTCGGTGGCCTTATGTAAACATTCGCAAATGGCAATCGTTGCCAACTTGCCAAAACGCCCGAGAGCGCCGAGAGGCCTCGTCGCTCATCGTCGGCGTCGGGACGCCCGCTGGGCCCCACGGGCCCACAACCACGACCCGAGCCAGTTCTTGGGCCCCAACGATGGGTTTTTGAACGATCCCGAGGCTTGCTTACCTCGCAGCAAAGCGCGCCGACAATACCAACGTGCTAATAAAACGCCGTATACTACCGTGCTATGGAAAAACGCCGTATGAACCTTCGGCATTGCCAAATTTTATCTGATAATACACGAGTTTCCTGGTGTACTGATGAATATTTCTCTTCCAATTTTTCAGTTAATTTTGTTTGCAATTTCACCTAAAGTCTCTAAAAATTGCAACGAAAAATATTCATACCTTTCCTCAAAATAACTATTTTATAGATAGAAATTGGCAACTCCCGAATCTGCAAATAAAACGCTGTATACTACCGTGCTAAGGAAAAACGCCGTATGCACCTTCAGGCATTGCAAATTTTATCTGATAATACACGAGTTTCCTGGTGTACTGATGAATATTTCTCTTCCAATTTTTCAGATATTTTGTTCGCAATTTCTCCTAAAGTTCCTGAAAATTTAAGGGAAAAATATTCAAAACTTTTCTCAGAAATAAACATTTTAACAAAGGAAATTTGGTAACTCCGAATGTTCATACAGCGCTCTTCCTTGCACCGCAGATAATCCTTCAGATATTGCCTAATTTTCTTCAACTAATCACCGCGAATTTCCGGAAAAATGTGTTAATATTTTCCCGTAGATTTTGCAGAGAATTTTTTTCGTAATTTTATCTAAGGCGTCAGAAATTTTTAAGGAAAAGTATCTATAACTTACTTCAAAAATAAATCATTTCTAGGAGGAGATTTGGCGACATTCGAATGCTCATCGCTTTTCCTCAGCATGGTAGAATAGCGACAAACGATTGTGTTAAACAGCCGCAAGTTAGTCGTTCGTTAGGGATCATTTTTGTGCCTTATTTTAGAAAACGGGTCAGTTGCGCTGGATACAGAATCGTGTTTTGATGATTGATTCTTATAGATGAGCTTAGAATAATAAGATCTGTCCAAACAGGAACTGCGGTGGTGACACCCTCGGTTTCGCCCACCTTGCTTTCACCAGTCGGAGTGACGCATATTTGCACTGGTTACTCAACGTCAATTTCGGATGAATGATACTAGCGCCTGCAAGACTCTGGAAATACTTCGCGCATTGCGCCAAACAGTGCGGTCGGCGTGAACCGCATATTAGCTCTTTTACAAGACTGCATGAATACTTCTCCTTGCTTTCATCAGTCAGTGTGACGCAGATTTGCACTGGTAACTCAACGTGATTCGGATGTAAGCAAGGTGGAAGAGATCACGGGTGTCACTACAACGGTGGATGTCGTCATAAACCGAATTTTTCAAAGTGCAATAGTTCGGTTAATTTTGAACGTAGAAAGTTCCTCTTTGGACAGATCTTATTATTCTCAGCTGATCTACAAGAATCAATCATCGAAACACGATTCTGTGTCCAGCGCAACTGACCCACTTTCTAAAATAAGACACAGAAATGGTCCCCAACGAAACGCGGTGGATGAGGTCAAAAACCCGACTTCTCAAAGGGCGATATTGAACGTAGAAAGTTGCTGTCTGAACAGATCTTGTTATTTTAAGATGGTCTACAAGAAGCAAGCATCAAAACACGATTCTGTGACCAGCGCAACTGACCCATTACTTTCATTACAGATCCACGAAATAAACAAAAATTTTAATTCTAAAAAAACGATTCTTCAATGTAGGATTTGCACACGAAAATTCTATTGCTTCATCTGAGAGTGCGTTATGAGCTGAGTTCGTAGTATTTTTCATACTTTTTTCTGACATGCGAAATTGTAGAAAAATAGATGTAAAAGTGAGGAAAATTAGCCGCCATGTGACGTCATCTGGCGGCATTTTCCATCGAAACACATGTACTTTAGCAGATTAGTTATTTTGTCATATTTTCTCCAATAATTGTCCAATTTAGAAACCAAGGATATCCTCGTACTCAGTTTTCCTAGCAAAATCATTTTAAAGATGAAATTCACGAAATTTCAGACACCTGCGAATTCTCTATTATGGTTCGTTACTCCACCCGGAAACCAACGTGATCGGACGTCTTGTCTGGGCACGGACGTCCCGTGGCGTGGCGTTGTGGCGATGCGTCGGGCGATTATAACACCTGCTCGGACGATGCGGCGCGGCGACTAATCCGTCCGTAGCCCGCGGCGTACGTCACGCCGCCGCTCCGTAACGGCAATGCCACATTCCGCCATTTCGCTCACCTCACAGCCACAGTTCGCCGAGTGAGCCGTCAAGTCTTGACCATCGACAAGCGCTCAAGAGTTCTGTAGAGTCACTTTATACTGAGAGTTAAGACAACTCCCCCTCATGGAGTCACAAACGGGAATAAAGATTACAGAAATTGAACGTTTTTTCGTAAACTTTGATCGGCCCACTCTCTAATTCCTTTCTCTGTTCCTTCTCTCATTCCGTTTCTTCCATGCCGAACCCGTAATTCCCCGGTCCCTTCCCGATTATAATCTTTGCAATAGGTGAAAATTAAATCTTTATTCCCGTTTGTGACACTGTGGAAGCCTGACAAGCGCTCAAGAGTCCTGTAGAGTCCCTTTATATTGAGAGTCAAGGCAACCCCCCCCCCCCTCATGGAATCACAAACGGGAATAAAGATTACACAAATTGAGAGTTTTTCGTAATCTTTGATCGGCCTTTTTTCAAATTCCTTCTTCCGTTCCTTCTCCCATTCCGTTTGTTCCTTGCCGAACCCGTAATCCCCCGGTCCATTTCAGATTTTCATCTTTGCAATCGGTGAAAATGTAATCTTTGTTCCCGTTTGTGACACTGTGGAGGCCTAAAATAAGGGAACCAATCAAAAATGGACTCACATTGTCTTGACTCTCAGTATGAAGGGACTGTAGAGTCCTCTACACCGGGTCAACTCAACCGTTCGCAAAAGGTTGATTTTCCAATCTACCCAAACTTGGATCGGAAAAAGAATCTCAAGAGGCTCTGCCATGCCGAGGAAGAACGTCGTATGTACCTTTAGGTGTTGCCAAATTTCCCTCGGTAAATCACGAATTTTCGGGAAAGGCTGTAAATATTTTTGTGCGAGTATGTAAACGGTGCACGAAAGAACGTTTACTAAACTGGCCGTGCTAAGGAAAAACGCCGTATGACCCATCAGGCGTTGCCAAATTTCCTCCACCGAACAACGAATTTTCAGGATAATTTGTGAATATTTCTCCTCCGATTTTTCGGAGGATTTTCTTCGAAATTTAATGTAAAAAGTCTGAAAATGCAAAGGAAAAATATTCATAACTCTCTTCAAAAAATATATTTTTCGGGAGGAAATTCGGCAACATTCGAATGCTCATACGGCGTTTTTCCTAAGCACGGCAGTAAAGCGCGTCGAAACCCAGCGTGATTAAGACGAAGTTCATGTCCCTAGCCATAAAACCGATGCCGCACAGTGTACCAAGTCAAGTAGAGAGATAGGACATAAAATTTTTGACAAAAACTTCACATTTTGATGTTTATTCCGTCACATTTTAAATTTCGAGGGGTGATTTAAGTAGAAAATTTCACGAGAAAACCTAATGAAACCACTTTTGGAACCTTAAAATTTTGTACAAACGGAGTTATAAGCGTTCAAATTTTCCATAAGTTATGTCCGACCTCTCCTATCGACTCGAACCACTGTGCGCCGCCTTCCTCGATACGAGCCTCAAATTTGGCACAGTCCCCCTGGAAACCCCATGTACTTGAGAACCCCTCTCCCCCCCCCCCCCAAGACACACGTACACTTAGCGTCACGTGATCCGAGCCCAGTGCCATTATTGGCCACCCCCCGAAGGAGGCGAGAGAATGACCGGGGAGTTCTGGCTCGCAACAAGCTCATGAGAATAACTCCAAAACGGGGGAGGGGAGGGGGTCGAAAATAGGCGGGGAGCGGGGGTGGGGGGATGAATGATTTATAAACATTTCACCTGCTCCTCTGCGCGAAACAAGCCGGAGATGCATCTCCCGTGTCGTATATCTTGCGTGGTATAACATGGCCCATATTCGCCGCGGCATACCGCATTGGTCTCATACTTAACTACTTCCGCTCCGGCCCCCAGCACATCGCTGCCACGTGGTCCACAAAATTTCGTTTATTTTGACCGTCTATGTCTGTGCTAGAGTATCTGTACACGGGGGAGTATTGCCATCTCTGTGCCGCTCTCTGATTGGTTCAACAGTTGTAGGCTATCATGGAGCTCCAAAGTTGGACCGATGTAAACAAACTCGACCCAGAGGGATACGTACACGGAAAAAACAACTTAGCGCTGCTGAACTTCAACACTTTTAGTAAAATAGCACCAACTACAGTCAGTAGTGTTGAGCCCGGCAACTTTAGAGTGCAGCCCTACATCTTTAGGGTCCAGCCCTAATCTGTCTATACTATAAGCTCTCAAACCTCCTAGATTTCCTTTCCTGGTAGCGCTTAGTTCTACAGCGTTCTATTGGGCCGCTTTTCATAATTTTTGCGACCATTGACAGTTCATCTGGTAATATTTGTAGTCTCTACTTGAGCCCGCTTTATTCAGACTTTGAAAATATGTCCCAGATTTTCGTATACTACGTGGTAAAGTTTTGGATTCTCCATTGCCATTTGAACGATGTAAATTCTCATTTAGTGTCACAGTTCGTTCTAGCATTCTATTGAACCGATTTCCATGATTTTTGCCGCCGCATCGATATATTTTCATCTTTTGAATCCCTATTGAAATCGGAGTTGATCACAACTATTTCATGATCAAATTTTGCATCGTGCCTCCGGTGTACTACAAAGTGTTTTGACCCCTAAAAAACATTTGATAAATGGTTAAAAATTAAGAAATTATCAAAACGTGAAAGTTGTGCCGGAACTTTGAACAGAATTAACAACATACTCAGCACTCTAAAATTTGACAAGAGCTGTATTAAATAGCTCAGTAAAAAATACAGGAAATTTCGATTAAACTCAGCAACCACGCAGCGTATTTGTGCGCCAATGGTGGTGCATGCGAAGTGTATTTAAAAATTGCAGCCCGGCCGTGTAGCCAGTGATCGCTTGCCACCTCCACCGCGTGCACTACTTGTTTCGTTTTCGAGCCGCCCCCCCCCCCCCCCCCCCCGTCTCCGGCGGAGCCCCTTCAGTGACCCCCACCGTGTTTGTTGCGCCCGGGAGGGGGCTGGGCCCCTCCCGTTGGGCGCCCACGCCGCTCCCCGTCACCCCCCCCCCCCTCCCCCCTCCCCGTCCGAGTTCCTATTCATTCACAAAATATAGCTTCCGCTGCTCGGGCGATTCTTGTTCCCGTGGACTCAGTCCCGCGATCAGACGGACCAAAGGTATAAGTGTTTTTTAGTGAGAGAATTTATCGATTGATCGAATTTTACGGATGTACAAAATTCAGTAATCGATGAATGATCGAATTGAAATTTGACCAAGTTCATGAGAAAGGAAACGCGAACCAACTCACATTATACTGGAAAAAAAAAAACACATTGGATCTAGAGTCCAGACTCTTGAAAACATGGACTAGAAAAAATAATCTTGATTCAATCAGATTTTTGCTTAAATCAGAAGGAAATCCGCTCAAATTAATAGGCTTTGGTTCTTGATTTAAGCAAAAATCCGATTGAATCAAGAGTATTTTTTCTTGTCGATATTTTTACGAGTCTGGACTCTAGATCCAATGTGTTTTTTTTCCTGTGTAAGGTGATTCGATGGACGCCATATTTTGTGTCAGAACGGCATGCGATGTATCGCATCAATTGGTTCCATTTTTTCAGCTACTCGTCATTTTTCTCCAATTTTGAGATCGCAATTCTGTTGTCAGGAGACTAGAGCACTCACCAATTTTAACAAAGAAATTCAATGTAATAAAGGCGTGGTATTTTTAGAGAGAAAAATATCGCATTCGCGTGCAGTTTCGATATCAGTATCGAATGCGATGTTTTCTCTCTAAAAAAACCGCGCCTTTATTACGTTGAACTTCTTTGTTAAAATTGGTCTCCTGACAACAGAATTGCGATCTCAAAATTGGAGAAAAATGACGAGTAGCTGAGGAAACGGAACCAATTGATGCGATCTATCACATGCCGTTCCGACACAAAATATGGCGTCCATCGAATCACCTTCAGTTGAAACTGCGAGAAAAAAAGGTTTGAAGTTTTATTTCTGCACAGGCTCGATGTAGATCAACCTCTCTATTCACAAACTAATTTCTGTTTTTCGATTTCAAGTTTTTGGCAGGAGAAAATATACGGCTGGATTTGCATATATTACTTCTCTCTTACGCATTTCCTGTAACTACTGTAACATCCACCGTCAAAAAAGGATCTTCACATTTTTTATACATAGGATGAAATATGATCGATTGATGCATAACATAGCAGGTTAAACCAGTTGTAAATTGAAGAAGAATGTTTCATGAAGCCTAAAGGCTAAAAGTAATGCATTTCACTCGCGTAGTAAAAACTGCACTTAAATGTACAGCTCTATTCTCAAATGTATCGCCAATCTGAATTCCTTTCTCATGGAGCCACTAGTTTGCAATTTTTTACCCTGTCAATAAACAGGTGGCTGAATGGAATTTAATAGATCAACATTTTCAACTGGACGTATCTATGCTGAAAGGAACTAAGTGCATAGGGCTTTCTTGTAACATAGTTCCTTTTAGAATAGATACGTCCAACTTCGCGGCCAGCTACCAAACCGGGCCAGAACCTTCTTGAAAACTAACGAGGGAACAAATGAAAGGAACGTGTTAAAACATTATGTTAATTCCGTCATTATTTAATTTCAGTTTTAGCGGAAAAGCAATAGATCGTGGGCCGGGCTGTGCGTCCGACTAGTTCATCTATCTCTCCGCGCGATATAAATCAAATACTTAATCAAATGAACTTTTGATTGGATAATGGTCGCCGGCCGGAAAAATCATTCGAAATGAATCAGCGGTTAATGCAAGTAATTAATATTACTCGGGTGCCGGGACACTCAGCATGGCATGTTTTGCGATGAATCGATTGCTCCCCCGTTAAAATCTATGGAAATGAATCGATTATTAGGGCGCTCGTGACTAATCAATTGATCGATCTTTACTATATCTTCTAGGGAAAAAATATCGATAGCCGATTATTCACGCTGATGCTCAAACTCGACAACGCGAATCCAAATCCCACTTTATTACCCTACCTGTGTATAACAGCATAACTGCAATCGCGTTTCCGTGCCGATACGCGCTTTTTCCGAGCATTCCTGCTGACCAGCTAATGGCGACTCGATCGAAATTAAGATAACCTCAAACCAAACCTGATCAGCGGTTGAGTGATCGGGCCTGAAACGGGGTGTTACACCAGTTTCGTAATTGGATTAACTTCCTCTGTTCCTCCCTCATGCCAATGCCCATTAATATGTTTTTTCACTTTTTATTGTGAAGGAACGCGAAGGTGTCGAGGCAAAATTTTTAATTATTGAAATTTATCAGTCGAAAAAAACCGAAGACTGAATGGAAAGGAAGCTCCACCGACTTTGTGCTGGAGGGCAGTCATGAGAACTTCTTCTAACTCGTCTTATAATTATTCTTCGTCTTCTTCTTCTGTGTCTTCTTCTTCGTTTTCTTCTTCTTCTTTGCCTTCTTCATCGTTTTCCTCTTCTTCATCATCGTCGTCCTCCTCTCTTCTTCTTTCTTCTTCTTCTTCTTCTTCTTCTTCTTTCTTCTCTTCTTTTCTTCTTCTTCTTCTTCTTCTTCCCTCCTAATCTAGTCCTCCAGGACAATTTTCCATCGTGTAAACACATCGAAATAGGTGTACACTGAAAAAAAAAAGTACTGAGCGCTCAAACCTGCAGATTCTTAAATTTTCCGCCAAGGAATTTTTAATCATGAATCAAGAATGGTGAAGCTATACGTAAGCCAATCATTTTTCCTCTCGTATCTGGAGAAATTCAACTTGAATAAAAATTAAAAAGACTCTTTGCGGCAAATTCAAGAATCATGTTTGCTCGAGTTGGGCACAATTTTTCTCTCTCATCGGGTGTTCTCATTGGGGGAACGAGAGGTGTGAATTAAGCCACACCGAAAACGCTCTTTTATCCTTTCCGATTGAAGCTGAGAAGTTTCGATACGGTCATTGCATGATACGTAAACATTTCGACACGGAAACGTCTATTACATGCTTAATTTCATACCATGCCTAGTGACCCGTTCATTGCACATCCTTCTGTCGAAACGGTCAGGTTACAGCGATATTGTATTTTAAAATAAACGTTATAATTAAATCAAATTTATCGTGACAAGTGGCAAAGAGCCTTCACCGTGCATTGTAATCATCCCACCGTCTTTTAACCCGGCGCCGCACAGTGAATGGAGTGAATCAGAAAGGTCGGACATGAAAATTGCTGACCAAAACTGCAAATTTTGATGTTTAATTCGTAACTTTTTAAGTTTTGAGGGGTGTTTCTGAGAGAAAATTTCTCCAAAAACCAATGGCACCACTTTTAAAATCTCAAAATTTTGTATAAACGAAGCTATGAGCTTTCAAAAATTCCAAATTTGGTCCGACCTTCACTGAAAAAATATTCTCGGCATTTTTACGAAGGTCCGTTGGTTTGGTACCTTCACCATCTCACTTTTTTTACCAATTATTGGTAATTTTACCAAGACAGACTGGTAAGCTTACCTAAAAACCGGTTTTTTGACTGTTTTTTCCAGGTAGGAATACCACTTTTATTGGTAATCAATTCCCTGTAAATTTGCCATTTTATCTCGGTAATTCTACACGAGTCGATAAAAAATATTGGCGTTTTTACCAAGGTCCAGTAAAATTACCGAGAAAGTTCAATAATTTTACCTAGATTTCTCGGTAAAATTACCAATTCCATAAATGGTAATTTTACCAAGAAAAAACTGGAATCAAATTGAACCTTGAATTCTTGGTATTTTTACTCTTTTCTTAGTAAATACACCGAGAGTTTTCTTTCAGTGTTCCCCATTGACTCGATCCACTGTGCGCCGATCGGAAATAAAGCTGATTAAGTCCCTGGAGGATAAAGGGACACATTTCACTCTGTCCCTGCTCGGGCGTGCAATAATGACTTGAAATTACATCATTAATTACGGGTTTATTGGAGCCGCTGAACGCGGCAAAGGGGCTCATTCAATTTATTGAATTACTTATCGTATCGTAAGAAAAAGGAAAAAAAGTTATGAGTTACCTCAACAATGAACTTGTTCCTTTCTATTTCCATCTCTCCTCTCGAAATCCTCGACAATTACGAAATAAATTATAATATGAGTGCGGAGATGCTTTGAACCGCGGTTCGCACCCGAGTTGATAGCTATGGCGGCTCATCAGATTGCAGGAGTGCGTCATAGTCTTCAAATCTTCTTTCATTTCACTCCAAGAGGACAAATTAAAAGTTTTTCTCCCTTTTCAGCAGCAGCCTCCCCCCTCCGTGAGGTAGGGAGAAAGCTTTGTTTTGTGGAAGAACCTCGTATCTGTCTTCAAAGGTTGCCCACTTGCCAGCAACACTGGAAAAAAATCACATTGGATCCAGAGTCAGATTCTTAAAAACATTGACAATAAGAAAAATTACTCTTGATTGAATCGGATTTTTGCTTAAATCAAGAACCAAGCCTCTTAATTTGAGCGGATTTCTTTTAGATTTAAGCATAAATCTGATTGAATCAATAGTGTTTTTTCTTTTCAATGTTTTCAAAGTCGGACTTTAGATCCAATGTGTTTTTTTTTTTTCCAGTGAACGAAATGCTTATTTTTGAGGAATTCACTGAGTTATGCAGACGTTTCTTTGGAAAGAGCTCAGGGCACTGAAAGAATAAATAAAACTTTAATAGAAACAAAGTGAATTAATTATATTTGATGGGAAACATTATGAAAAACTCAGTAATTAGCAGGTAAGCCCAGAAAAGAGAAATGTGATTAAGAAGATTTGCAATATTTACGTGAGATTGAATTGTGTATAAAATCCTCTTGAAACTTCAGTTTAAAATACCCTTGAATTTCCCAGGAAATTTGTACTTTAGCAGAATGAATTGGCAACATCACAAAGTTCATACGGCGTTTGGCCTCAGCGCGACGCAGCGGCGAGAGGAGCCGGAATTACATTTTCATTAGACTGCTCATTTATATAGAGGCGCACACAGGCGTATTGTAATTTGTTCCAAGTCTCAATGATGACATATTAAAATGATATAATCCCGGCCGATACGCATTAAAACGTTTCGACTCCAACCCGCGTGTATTTACATAACACAAGAGCGCGGGCCCTCCGTTTCGTCGCGAACGATTCATAATTGTGTCGCATTTATTATTTCTGCGGTTCCCGCCCTCCCCCGTCTTTCCTTCTCCCTCGCGAGATGACAGGGGTAGCGTGACGTCACGGTATCGGCGTGCGATTGGCCCGTTTAAATTAACCGCTTGTCCAATGGGTCCTCCGCGCACGCGAAAGCATCCGCCTTCAAATTGCAAGGTAGGCAAATTTGAGCTCACATGAGTTGCAATGGTGGTATTAGAGTATATGACAGGGGTAGCGTGACGTCACGGTATCGGCGTGCGATTGGCCCGTTTAAATTAACCGGAGAACCATAAGTATCATTCCTTGAAATTTTCACAGAGCTCTCTTCGCATTGACAGGAAAACCTCGAAGTATTCTGCAAGAATTGACGTTGCGTAGCTTTCCAAGATGAAGTATGATAGGAAGTCTACAACGTCGCAAATCGAGATACGTGGGCTGGTAGTTTCTCCGTCGCATGGTGGAACGAACTGATAGAAGAGGTCGGACATGAAATTTTTGACAATAACTGCAAATTTTGATGTTTATTTCGTTGCATTTTTAAATTTTAAGGGGTGCTCCTAGAAAAAAAAAATTACCAGGAAGCCAATGGAGCCACTTTCCGAACCTCAATGTTTTGTATAAACGGAGTTATCGGCGTTTAAAGTTTCCAAATTTTGTCCGACCTCTCCTATTGACTCGATCCACTGTGCGTCGATATGGTAATATTAAGTATAGTTTCATCGCTGCGCAAAAAACGAAATGCTGCTCATACATACACTTAACAGAGTGCAATTGGAGGAAACACACGTTAAACTGTTTCTTCTCTGCTTCTCTTCTTTCAACTTCTCCAAAGATGAAACCATTTACTTCCATCACACGAAATTAAAGAACAAGCGTGGTTAATGCTGCCGGGCTGAGGAAAAACGCCGTATCAGCCATGAGGCGTTGCCAAAGTTCTTTCGAAAAACAACGAATTTTCGGGATAATTTGTGAATATTTCTCCTCCGATTTTTCGGAGGATTTAGTTCGAAAATTATCTAAAAAGTCTGAAAATGTGGGGAAGAAATATTCATAACTCTCTTCAAATATAGATATTTTCCGAGATCAAATTTGGCAACATTTGAATGCTCATACGGTGTTTTTCCTTAGCACGGCAGAACGCACCGACCGAAACTCGATGATCCTCGGCGAGATGAGGCTGAAGTCTGCCAAGAATTCGCGCCGGCCCCAATTTTTTCGCGAATAAAGCCGGAAACGTAGGCATTAGCTTCAAAGTTGACAACTCATTCATGAGATAATTCCCACGTGCTCGCGCACAGGTGGGCTGATTATTGTAATTTATAGACAAAGCTATAGACAAAGAGGATACAGGGAGTATGGAGCGATCCCATTGGTTGAGAGGGTTGGTCATCATATAGTTTAAGAGAAAATGATGGACTATTCCTATAGGATCTCTCGTGGGTTGCGTTAGTTAGTCTATTAGCTACCTTCTTTGTCCATTGGAACCACGCGCTTTCACCAATAGGATCCCTTTATATCCTCCTTGTCTGCCGTGCCTTCAGTGAATTTTTCTTGTATCTCATTGCAAAATGAAGTCAAATTTTCAATAAAAAAGCACCTCTGAACTTATCTTTTTGCGTAGCTGTGTATTGCACCTCCGTATACAGCTAGATGGTGAAAGAGGTGACTAAACACTGTTATCATTATTCATTTAATAATTAGGAACTGACTTTGATGTTTTAACATCTATCAATTTTCTCTTGTATATTACACCAATTTAGAAACAACAACAGAACCAAAAAAGGTTAGACAAACATTATAGTACAGACTAGATGAAAATTACTGCCGTGCTAAGGAAGCGAAGGGTGCGCGAAGAATAAACCTTAGGTGTCGCCAGATTTTCTTTGGTAAATCACCAATGGAGATGTTGCATGTGTGAGGGATTTGCGATTTGACCATTGATTTTATGTAAAAGATCGCGAAAAACACGACGGTGCATGGTTTTCTCCGAAATCATCACCCAAGCTCAAAAAAGCTCTCAAAGTGAGGTCAAAATGGAGGTGATTATCCCACCCTACCCTGAGAGTCCACCTCTACATCAAAACAAACTCTCCATGCAAAGATAGGGAGAAAATACATTAGCAGGGTTGCCGTGTATTCAGTTTTAGAGTCCCCAAATAAAGTGGCAGCCTGTCAATGTATTTTCTCCCTATCTTTGCATGGAGAGTTTGTTTTGATGTAGAGGTGGACTCTCAGGGTAGGGTGGGATAACCCCCACATTTTGGCCTCACTTTGAGAGCTTTCTTTGAGCTTGGATGATGATTTCAGAGAAAACCAGTGGCACCATCGTGTTTCTCGCGAACTTTTAATAAAATCAATGGTCAAATCGCAAATCCCTCACACATGCCCCATCTCCATTTTGGGGAAAATTTGTAAATATTTTCTCCCAATTTTTCAGATAGTTTTGTTCGCAATTTCACCTAAAGTTCTTGAAAATTCCTCGGAAAAATATTCATACTTTTCTCAAAAATACAAATTTTATCGGAGGAAATTTGGCAACTCTCGAAAGTTCGTACGGCGTTCTTCCTCAGCAAGACAGATTAGCCCGCAGAAACGGTGCCCATCTTTGGCAACCCCTCCTAAGGATG